>NW_022170511.1:35017575-35195007 GCF_008802855.1 Photinus pyralis
GTATCAAGTATCAAGTATCAAGTATCAAGTATCAAGTATCAAGTATCAAGTATCAAGTATCAAGTATCAAGTATCAAGTATCAAGTATCAAGTATCAAGTATCAAGTATCAAGTATCAAGTATCAAGTATCAAGTATCAAGTATCAAGTATCAAGTATCAAGTATCAAGTATCAAGTATCAAGTATCAAGTATCAAGTATCAAGTATCAAGTATCAAGTATCAAAGTATCAAGTATCAAGTATCAAGTATCAAGTATCAAGTATCAAGTATCAAGTATCAAGTATCAAGTATCAAGTATCAAGTATCAAGTATCAAGTATCAAGTATCAAGTATCAAGTATCAAGTATCAAGTATCAAGTATCAAGTATCAAGTATCAAGTATCAAGTATCAAGTATCAAGTATCAAGTATCAAGTATCAAGTATCAAGTATCAAGTATCAAGTATCAAGTATCAAGTATCAAGTATCAAGTATCAAGTATCAAGTATCAAGTATCAAGTATCAAGTATCAAGTATATCAAGTATCAAGTATCAAGTATCAAGTATCAAGTATCAAGTATCAAGTATCAAGTATCAAGTATCAAGTATCAAGTATCAAGTATCAAGTATCAAGTATCAAGTATCAAGTATCAAGTATCAAGTATCAAGTATCAAGTATCAAGTATCAAGTATCAAGTATCAAGTATCAAGTATCAAGTATCAAGTATCAAGTATCAAGTATCAAGTATCAAGTATCAAGTATCAAGTATCAAGTATCAAGTATCAAGTATCAAGTATCAAGTATCAAGTATCAAGTATCAAGTATCAAGTATCAAGTATCAAGTATCAAGTATCAAGTATCAAGTATCAAGTATCAAGTATCAAGTATCAAGTATCAAGTATCAAGTATCAAGTATCAAGTATCAAGTATCAAGTATCAAGTATCAAGTATCAAGTATCAAGTATCAAGTATCAAGTATCAAGTATCAAGTATCAAGTATCAAGTATCAAGTATCAAGTATCAAGTATCAAGTATCAAGTATCAAGTATCAAGTATCAAGTATCAAGTAAGTATCAAGTATCAAGTATCAAGTATCAAGTATCAAGTATCAAGTATCAAGTATCAAGTATCAAGTATCAAGTATCAAGTATCAAGTATCAAGTATCAAGTATCAAGTATCAAGTATCAAGTATCAAGTATCAAGTATCAAGTATCAAGTATCAAGTATCAAGTATCAAGTATCAAGTATCAAGTATCAAGTATCAAGTATCAAGTATCAAGTATCAAGTATCAAGTATCAAGTATCAAGTATCAAGTATCAAGTATCAAGTATCAAGTATCAAGTATCAAGTATCAAGTATCAAGTATCAAGTATCAAGTATCAAGTATCAAGTATCAAGTATCAAGTATCAAGTATCAAGTATCAAGTATCAAGTATCAAGTATCAAGTATCAAGTATCAAGTTCAAGTATCAAGTATCAAGTATCATCAAGTATCAAGTATCAAGTATCAAGTATCAAGTATCAAGTATCAAGTATCAAGTATCAAGTATCAAGTATCAAGTATCAAGTCAAGTGAGGAGAGATGCTTTTAAAAGATTTTAAGAGAAATTTAAAAAAAGTGATTCAAAAAAGTTAAGTGAATCAAAAAAGTGATTCAAAAAAGTTAAGTGAATCAAAAAAGTGATTCAAAAAAGTTAAGTGAATCAAAAAGTGATTCAAAAAAGTTATCCAAAAAATAATTCAAAAAAGTTTTTTGAATTCAAAAAATAATTCAAAAAATGATTCAAAAAAGTTTTTTGAATTCAAAAAATAATTCAAAAAATGATTCAAAAAAGTTTTTTGAATTCAAATAATAATTCACTTGATTTAAAAAGGAATGTTTCAAAAAAAACAAAAAAAATTTTAAACTTTTTTATTGTTTTCAATAGTTACATTTGGGAAATTTTTAATCAAGTTTAAATATAGATTCTCTTTTTAATAAAAAAAATTCCGTTTGCTTTCACAGTTTTAATTGTTTTTTTGCTGGGTGAGGCTATGTCGTGTGATGAACTAATGCCAGCTGCCAGCAAAGAGCAGTGAGGGCAGTACAATATTATTCTATTCTAGAGATTTTTTTGTATTACAAAATGTTCTTGTAACAGTGATAACAAAAAATAAATAACTTGATACGTATATTTTGTTCTCAATTGAAGCTACTAGTAGTGAAACACCATAGGCCCTTTGATTGACTACTAGTAGCTACCTTAGACCTCGATGAGGGATGGACCGGAATGATGATGGTGACAGCGCCGAATTCGAAGTGGTGATGGTGAATAGTACTCAATCCCTACAACAATAAGATTATCCAGTAAACCTGTAGACATGATTTCATTGTCCTACCTAAGAATGTTGGTCTTTGTTGACAACTGCAGAGGTGACTAGTTCCTTCGGTCTTCGCAACGGAAAAGTGTCGTCGTTAGCTAGCGATGGAGGTAGGTACTGCTTGAGACCGGCTGAAAAGTGAAGTCTGATTAAAAAAGATCTTTTGATGGGTAAGTATGTATCCCATAAGAACTGAGAAATTTGGCCTGTAGAGTCCATAATTTCAAACAGTTCCAAGATTGGGCTTCTAGAACAAAAGTTACAGTCCTTTGAATTTTCTTTCGAAATTGGTTTCTAGTCCATAACTTTTGATTGAGAAGTCTAATCGAAAAAGTACGAATTGTTTTGGATTCTACGCACCAAAATTAATAAGAAAAAGTTTCCCCGAGAAATTTTGGTGAAGTCGATTTTTGGTAAAAAAGGAAGGTTGTACACTGCCTTTTTTTGAGGCCCTCAAAAAAAATTGTCTCAGATCCACCCGGAAAAACAATTTTCTTATAGAATGTGGCCTGTAGAATCCATAATTTCAAACAGTTGCTGCGCTCGTGGACTAAACATCTCACTCACCAATAAAACGCCTCAATTATACACTCATTGCATAAATAACTATTTTAAGTGAATGTAATTTAAATTGTGATTGAAGGTGTACATTGTCTTTGTTAATAAATTTACTCAGCATCAAAACTTTACTTTGCAATTCATCAAGAACTTATCACTGCCCCATTTCTAAAAAGGGCAACCAAAGTGATGATGAGAACCCCTATATGAAAATGGAGGTAGAACGCACCTGTGTATTTGAGCAACTTCATTTTGAATTAGAAACTTCCACATGACAACCTTTTCTAACGACTGGAAAGTGGCACCGGGATCGATTCGATGGCCTACCTCCCCATCTCAAGCAAATCTTGGCATAAAATATCCATAAGATGTGATGGAAGTACTTGACGCACCTGTGTATTCCTTTCCAAAGTGCTGTTGGCCCATTCTATTTTGATTTAGAGATCGTATCGAAGGAGTGGTATCCCTTTTCAACGGGAATGTGGTAGATATCAAACAGCATTGCGATCAATCGATGGCCTAGGGCTCCAAATTCGTGTTGGCTTTCAAAGTCCCAACTTTGCCGGCCCGTGTGACGCATTGGTGTGGAAGCTCGACTGCGGTGCCGAAGGTTCCTGGTTCGAATCCGGGTTCAGGCATGGATATTTGTAAACGTATAGGGGGTTGGGTTGGTAGAGCACCCTTGGCTGAAACCCCGCCCACTCACACTTAAGGCCCAAATAAAACTACCACCTTCATCAAAATGGTAACAAAGCAGCTGTTTCCACCTGGTTTTGGGACCACACCGTGTATATAACCGCCCAAAGTATTTGTGTTGGGAGTTGAAGATGTAAAAATACAGGTCGCCGTAATTAAACTAGGCAATTAATCCGCCGCCGATTGCAAGCGTTTCCGTCCAGATATTGCAGTGATTTCTGCAGCATTCGAAAGATCGCTCCGATTAGAGGAGCGGAAAAAATGAACATTTGTTGATTTCCGATTATAATTGATTTTAGTTTCTCTATACTTCTGTTTTAAAACGAGTATTAGAAGCTGCGTGTAGAAAGTAGATCCGTGATAGTATTCTTTACTAACGTAAGTTGCTTCGGAGGAAACCTTTGTTTCGGTACTGACAAAAAAGGTATTTTATACCCTGAAATATAATCCAGTACCATGGCATTTGAAGTAAACTTCCTCCACACCGAAAAAAAGAACGACAATCTGCCCCTCGCTGGTGGCGACAAGATTGGTAGGAACTTTAACATCCTTTAAGGTGTCTTTGTCTTTAGGAGGAATTCCTTTACGTAAACTTACGTTCCACCTACTGGCTAAAGCCTTATTTAAAGTAATGAATATTACTAACCTCGAATCGAACATTACTAACCTCGAGAATCTACTTTCCTCCCTCCTGGAAAAATAAGTGTTGTAAAACACAACTTCCTTTTATCCTTCAAAATGACAATTATGAGGCTGATTACAATATGATCGTGAATAAACAAATTTATTTCATCGTTCGGCTCTTTTTCTAAAATTTCAGTAAAGTTGTAGTCTTTCTCTAGGATAAGTACATCGTCTGCATCATCCAAAGGAGATGCCGCCCCGCCCGGGAAGGTACCGCGCTAGGCGTGCACTCTTCCTTGGCTTCTGGCGAAAACTCTAAATCCGGACATGACGACGGTGCCGCTTGACCGCTTGGGGATCGGTCACCGACGACTAGATCCTAGTGAGGAGAGCGCGAACAATGGGATGATGAAGGTCCTGGAGAAAGGCGCTCACCGCTTTCCCCTGGTAAAACCGAAACTCGAGAAAGGGAACTACTGTGCCGTGAATCGATTCTTTCTTTCAATAAGTTTAACAGGCGGCGTAGAATATCGTCCGACGCGACGCTGACGAAGGCTTTTCTTGGCTTCTTGGGCGAGGTCGTTTAGAACGACGCTTGTCGCCCCTGTCCCTGCTTCGAGAACGTGAGCGAGAACGTTTCTAATGCTTTGGCTTTCGCCACAGACAATACTAATCTGTGCTTTCGCTAACTATAAAGGGGGAAACCCTAAAAAAGGAAACCGCCCCGAACGGTAGGTACAAAGTTTCCGGGAGTCTGTTAATGAGCTAAAAGTATAGAGATATAAACCTACTTACTGTATGTAGATGTACAAGTAACTAAAAAACAATTCACTAATAGAAAAATGCTGAAGTGCAAAAAGCAATCACATGCAGCGCGTAGCACAGAAACGCTTGCACTTAAACTTGCACGAGGTGACGAGTGCGCCTTGACTACAGCGCCGGTTTGAGAATCTCTTTTATTTAAACAAAAGCATGTGCTCGTTACGCAAGAGTTCAGGAACGTACTACGTGGTAATAATTCTGATATCGAGGACTGGAGATCGAAGTAAAATTAGATGTACTCCAGTCTCCAGAAGAGTTTTTTTGTCATTTAAAACTAGACATAGGAAATCCCAATATTACTGTAGGTATATAACTTTTAATGTAGTATAATCTTTAAAATTCTGACCATTTTGCATTCGACAGGCCCAAAATCTATACGAAAAAGTTTTTCCGGTCGATTTCATATAAATCGTTTTAAAAAATCCATAAAAAGCAAGTGGAGGTGGAAGTTTTGGCGCACCCCAGATTTCTTAGAGGAAATAACAATGTTTTACCTTTGTGCAGCAGGGAAGCAGACGTCTTAATTTCATACGCTCTTGTGAGTTCCTAGACGGAGGCCCTGAAACAATAAAAGTTGCTGAATCATGCCTAACTATTTAGATCCCATACCTTTGTGCAGATCCACGTAGCAGGAGAGCAGATAAAATACCTCAGATGTCTTAATTTCGCAATACGTTGCTCATTTGAGTTTCTATAGGGAAGCTGTGAAACAGTAAAAGGGTATTAGTTTCATGCGGATACGAATTTCCTATTTTAATAATCAACTAACTTCGTCCGCGGACACCCTGTACATTGACTGTATCTCTTGTACAGGGAGATCACAGCCGTGCTGGTTGTTTAGCCACTTAATTTGAATGATTTTTTAGGTTATGTTATAAATTTTTTTGTTGGGGTATCTGGATCTGTTTATGAAAATGGTAACACCAGATGAAGAATACGATCATTACGTTAAAGACCCACGCACTCCTTGTAAATTTGGAATTTCATGTTACCAAAAGAACGCCGCCCATAAAGAGAAATATAAACATCCCCCCAAGAAACGGCCAGCGGAGGTGAGATATTTTTTCTAGGCGCATTTCTCATTTCTGTCAATTTTAAGGAAGCTGCTTCCGAAGTAGAAAACAAAAAGGCCAAGAATGAATCCGAAAATGGGAGCTCCCATTCACCACCCGCACCCATTGCTGAATCAGAAGAGCCGACAGCTACCACCTCTTCTACTGTTTATCCAAAAGAATTCATTAAGGAAAAGTTTTTGGTAGAAATGCCGGATGACTTCTATATGCTTTGGGAATACTGTCAAACTTTAAACAAAGCTAACCCATCCAAAGCATTTTCAGAGATCGGTTTGGAATTGGTGGGCCCTTACGATGTATTATCGCAAAAGTTGTTAAATATCAACAAACCCACCGATGACTACCTTATTCACTGGCGCTATTACCACGATCCACCCGAATTTCAAACAGTTCTTAAAGGAAACGACAGCACCGAGTATCACATAGGCTACTTCAGGGACGATCCTAACGACCTACCCGTATTTTTAGCAGCTAATCACGCAAAAAAAGATGGGGTCTTAACCTGTGTCGGTGGCAACATTTTCGCGGCCGTTTGGTAAGTGTGCATACTAAAACTTCACTTTAACCATTGGATTTCTGTAGGCACATGATGGAGGCATTTAAGAAAATTTGCGATCCCTTTAAGAAATTGTCTGTAACAAATCTTCAGGGTAAAATTAAGAAACAGGCAGAAAATTTGAAGCTTTCACTCGACTTAAAACCCTCGCATGTTAAAGAACGGAATACAAAGATAGTTAGCAGCACGTTCAATTCAATTGGGCTTGTGGTGCCCTACAATCGAAAGTATGTATACACACCGGGGGTAGAACTGATGTGGCCGCTATTGCTAAATGTTTTATTGTCTTAGGATTAGAATGACAGAACCAAAAAATTATCGAGCATTGGGGTATCCAGATATTAAAAGAAATATTTGTTAATAAATAGAACACTGCGTATACTAACAAAATGTGGCTATTGAATACTGAAATTCGTTAGATTTTCATAAAGGCATTTTTTTTTGACCAATTGAGTGCCACACATTATGTGCAATTTTAGTTATTATTGATTTTTTAACATTTTTTTTATCAATAGCTCTTAACTATTTGATTGACTGAGATTATGTCCATAATTTAATTTTCTTTCAAAATACCTATGTAAAAATATACAGGGTGTTCGATTTAAGAAATATTTGCTTTGAGGTTACCGACTTGAGACAATGGTGCAAGGTGTTCAGTTCAATTAAAAAAAAAGCTATTTTGTTGAAGATCTTGATAACCAGATGCTCATTTGTTTTTCTGATTGGGCCATTTTAATAGCTCCAATGAGAGGAAGTTTAGCAACAGTTCCACCTTTGAATGTATGTGTGTTGAAATTCTAATAGCCTCTTGTAGAACGCAAGTTGGATATCGCCACTTGTGCGTTGGAGCTGCGGAATTGAGGAAGCTGCTAGACAGAGTAGGTAAAGCATCTCCTCAACAGAAAGAAAAGGTGATGTCCGAGCTGCAACCAGTATTAACCGCAACGAGTATAGCTACGGACGAATGCGATTTTGGAACCGGTATCGAGTTGGGTTGGAATATTCTAGCGCACGGAGTTGACAGTTTAAATTCGACAATCGCGCGGTTTTTAGCAACCAACTATGAATTGATAGGTCGCGACGCTTTCGCGGTTATTATTAGGGCTCACATGAAAAATCGAAAAAGAGGTGTCGATTTAAGTATTTGTTGAATTATTGTCATTACTATTTCGTGCTTTTTGAAAAATGTCAAAATTCATTACAAATAAGTGTCCTTATTTTAAGCCAATTATTTATTGAGAGTTATGTGATATAGTCACCTCCACCAAATAATTATTTTATATTAAATATTTGTCATATAAATCATATCGCTATGAGAAATTGTAACTTTGTGTAGATGATAGATTTGGTTCAATAAAAGGGTTCTTTTATACAGCGAGCAGTTTCATTAAAAGCCATCAAACTTCCACCTTACTGTTACATTAAGTGATGTCTTGGTTTGAAACATGAAAGACAGCTTTGACAGGATGACTGCAACATGGCACTATAGCCCCCTGAATATACCACCTGGCTATATGGTGTCTTGTACCTATTTGATTTTGCATGTAACTCCTTAGAATATGATTTGTAAATTACAAGTTAGGGTTGGAGACATGAGTTTTGGTTCTTCGATCCAGGTGAGTACAGTCCACTGTATTTGCCTTCAATAATTGTATTTCGTATCTTTTTGAAGTATAACCGCAGCAACTTTTTTTTGTGGGATAATAAACCTTTCAAAAAAAGGTTTACTTTCATAACCAGAAAACAAGCTTGTAATTTTGGAATTACTGAAGTAGAATGGGCTATTTCAAGCTAGCAAATGAGACTATTTCCTTGTGAAAGTGGATTCATTGAAAACCTACCGCATTTTACCTAATCTGAATAACGAAAGAATAATTAATGAGCTCTTTGTCGATACCTAGCGCTGTATAACGAACGTGTGTACAAGGTACAATATATACCTATAAAGACGCAAAGTAAAAAATTTGCCCTTGACAAGCTCTTACGTATAGATTAGAATCTAGCTATACGGTTCAAGATTTGTATGCCAACAACGCATAGTAAGGGACTCTGCACTCTGTTATTACCTTACTCTTGTTCAGTTGATCAGAAGTTTGTGTATCGCTATAGCAAAAAATTTTAGAAGAAGTCAGTAGAAATATAAAAATTATTGTGGAGTGTGTGGCGACGCGCCGCTTGCACATCCGGCAGCAACCTAAAACGTACGTGCTGGACCCTCATTGGTCAAAACGGTCAACCGATGAGTGTGTAACATCTGAACCTCTGAACTCTGCAAAGTACAAATAGGTAATTCCTGTTTCAATGGCGCTTCAATAAACATCCAGCTCTTCGCCTACAGCACCAGTTCGCCTTCTAGTAGGTATACAAAGCATGGCCGACCATATTTACGAAAGGAAAACCTTTGATTTACTGAATTTATTCTAAGTGAGAAACTGTTAGCATATTTCATGCCAATTGTTGCAAATATTGTGTTTATATACATTTAAAATTATGAATAATCAAGTAATATGAAATAAAAACAAAAATTACCAATATTGTAATACTATTGTATTTACCGGAAATTTTAGAATTGGGAAATATTATAGGAATACCTATCTTTGATTTTCTTTTATAGTCCTTACACTGTACAGTAAAAATGGACTATGAATAATAGGTAGGTATATGTTCTTTTATTCCACTCACTTTTATTTTAAGTACCTATCTATATGAAATTCTTCAAAAATGTTTACTAAAGTAGTACGACGTCCTAGGGAATATTTGTACTTTGATTCAGCAATAACATACTTATGTTAAATTGCTAAGAATGCAATTTCTACATTAGGCAAGTCTTCTAACGTCTTGCGAGATTCTTATTGGAAATTGTACCTACTTAATAGTTACCTATATCATTTTTGTACCTACGCCCTTCAAAGAACTTATTTCTTATTAATTTGGTGTGTAGAATCCAAAACAATTCGTACTTTTTCGATCAGACTTCTCAATCAAAAGTTATAGACTAGAAACCAATTTCGAAAGAAAATTCAAAGGGCTTTAACTTTTGAACTAGTAGCCCAATCTTGGAACTGTTTGAAATTATGGATTCTACAGGCCACATTCTATAAGATAATTTTTTTCCGGGTCGATCTGAGACAATTTTTTTTGCGGGCCTCAAAAAAAGGCAGAGTATAACCTTCCTTTTTTACCAAAAATCGACTACACTAAAATTTCTCGGGAAAACACTTTTTCTTATTAATTTAGGTGCGTAGAATCCAAAACAATTCGTAATTTTTCGATCAGACTTCTCAATCAAAAGTTATAGACTAGAAACCAATTTCGAAAGAAAATTCAAAGGGCTGTAACTTTTGAACTAGTCGCCCAATCTTGGAACTGTTTGAAATTATGGATTCTCTATAACCTTCCTTTTTTACCAAAAATCGACAACACCAAAATTTCTCGGGAAAACACTTTTTCTTATTAATTTGGGTGCGTAGAATCCAAATCAATTCGTACTTTTTCGGTCAGACTTCTCAATCAAAAGTTATAGACTAGAAACCAATTTCGAAAGAAAATTCAAAGGGCTGTTACTTTTGAACTAGTAGCCCAATCTTGGAACTGTTTGAAATTATGGATTCTACAGGCCACATTCTATAAGAAAATTTTTTTCCGGGTCGATCTGAGACAATTTTTTTTTCGGGCCTCAAAAAAAGGCAGTGTATAACCTTCCTTTTTTACCAAAAATCGACTACACCAAAATTTCTCGGGAAAACACTTTTTCTTATTAATTTTGGTGCGTAGAATCCAAAACAATTCGTACTTTTTCGATCAGACTTCTCAATCAAAAGTTATAGACTAGAAACCAATTTCGAAAGAAAATTCAAAGGGCTGTAACTTTTGAACTAGTAGCCCAATCTTGGAACTGTTTGAAATTATGGATTCTACAGGCCACATTCTATAAGAAAATTTTTTTCCGGGTCGATCTGAGACAATTTTTTTTCGGGGCTCAAAAAAAGGCAGTGTATAACCTTCCTTTTTTACCAAAAATCGACTACACCAAAATTTCTCGGGAAAACACTTTTTCTTATTAATTTTGGTGCGTAGAATCCAAAACAATTCGTACTTTTTCGATTAGATTTTTCAATCAAAAGTTATAGACTAGAAACCAATTTCGAAATAAAATTCAAAGGGCTGTAACTTTTGAGCTAGTAGCCCAAGATCGAGTTCAAGCAATATATAATAAGTGAAGAAAGCATGTGCTGCTGTATTATGGAATTCGCCCACGGATGTTAAATTGTTAAAGTAATCGACGTGCGCAAACGTATTCGACTATACCTACTCGGAGTAGGTATGACAAATTCAAAGATCTAAAATTTTAAAAAAAACAAGCCCTGAAGATGTGTGTTCATAATTTTTCATGTAGGGATGCCAATCAGACAGCATAATTCATTCGAGGAAGAGAGTTGCAGTTTGTGATTTGTGGAGTACCATTCAAAAATGCTGTGACTTGCATCGGTTACTATAGTTCAGGCAAAAAAGCAGGTGTTATAGCGTGCGTGAGCAGGGATCTAAGTGATCTTTTAAGATACTTGTTCAAAGTGCTTAGGTAGTATGAACATACAAAAGTCCTGATGCCTAGGTGGCCAACTGCGAGAAGGGGGTAGAGGAATAGGTACAATTTTTAAGATTTCCGCTTATACTCGTATGTTGACAACAGTTCAGTAGGTACCTATATGATGGGGAAAAGCTTCTTCTATTAAATGCAAGTTGATTAGATATATGTTGTTGTTCCAAGAATATTAAGAATAAATTGCGAATATTCTTTTAAGTTTATTCTCAGAATATCTGAGATATTTCCATTCGCCTATCCCAACTACCTATATCTTACAAGGGATGAATATATTTTAGGTATATTTAAATACATGTTCAAATATCCCTTTTTGAATATTCCTGGTACCTATATTACAGAAATATTCAATGTTATCTGGGCGATGGTGTTATTGGAGAGCTTGTAGTGGCCAACGGTTGGGAATTCGGAAAAAGTGGCGAAAATAAAAGTTGTAGAGAGTGGAAACTCAAAAATTATACATTTTCCCTCATCCCCGCCCCTCGGATCGTCACCTAGGTGTAAGGACTCTTGGTATATATGTTCATTACCGAAACACTCTGAACAATTTTCTGAAGGAATCGCTTAGGTCCCTGCTCACGTAGTTTACACCCCCCAAGTAGGCCGTTCAGTGACTGGACTATACTCACTAAATTACTAGAGATTAGTGGAGATATTTACCCACGTCTTAGTGCATGCTGCATTTATGATTGACCATTTATGAATACACCGATACATTGGAGTATAAAGACATTTATTTCATAACCTTTGACCTATTGACACGATATTCCTACCTGTGACAAAGACGTAATCTCGTTTCGGTGCTCTAGGGGCTTCCGTTCCAGAGTTCCAGATGGATTTGAAGCAGGATCTATCGAGCCTTTAATAATTGGTGATTGGTGTCGAAATCTTCTTTCCCAAGTCTATATTCATCTACAAGAATTACATAGTTAATTTATAATGTATGTGTGCTTTGAGTATAAGAAAGTTATAAGAGCTATAATTATCGCACTTTCGTTTAAAATGTAATTAGACCAGGGGGTATATCAAGTGTCTCAGACGATTGCGCCATTTGAGTAAAATCTCCATGAAGTGTACCTACTAGAGTAATGATGAATTCGGGATGAATGTGGCATCGAATCGTGTACAATGCTGATTCGTTAAGCCTGCATTCAATTAATTATGTGAAAAAGGTGCAATATAAATACACCCTGCTCGAAGACGCGGTCAACTAAACTGTTCTACTAAATAAATTCAAAATTAGGTACGCGTTTTCATGCCGAACTGGTTTCTATACCTACTTAGTCAATATGTTGTCGACGTAAATCAATTACTCATCTTTTTTAATCGGTCAACGTAAGGCCACATTAAACTGCCCTGAATTACAAACCATTTTGCCGAAAGAAACTTAAAATTAATATTAATTTCGTTTCGAGCAACAATCTGCACCCTCGGGATTAAAACACACACTTTAGTCCTTTGGTATATTACATACTAGACGACTATAGTAGACCCTTATCCCTGATGAGTATCCTTTCCAAAACGCTTTTCCGGTATCGGATGATTTGAAGAACCTGTGGGATCGTGCAGCATTTCAAAAAATAGCACCTTCGATAGCTGGCCATCATAAGGTTTACGCTTAGTTTCCGCCGCATTATTTTCAGTCAACATGAACCAAGAACGAGTTCAAGCAAGATAAGTCAAGAAAGCGTTCTTGTTCGGCTATATTATGGAGTTAAGATCAAGAACGTTTTTCCAGGGATGCTAACGTGTCCAAACGTTTTACTAATTCAGTAATCGGTACCTTGAGAAATACTGCGAGTGTGACAGATCCATCGATGAAAAATTAAAAAAAAACAAGCCCTACTGAAGATGTGTGTTCATAATTTTTGCAGGGAGCATAGTTCGTTTGAAGAATTAGGGGAAGTTGGCAGTTTTTTTAGAAGAACTAAATTACTAGATACCTATTAGTGGACATAAATGCATGTATGATATTGACAATTTATTATAAATAAACCGATATAATGGCGCTTAAGACTTTTTCACCTATTGACAAGTTCTTACCTGTGCTCTAGGTGCTGTCGTTCCAGAGTTCCAGATGGATAGACGGGTAGAAGAACGATTTGAAGAAGTAGTCTGCCGAGCCCTAAATAATTGGTGCGTAATTAATTTGTAATTTCTTGGAGGTCCCATATTTTCCTAGGGAATCAGAAAACTAGTGAATTGAAGAAAATTAAATAGGTACCTATACTTATTAGCTGCATATATTATTATTAATGAACAATTTTTCACAAAAATAGCCGACACATTTTGAATCCAAAGCGAGGAATTTTTCTGATGCTGCGAGTGAATTTGTTTCCAATAATCATGAAATGCAGTTTTTACTTAAGTACGTATAGGTAACACATAATCGCTTTCTAAGCTTCTAGAATTGACATCTGCGTCAGTGCTGGTCAAGACTACGTTGTCCCAAAATTTCCAAAAAGAAAAATCTCTTCCACGTACCTTCTTTTTTGGTTGAATCGCTGAATCGTGTACAATGCACACTCGTTAACCACAATTAACAGCATTGAATTAATAACGCATAAAGGCGCAATACACACTGCCCGGAGACGCGGTCAACTAAACTGTAGCATCTACTAATAAATTTAAAATTACGCGTTTCGTTTCGAACTGGTTTCTTATACTTATTCAATACATTTGTCGAAGTAAATCGATTACTCACCCTTCTTAATCGGTCTACGTAAGACCACTACTTCTGTAAATCATTTTACCAAAAGGAACTTAATACTGTATTGGCAAACGAATTTTACATACTACACCCCTCTCCCTGGACCCTGAGTGTCCTTTCCAAAACTCTTTTCCGGCATCGGATGATGAAAACCTGTGGGATCGTATACAGCATTACAAAAAATTGCCTCTTTATGTCGATAGCCGGCCATAAAGTATAGGTGACCTTAGTTTCCACCGTATTATTTTCAATCACAATTTTAACTCGGATGCCATTTTGGTCGATCATAATTTTAAATATTAAGAGATTTTGGTGGGGCATGCCGACAATCAGCCCTGTATCTGTAGAAAATGTTATTTTGCCTATTCTAAATAAAGGAAAATAAAGTTTTTTTTTGGCAACGGTAACTTGCAGGTTAAGTTTGACGTTTGTGATACACACCACAGGACTAAATAATAACAGCATGCCTTCCTGGGTTGCTGGGTGGAATTTATTTAATTTTAGTTGTAGTTCTACTTATATTGTAAAAATTATTCAATAATTTAATATGTTGTAATTGTTCTTTTTTGTAATTTAAGACGTAGAAGTTAAGCAACTTGTGAGTAAAGAATGTATTGTGTTTACGTAGTTAACAGATGCTTGATAAGCAGACTTTATCAAAGTAAAATTTAAAAGAATGAGGTAAGCGGCACAAGGGTAAGTTTAGAAAGGAAATGCACTGTAAACAAGTGCTCGCATTTCGTCGGCCTTTACCGAAGATAAAAAACGCGATGGAGGTGGTGCGGACTTAAAAAGCTTTGCGCGCCGCTGGGGAAGGCGGATCACGCGTCATTTGAATTTGCGTGCAAATTTTCAAATACAATTTTTCCGACGGTCAGCCGATGTTTTGAAATTTGTTTGTCAGTTAAAATTAAAGGAGAAGTGTTGGTTTTCCGATTGCTCTACAGAGCAGAGTCAGTGTGCACGCATTAAGTTACAAGTGTGGGTGATTTAGGAAAAGGAAGGAGAAACTGTGTGTACGCGGTTGTAATAATTCTGTGAAAAGTGTGTTGTTTTCGTCATTTATCGCATCTGTACAGGTGGTGTCAGACCAAATCTTGAAACCCAGCTGGACCGCCATTGCTATATTTTATGTAAACACTTTTTAAATAAACCAATAAATATTTCTCAAGATTCATCCATGCTTCCCCTTTTTAACTATTGTGCTATTACTAAATGCGTTAGTGTAACCATTGATTATAAAACGCGAAGGATAACGTGCAACAGATAAATACAAGAGACAGTGTAACAAAACACTTACACATTTATTTAATAATACATACAAATAACAATATTTAAATAAGGGGTGGCTTACATGTTCTGTTCAGGTCGAAGGTTTTTGCTCAAACCGTGTGATTGAAACTTACGTTTGGGAACTCTTTGTAATTGATTGATGTATTTTACTTGCAAGTGAGAAGGGACGTAGGAATCAAGCAGAGACTTTGGTCCGTGCACCAGCGAGCTTGAGCTGAATTTTTGAGGTGTTGGTAAGGTCTTCGGAATGTAGGTAACTTGTGGTTGGACAGCGGACGGTGAAACTAACTGATATTGCAATTTGTCTCCTTGGTACAAATAGGACGAGGATAATTGTGGCTGTAGAGTACTTGCTCCACTTTGTAGATACTCCGGTTGGATATACATGAAGTATTGCAAATTAGTTCTGGGATCGTAGGCGGTGTCAATGTTGTTGCTGGGCTGTTGAAGGTAAACGTATTGAGTTAGGTAGTTATCGGTAATAGGTTGCACATTTGCTTGCTGCTCCCTTTGCTGGACGGGCTGGTATATGAAATACGCCGGTGGCGATTGCGCTAGTCCTGATGGTTGATAGGTAAGTAGCGATTGAGATTGTTGCTCATAGTACTGATTATTTGGGACGTGTGCCACGGCAGTCTTCATTGGTCGAAACCCGTACTCCATTCGCATGTTTTGAGGTTTCTCAACCCGTTGAGGCAACTTAGGCCGAATTTGCTGTTGGTAAGTATATTCGTATCTTTCTCTGTGATCTTCGCCGACATTCTGACGCTCCATGTCCTCCAACATTACCTGCTGTTCAGGAGGGGCAGCAAACGTTGTACTTAGAAGGCAGTAGCCAAATGCAAGTGTGAGTAACTAGAAATAATAGGTAGGATTAGGATACAATCAAATATTATATGCAAACGAGATGAGGAAAAGGTAAAGAATCTACACCGCAAGGGTCTCTGTTACTAGTTGAACCTAACATAGTAATTGAATTCACTACTTGGTGGCTGTTTTTTTCAGTATTATCACAGACAACATATTGTCTGTGGTATTATGCTATTAGTATTGTACTACTTTAAAACAAAACTCGATACAGTGATTAAATACAGTGCCCAATTTCATTTTGTGTAAACATTTTGAGCACTAGTGAAATGGTTAGTCTGGCAGTATGAATAACGTTTCTTATTGTCTGGACAACTTCACAATATGGATCTTCGCCTGAATTTTAAATTCGCTATCACAGAATTACGGAAAGTGTTATATTGTTTAAAAAAACATTTTTCGTTTGTGAATAACACGATTAGGTAGCCGAGTCACGCACAACCCAATCAAGGACTGATTAAAATGCGACGTCGAAGGTGTTGATAGGAGGTAAATTTTTGGACTTTTTTTTGCAAAATGTTTTATGGAGTCATTTCCAAAGGTTTAAGTTCCAATAATTCACGATTTTCTCAAGTTGAGTTGAAAAACGTAGTCTGGTTACGTCAAGTTTTAATGCTCCTCACAATGGTCCCGATATCATCAAGGACTCAATCACAGCTTTGCGAATCTTGCCAACTGCAAGTACTACGTAAAACTAATTTTTTTTATTAATTGAACACATACGTGGCTTTGAATCATTTTAAAATAAACTGCTCAAACCAATATAGACAATGAGCGACAAACACAAACGGACGGACAGAAAGTCCAAATGATCAACATTTAATCAGTTAGTCCCTTGGCCAGAGTCTACATATTACTGAAAATAGAATTAGCAAATTCGAAGCCGTTCCCGAGTTATCATATACACAGGCAGACGGACGGACAAAAAATCAAAATCATGAACGGGCTTTGTCGTTCGTTAATAAAAGCCAACGTTTCCATCATAAGTCGCATATTTGTTGTTGTTTTTTTAAATTAATTGATTTTCTGAAAGATGAGTTGATGGATGATTGTATATTTTGGACAAAAATGATTTTTCTCCAGACTTTATCAGCAGAAATCTCCAAATGATATAATATTTTCACAGCCAACAGCTTTTAATTGTCTCAGGAATCGTTTCGGACGATCAGGGATGGTTCAATAGGTATGGACAAGATCACCTTCTGCCGTAGGAAAGAAAAACTGCTGGAGATTACTCGATGAAGCTATTTTCTCTCCTTTTCTCTTACTATTAAATTCGTTTCTAGAGACCGTATCTAATAACAAAACGTGCTCATAGGACAGAACTGTAGGCGCATTCTTTATAAATTGAAGATTAATAGGTACTATAATCTACTCAAAAAGAGAATTTTACGTAATTTATAAAGAGAAAACTTTTGCAGAATTTTATTAAATTAAATTTAGGGTAAGCTTAGATAAACAGAAATTTATTAAAAGTTAGACATATCTACAGAGCGAAAATGTTGTCATTATGAATTATAAAAAGTTTGCTACCAATCTACGTACTTTAAGTTTGCAATCAGTAAAATGCTCTAAAAAGCTCAAAGTTTGCTACCACCAAAAATAAAATCGAGCAATGCGAATTAAAACTCAATAATCTCAGTACAAGAGTTGTTGGACCTGGTGCTCATAAATGACATTTAGAAATCGGTTTCTTATTATGCAAAATATATCCCATTCAAAAAACTGTTGGCTTTACATTGAACATCTCATGCCGGTTGCGTTTCTTGCACTTTAAGTGGCAGTACAGTGAACTGCTACAGTACAAGCTATGCTATAAATGACTTGCTCGTTGAAAGTAAATTAAGCACTTAATTTATTGTGGTATTAATGCTATGTCTTTTTTCCAATACACTACGTGTAGACCCGTATAAATAATCCCTTCCATCCCCTAAGACAGAAGTATTCACTAACTTAAAGTGCATACCATAGGACCCAGTCCTTGGATGTACAGGGTGGTTCAAACTCGTGGCTCACCATTGGGATCTCCGCAACGATGAGAGATACAGTGTAGGTTAAATAGGGTCCCTTTTTGTTTTCAAAAAGAAAAATAGTGACTACACACTCTGTACTTTTACATGAATTTACAAGAAAAGATTTCAAAATCAAATGTTTTGAATAAAAATTTTAGGGAAAGATTCTTTGGGATGATTGCTACCAGAACGCAGCCTCACGTTCCGAGTAGAGGATCGGATGGAAGGATAAAGGGATAACTACCACCGGGAAGCAGTCTCACAACTCGTAACGAACACAGACTTAACTTATATGGTAGTCCGGATGGAATGGTAGTAAAGGACACAGGCTACTTGTCGAAAATCCCCTTACGCTTGTAACATACCCTTTTTATACAATTTGTTTTTTAATAAAATCCTAGTATCATCAAACAAATTATGTTTTCGTTCCTTTTGCTGTGGAGACACTTAGACCCTTCTGTGATTCAGCCTTGCAACACACAAAAGAATGTGGCAAATTACTTTCTATTAAAAGCGCTGATGTAAGATCCACATCATTTCTTTATCAAAAACTTAGTATTGCCGTACAAAGAGGAAATGCATGCTCTGTGATGGGAACTTCTCCTCCTGGTAGATGGACGAAATTTTCTTTATACTATACTTTTCGTGTCCCACAATCTGTGATTTTCAGTGACATAAAAACGAATGGATGTTGTCATTACTCATTACCCTATTTGACCGCTCTATGGAGTTCACTTCGGGACGATAAGCTGCATTGTAGCAAAACTTCTAAACATTATATTTTTTTAATTACTTTTTTAAACACCCCTCCCACAAATTGAGGGTCATTGTCACACATTAAGATCTGGGGAACCCCAAACCTTAAAAATACATCGTTCACTAGAAATGTTGCAATATAGAACTAGCTGTAGCTTTCCTTAAAAGGTAAAGCAGTACCAATTTTTTTGAGGTGTATCCTTTAGGTGATCTGGGTAACGGACCAATTAAATGTATGGAAAGCAGCTAAAAGCGATATTCAATCTTTTTAGGGTATTTTCCAACGAAGTTGGGTGCGCTATTGCAACCACTTTTTTCTGTTTACCCAGGAACGCTGGTCTGATTTACATTCTTGACAGACTTTGCAACCCCTACATATTTTAAAACATTCGTTCTCATTCTGGGAAGTTTTTTTCAATGTTTTAAACTTTAAGGGATCCTAAATGAGTAGAAGTAGGTTCATTATGTAACTGTTCGGCTCGTTTTAATCGTGGAACCACAATTTTCCATTGAATCAGGTGGCACATTTTTTAAAAATTATTCCATTCTCTATTCGCCAAGATCGATATTCTTTAGGATAGAAGTGCAATAATAAACGTCGTTAAAAGATAGGGAACTAATATGATTGGAGCAGGAGCGCGTGATGAAGTTGGTTACTGTATTGACTTTTTCTTTCTTATGCTCAATTTCAAAATCATATTGAGACATTCTAGCCGACTACCTAGCTAACCTTCCGAGATTGCAATTGCAAAGCGAAATGATCAGTAACTTGTTTGAATTTCGTACATTTTACGTAAGGACTACATTTCTCGATGCCAAAAAGACAAGCTAGACACTCTTTTTTCGTAGAGCTCGGTTTTGTACAAAGCGCGACTCACGTAAGCAATAACTTTCTCGTTCTGTACCTCCAATTGCACTAAAATAGCGTCAAGACCAACATTACTGGCGTCGCGTCGTATTGAATGATAAACGATTTAGTAAAATCCGGACTACTTAGAACAGGTGTTGATCTCAATAACTCTTTTAATTTTAATTTAATTTTTTAAAGGCCGCTTCGGCTTTTTCGTTCAATTTCACAGATGTTTTCTTCTCGTTCCCTTTAAGATCTAAGATAGGAGACATAAAAAAAATAAAAATTTGGGATAAACCTCCTATACCAACTAGGCATGCCTAAAAATCGTTTAACTTGTGTACAAGAACTTGGCAAAAGAAATGAAACTATGGCATCTACTTCAGATGGATCCGTACGTAAGATCCGGCTGTTTTAAAGTATATACAGGGTGTTCATTTGAAAACTTCCCATCGCGAATTTGTCGAAAACCACTGATTAAAGGAAAAAACGCCGAGACTCGTCAAAAGGTTTAGCAAAGGGGACAACTTATTTTTAACCAAAAAGTACTTCACTCCCTTTCACCCTATGCCATCCAGGGTCACTCTCTTCAAATTTTAAATGATAGTGGTATCGAGTAATAGCTTGTTTGAAAGGTCTTTCGAAGTCCGTTATTTTTAGTCAAAAGTGAAAAAATCACAGGTTCCTAAGTTCTCGGTGAGAAATGGATCGCGAGTACACATCAAAATCCGTCTGAGGGCCTTTAATACCATCAAATAAGCAAAAATATAATAACATTAATAACTGATGTGAGATACGACTTAAAAGCATGTTTTCACGACTGCGTTACATTTCAATTAGGTATATACAATTACTTATTACTTTATAGAAATCACACTGATTATGCTGGAGAGTCAGTATTCAACAGAATTGAAAAACTCTTTGGTAGATTCTTGATTTATCGTAGCTAGGTAGGTACAAAAACAAGCCCAATCGCTTACTAACTGCCCTAATAACGATCAAACTTACAAAATGAATTATTTTGTTTTAGTAATAGTAATAGTAATATTTATTCTTGTTTTTATACATTGTGTAACGTCATAAAAATAATAATTTTATACAAAAAGTTTTAAAATTTTTCAGTCGCCTATCTTTATCTCACAGACGTCTGTATCACTTAAAAACTCGTCTGTGTAATATGCTTTACTTAATAGAAAGTTTCTTACTAATTTCTTTAGTTTGAGGATTTTCTGTTTTGCAGGTGATATGAAGATGATTATAAAGTTTAAAGCAAAGGTAATTTGAGCTGGATTGAGTTTTACATGTTCTTTCAAAGGGTAAGTAGATGCTGTTTTTATTTCTTGTGTCGTTTTTATTTTACTTATCGTCCATTAGGAGAGGCTTTACTCTGTATTCGCCGCCTAAAGGCCTTACTTAGCGAATCACAATAATAATCAATAAATTATTTTAATTAGTAAATTAAATCTGCACAATATTGTCAGTAGGACATTTAGCAAGCAAGTGACTTATCATCCAATGACTTTGAAATTGTTGACAAATTATAAATTTAAGGTAAAAACTAAAAGAAAATTGGGATTTGTATGCAAGAAACTATGATTCATTGCATATAAATACTTACAAAATACTAAATTGCTCAAATCTTTCATTTTTGCGAAAATGACCACAGATTACTTTAATCTGAGTAATTTCTTAACGACCGAAAACCATTTAACTAATTACCCACTGAAAAATATGTACTCCTGTTGAGGGGATAAATTCAAAAATTCAAATACAATAAATTGATCAAAGAAATGCCTGGTAGGTACGTAATTTCAAAATGAGAAGTGATTTCATTTTTAAAGGCAACGAAAGGGCTGCTGGTTGATCAAATAAACAAAAACATTTGATGTATCAAGAAAATTTCAACTTTCATACTTGAAAATTATAGTGTGTGTAACGGACGAATTCTCTTAAAAATTACGTAGTGTCAAAAGGGGAAGAGATTTCATCTGTAAAGCACAATTAAAGGGTTGTTAGTGGATACTTTAACGAATAAAAATCTAATCGAATAAAAAAGTAATAATGTATTAAGAAAGTTACACTTCCTTCAAATAAAGATTCTTCTATAAATTCCGTAATTTAAAAATGCGAAAAGCAATTAGAGGGTTATTGCAATCTCCAAACATTTATGTATTTGTATCATAAGTCTGGATCTGGTACGCCACCAATCTCACCTGTACCCGTATTAGATATTGTAGAACGGTTTTGTATTTAATTTCGAATCCATCATAACTGCACCTTATCTTTAATTATTGATATTAAACAAATAAAGTGGAACAGCAAAAGTGTATAGATACCAATCATCAATGAAGGTGAAATTTCAGGTGGTGTCACTTTCAAAATAAACGGAACAAATAAACTACTAAAATTATTGTACCGATGACGTGAAAAAATAGCATGCGATCGTAATAAAGAGAAAGAATGTAATAGGTGAAAGGTCTTAAATGCATCCGTATGAAGGAAAAATCAAGAACTTCCTTTTGGAGAAAGCTGTTTTTTCTTCCTTAATAATGACGTTTTAAATTAGAGTAGGTACCTCTTGGCTAAAATGCAAATATTCTACTTTACCTTTTACTAAACTATGGCAACACCTTCTTTGAATAAGCGCTCAAATTAACTTTTCCTTTTTAAGATCGACTATACACGGTTATAAATAATTAAAAGTACCCACAACCAAATACCATCAGTTGACTTAGTGTTCCTTTACTCAAGCGAAAAAAAAGCGTAAAATTTGAAATGGGCGACCAACAAATTTTGGTTACTCCACCGGAAACTCGCAAACCGTTTCTAAGTGAACACAAAAAACTAAGCCAACTAAAGCAGAAATTTGTAACAAAAAGTATCTTACCATCTCGACGGCTTCCTAAATTTCTTAGGTCTTTCACAATCAAAATGACCCCCAAATCTTCGCTACATGGATATTTGTAACGCGATCAGTGAAGGGAAACCCTACCTTTGACTATGCTGCTGAAGATTACCTACCACTCACCATCCGTTCTAGTCTTGATAAACCAATCCTTGAAAACGACACTTAATTTGTTTACGACGGTGATTAATTAAGCGACTGTGAGGACGCCCAATAGAAAGTTGCACTTTTTTCTGTCACTTTGTGGTCACTTTGTAACCTACGGATTATATTTGCATCACATTATTATAATTTAATGTTTATGGTCTAAATGGTTTGTTATATCGTTAATTTTCTAATTTTACATCCTTAATCTACGAAGTGATCTGTGACTAATATTCGATATTTAGGCAAGCTTGGAGGAAACGAAATGAAATAGGTAAGCAAAAATCAGCATATGCATGATGAAAGTGCTTTTTGGTAATACAGATCAGTATTTTGTTAGGAAAATTAAAAATTATCGATCTCACGAGTAAATAGACTAGAGCTTGCATGTCTAGTACATTATAGCAGAAAGCTGTTAGTGAAAATTTGAAGTCTCTAGCTATTGTAATTGCCGAGATTCCTGCCAGACAGCCAGCCAGTCAGTCATAACGAATATAATAGGCCCTAAAAACAGAATTTGGGTTCAAAAATAGAAGGGCCCAAACCGATTGTCCATAGTCAACAATACTGCCCACACTTTCCTAGGGCTATTATAGATATACCTCCATTACATGGTGCAATTCGATGTTCTCGAGTTTAAAATTTTAGGCTGGTTCGGTATTATGGACCTCTGGACACTGCGAAAATGAAAAATGTACTTTGCTTTTTCTGAATTTTCTGAAACTTTATTGATGTGAGTGAGGAAGGTGTAAATTAAATCTGGTATAGGCGCTTGTCTTTCCTTGCACCCTTAGAGTGTGTAATTGTAATATTTTCAAAACAATATGTTTCACGATTTTATCGTCTGGCATTAAATATTTTAAGGTAGCACTAAATCTAAAAGAAAAGCAAGACTTGTCTTTCGTACAGCTTACGATATGAATTTCCATGCTGTAATTAATTATTTAATTAGTAATTGTTCCAGTCCAATCGTCCAATTAGAATTTGCGCGAATGTGAAAGAAACCCTTAAAAGTAGCTCTTGATGCAGATGAATGAGTTTTGCCACTTACGGAGATAATTTCAATCATTTTAGAAGGGTGGGAAATAACCCTCAGTATCCATGGGGGAGGATTATAAGAAGTATTTAACAATGATAATATAAAATATTACCCCCCTCTAATACCCCCTCTGGATTACAAGCAACCCCACGAAAATTTTAAATTACTAAGGAAGTCGTGTAGTACCTCGTTTGATTTCTCGGTCAGGCAATATACAGTCTTTGAATTCTCTGAAAATTCTTAAGAAATGTTTTAAAGAATCTTATTAAGGATTCTTTGATGGTCCTGAAAAAACTGCATACACCTACAGAGTGTTTTCGGTAAATAAATTGAGATAATTTCTGGAAAATATTTAGAAATTAGGGTGTGATTCTTTATGGGCTGTTAAATATTTTCTTTAGAGTCTTTAGTGATTCTATGAGATTCCTCACCTACACCTTCTTCCTTATCTTCACATCTTTCCCGGCGACGTTTACCGAAAAGGCAAAATTGTGGCAACTAAGATTCAAACTTTTCACCGAGTATACGTGTGAAATTGGAGTGCTATTTTAAAAATGAAATAACTTAAAAACCAGAAGAGCGTTATCAGGCAAAAATAGCACAAAATTGAGGTATAAAAAGACACCCGTTTGTAACCAAGCACCCATTTTGCGCATTGCAGTTTCATACCAGATGTTATGACCACACTGTATATTAGCAGCTATATTTAAGTTGGGCGCTTCGTTACTAACAAATCGTAGTTACTGAATTTACTTATTTGCTCTAGGTCCTAGGAGACGAGGAGTGAGCTTTGTGTGTTTTCGTTTTGTTTGTCTTACCGCCGATAACACACTTAAGTTTCGCACTGAATTTATCCGTTCTGCAACCGTAGAAATATTTAAATTGTTTTTATAGCCACCAGAGAAGAAGAGAGAGAATCAGTCTTATTAAGTTTTAGGTCCCCTAATTACCGATTAATAGATATACGCAAATCTAGGTTTGAAACCGACAAGGTCGTGCAGTTTAAGGACACTATCAACGCGATAAGATAATCTCAAACTCCAAGGAACAAATGGGTACTGCTGGACTGTCGAATTTAGAGATTTTATTCCGACTATATTTGGACCAATATAATTAACTGTGATGGGTTACAGCAACAACCTCCGATTAAGTCGAGATTACATCCGTTAGGTGCGCTCTTAAAAAACTTGAATTTTGACGCAGGTCCTGTTAGATATTAATCTTAGATATTTTAAATTAATTTAGTTTGGCGGTTTCATGATTAGCGGGAGGAAGTAGAGCAGTAGACGATTTTATGTTAGGAAAAACCATGCATGTTGAGAGTGAGAGAGAAGCTGTTCATTGTGTGTCGTTCAAGTTAAAATAAAATTAAGTAGTTTTCTACGGTTCATTTGAATTTATTTCCATTACAGGTCCCATATAGAGATCGGCGAAAGACGTACCTAATTAATTAAAAACAGTTTTATGTTGTTTGAACGTATCGAAGGTAGGTATAAGTGTACGAGACGGACTTGAAATGGACGTTTAGATAAATAAAAAAACGCACTATAAAATAAAATCTTTTGCTTTTTGCATTTTAGAAAACTACGTTTTGTAAGTCGCGAAATCTATAGCTTTGTCATAAATTTACTTTTGAAACAATACCCTATTTGAATCATCGATCTTTTGCATTTTAGTGATTAACCGAAACATACATTTTTTTACTTTTTGCATATTTTGCCTTTTGTGTTTCAACCGGATTAAATTTGGATATTTTCCGTAAATTTTATTTTGCCCAAAATCGGCATGAAATCTTCATTTCCATGCCTACTTTATGTCAGGGAAACGTTCGTTTCCATGACGGAGGCAGACCAGTCTACTTTTCCTGCCGCCTGTCACTTTACCGGCCGCACCTGTCACTTTTCCTGCCGCACCTGTCACATTGCTAAATGTCTATAATGACACCTGCCATCAATGACAGATTGGAATTAAATCCAAATTTCTATATGAAAATTGAAATTTTATTTTAAAATACGATTTCGGGTAAAATTTAATACAAAACTCGTCAGTCAAATGCCGTTACTTGACTTGGGGCCTTGTACTTCAATATTTCCTCGTCAGTAACGTGTCATTTTCCTGACTTTTATGTAAATAACTATTGTATTCGGACCGTTTAATTTTTCCTTGTGTATTAAGTTTACCGCACCGTAAATATAGCTTTTGCTTTTTCTTGCACAGTAACTTCAACCGCTCCGTTTAATTGCAAGGTAAGAATTTCCGTTTCACTCATTGTAGGGGAGGGGGGATATTGCTAGCTTTCCCGCACTTGCTTTTGCGCCGATTCCCCCGATTTGCGTTTTGTTGCCTTCGTTCCTGCTAGGGAATTTGCTGTAATTTTGTTTTAGTTTTTCCGAAGTGACCGTCCGGATAAAGTTCCTCGCATAGAAATTGGCGCCCGAGCAGGGACAACAACATCTGGTACAGGTGTGAAGTTGTGTTGAAATCTAAATTTTTTTGAAACCTTTCAATTTCGCAATGTTAATTAATTTTAAAATTTGAATTTTGCAAATTTTTCATATTGATTCTCAACAAGTAAGTGAAGAGCACATCTAATATTGAGCCTCTTCAAAATATTCACATATTTGGGTTTTTACAAATTTTTGTTATTTATTAGAAAGTACTCGGAATCTCACATTTAAATTTGTCAAAGTTTGATGAACAGAATTTGAGATTTCGAAAAATGGTTCGCGACAATGTAACGAGAGAAGTCCACTCTAAAAAGAAATGTTATGCTGAAATTCTATGATTTCCTCATGATTTTCATTTCCATGGACCATTGTAATAGTGAAACCGGAATTTAATGTTTTAGTGTGAAGTGTCCAGGTGGATTTTTCAAAAAAGTTCTCTTTTCGTCTGCACCGGAAGTCCGGTTGCAAATAATTGTTTTTTTATTAAATGGGAAATTGCAACCAGAAAACTGTATCAGAAAAATTATTAAAATAAATGCTTATGACTAGATTTGCGGTTGCCTTATTAACTCTACCTTTTTACCCCCCTGGTTTACTCAAGAGATCTCCTTCTTTTGTCTGAAATTGGTCTACAAAAAGGGCTTCTTTGACTATACTGTCCAGCAAAATGATAAATTACTATACACGGTGTATCTTTTCGAGCGATAAAATTCTTCACTCCGCATTCCGCATTATTTTCTGAGTAAAAAAAAGTCTAATAAAAAATTTCCTCCAGACGACTCCTGCTGGTAAATATTAACACTTTTAGATTTTTAAATCTGGTAACACTACCTAAATTAGACGCAAGTAATTTGAGATTATACGACAGGTCCAAATGACAGTTTGTGACTGATGTAAATTGCAAAGTCAAGGTACTCGTAGACTGGAAAACTCCATTGCATTGATGCAACAATTTAAAAATGTACAAAAAGGCGCAACCTGAGGATTAATAATCTTTTGTATTCATAAGTGCAACACTTTGGAAATTAATGCAAATACTTCTACATCTCCCAAAACTCCGATATAACTGCAATTTTTTTGGTGTACTTACTCATAGTTATTAGCAGTTTGTTATGTGAACTATACTTCCTGAAGGAGTCATCTAGAAGAACATTTTTATTAGACTTTTTACTCAGAAAATAATGCGGAATCCCGTAGTGAAGAGTTTTATCGCCCGAAAAAATACACCCTTATTTATATTGATCAAGAAAAATAGGAAAATATCGAAGACGTTTTAAGGATGCATCTCCTTTGCTACCTGGGTTTTCTATTGAATCGCTTCCTTACTAAATTTCTACCTGTCATGAATTTGGATAGTTAATATCTAAGTCGAGGTGACCGTCTCTTTTACTAGCTCTAAATTGATCAATAATTAGAAATAGAATCGTTCATAATTTACACTTCAAACTTAATCTAGTTTTGCTTTTTATGATGACAAATTGGTTTCCATACAGTGAATTTTGTATGGATGTCGATTGAAATTTACAAGGAATACAAAATTTATAACTAACCTTTTATTTACAATTCTTTCCTCGATATGGACGTCTGGAATTCTTACAGTTAATTTTGAATCAACACTCTGGAGTAGTTATCAGTTGCCTTCATTGGACGCATGCTTGAAAAACACGGACTTGACAGCTTCCAATTCAAGCTGACTTGACAGCTTGAATTGGAAAGTACAAGCACAATAAAGGGTAAAATTATGATACATCAAAAAATTGATTTTTTTCTATAACTTTTTCGTAATAAACGCGAAAAAAATGTCTTCCTTGTTGCAAGCCTCGCAACAATAACGAACCAATTGAGTAAGAGTGCACTTTTAAATTTCTTTTTCAATTTGAATGGCCCTAATGGATATTTCATGTCTTAACGAGAATACAAACATGAAATAATTTTTAATTTCTGATCGAATGACACCAATACCAAGTCTTCAAGTGATGTAGTTCCGGAGCCTTTGTGACTCTGACAGACAGACATCAAGAGCGCAAAACTGAACTTTTTTTTTAAAGTGAAAGTGCACTAAACAGTATAACAATAGCCACACAGCCGTAGGGACGGACAAATTGGTCATAATAGCGCATATTTTGATTAAACTGTAGTGCTTTAAAATTAGTTTATTATTATTATTAGTTTATTTGGTCATAGTACACTAAATGAGAAGGTGGATATAAATGAAAGAAGTTTCTTGATAGGTGCTAATCTTCTTAGACCATATAGTACATGGACTGCTATTAGCCCTATGCTTTCAATACAAAATGGGTGGTCACGGATAGAGGGCACTGTAGTCGTGGGTATGTGAATCTCAGGGTAAACTAAGGTCGTATGAACACCACTCGGATCGCGTAAAGAGCAGCTTTCTAGTAACCGCGTAGTACGGGAAGCTTTTATATACTCTTCATTATTTGCTATACGTTCACAAATAAGAATAAGTTTGCTTTTTTTGGGATATCTAGGCGATTAATTAATTGACGTTTGTGAATTATTTATAGGTTGACAGTCTCAAATCGTGTCTCATCGGACAACTTCGAACAGACTCGTTTACCCTGAAACTCACATACCCAGGCGATGTCCTTGACCATATTTTAGTTACAATTAGCAGTCCATGTACTATATGGTCTAAGGTGCTAATATATTGACAAAACAGCCCAAACAATTCACCATGACTACCACAATCGATATACTACCTCCGTCAAGTTTCCGTCACATTGGCGATTCGAAATGGTCCTGATTCACATAAAACGAAACGACGAGAGTCAATTTCTCATCGACACCAACCGCGGTACGCCGGTCGAGCAATTAGTGAAGAACGTTGTGACGATCTTCAACGGCAGATTAAAAGTGGAGCGAATATGCTGCGAAATGGAAGAGTTGGCAAAGTACGGCACGTTATATCCGCCCGAAATTCTGGGACTTACGGAGGAGCAGGTGTCCGAGCTGAAG
Organism: Photinus pyralis; assembly: GCF_008802855.1. Taxonomy (NCBI): domain Eukaryota; kingdom Metazoa; phylum Arthropoda; class Insecta; order Coleoptera; family Lampyridae; genus Photinus; species Photinus pyralis. The sequence continues at coordinate 35,046,850 of NW_022170511.1, forward strand.
TTGGACGATCACTGGGGAGAGCAGTGTATACCGAGCGGTGGTTTTACGTTCGTCAAAGATCCGATCGGTAGGAGAAATGGGAAGCAGCCCAAGAAGGAAATGCAGGATGTTCTAACGAATACTGTCAAGGAGGCTAAGGCGATGATTTCTAAGAAGTTGGTGACGGAAGGGAAGTGTTTGACTGCCAAGATGGTGCAGAATGCTATTGAGTTGTTGAAGGGCGCCGTTATGATAGTGTACCCCATGAAGCTACCTCCTCACGATGTTATTCGTATGGAGTTTGAAAACATCGAGGACTTGGCCGGAACGCAGGCGTCTAAGGAGGTTATCGATCCGATGGCCGCCCAGCTCTGGTTCTGCGGCAGGGAGCTTTACACAGATGGAAAAACTGTCGGTGACTACGTGGGGAAAATCGAGAACTGTAAGGTATCTATAGTTGTGCGTGTTAAAGCTGTTGCCTTTAGTAAAATATGTTAGGTAATCATGAAGTTGTCGATGCGTGGTAGCGGGGCACCAGGTAGAGAGCCAGTTATGAACGAAAATGAGAGAAAACAGTGGATGCTGCAGGCGTATCGTAGGCAGGAGGAGTTGAAGAAGTTGGACGCAGACGATGACGACAGTTACCTTAATTCGGAGTGGGCTGACAGTGGAAACTTGAAGAGGTCGTTCCATGGTATTAGTAATATATCGTGGAGGGTTGGGAAGTAGTGTTACTGGGGGGAAGTTAAAATAATAAGGTTTTCAGCACTGAAAGTGTAATTCTGTGACACACGTTAATTTGTTGTAAACTGAGCCATGCCATTTCCATTTAAAAATTCTTTCTGATTTGTAGTCCAATAAAACTAATTCGAAGAATAGCAGTGCTGAAAGTAGCTTTTTGTCAAATGCCCTAATGGTATTATTTTACATTCAAATGAATGAATTTGGTTTGTCCCATTTTACAGGAAGATTCAGACGTAGCATCATAATAACTGACTTCTTTTCAGTTTTATACATACAACTTGAACACTATGTATCGTACCGTGTAAAACGTTAATAATAAATTAAAGAACATTGCGTCGATTCAGTACCAAACATGTTTAATTTATTTAGAAGTAAGAGAGTCAAAGAAACGTAAAAGAAAGTGATTTTTTTCCAACTTAATCTAAAGTCTGCTTTCTTTCTGCATGGCAAACTGAAATTTGTCAAACTTCTCAAACACACAACAAAACCAAAGGGAATCAGCTTCTCTCCCGTCTACTGAAGATATAGTGATAGCGCTACGCTAGGTATATGCAAATGGAACCCGTTGACCATAAAAAAGAGGCAGAAGTTAATGATTTTTAACATCTTGACCTTAATAATCAAAACTAATCCAAAACATCACAAATCAAACTCCTGGCTTTTGTTCAAAGTAAAATTTCTACTCAAAATCTTAAATTTTAGACTTATAACTCTAATGGCCGTATACAAGGACAAATTTAAGCGAGGCTTAGATTAAGCGTAGCTTATAATCCATGGCAACGATTATTGCGACAATGGTTGCCATGTATTTTAAGCTGTGCTTAAACTAAGCTCTGCTTAAATTTGTCGGTGCATACGGCCATAAGGGTTTAACCACAAAAGTGTGAACTCGAAATTTGAAATTGAGTCAAATTGCCTTTTCGAAGTAAGGTCTGAGCTCTCATGTTGTTAATTTGACTCCGGATTGTATACAAAGAGTTTCACATAAGAAAATAAATTGTGCAATTGTTGAGAGTTGAGAACTCTTTTTGCATAGAATTTTAACTGCACATTCAGGTTTTTGTAAGTATCTGTGTAGGTCATGAAATTTACCTCCCTATCTACCCACCCCACAATGCATCGGACTTTCTCCATATTTAATTAGATCTCGTACTTAACAGTACAATACCTTTTTCTTTTAGATGGGAAGGCAAATATGAGCTAATTGTTGCCAGTAGCCTGAGTCCAATATTCTATCCGCCCAACGAGAGAGTATCCAAGTCTTCGGAAAATTTCCTCAATTTGATACTGCTAAAAACCCATCAATCTTTAAGAGAAGACCTGCTTTTTTAATATTTTCCAAATTTAGAAGTAAAATGACGTCTAAGACCATACCACAGGAGTTAACCAAAAAACCCTTTCAGCAAATATTTATTATTAGATACTTGGCCAAACGCTCGGCTAGACAAATTTTGAAAAAGTGATTTTCGTTTAGAAAGGAGGTCAAAATCTACGTTTAAGGGGAGTGAAAACTTCTACTTTACTTAAGAATATGCCCCACAGCCACACAATACCTAACCTACCCTAACTTTAATTCGTTTCAAGAAATAATGCCAGTCGAGCCCTTTTTCATTTAAGAGTTTTAAGTGATAGATGTTATCCCATCGTAGTCGGATTGAACCGAGCAGGGAGTGTGTCTAAACATTTGCTGTGACCAGCACGATTTTGACTAAATATATTTTAGTTCTTAGTGGTGTCCGTAGAAAATATGTACGAAATTTGGTTCAATTCAATGCAATAGTTCTAGTAATAATATGGAAAAACGTCAAAAATTGACAGTTTTGCTATTTTGACACACTTGCGCAGGGGAGATTCTGACCAAAAGCTCTCTTATGTCTAAGAATATGTGTACTAAATTTGGTTCCAATCGGTTCAGCCGTTTAGCCGGAAATGAGAGGACACAGACACACCGACAGACCGACCGACATCGAGATTTTTTTTGTTTCGGATTCCTGGTGCTTTAAAACGTGTATTTCTGTCAAAAAAGTGAGAGGTCATTTTTACCCCAGTGCAATACCATGATTTTAACGCGGAATTCAACTGACAGAAGACTAACCACGGATAAGTCAGAAGAATCAGTGCCATTGTGGACTTTATACTCGCCGTAAAGTAACCGTAAAATAGAATAGTAGGGTAAGGTAAGTATAATCGTATAAATAACTTTTCCCTATTTTCTCGTCGCGTTTTAACACTCAAATACTGTATCTAACAAAATGGGATAAAGTCAAATTTCCTTATACAGTTGGAGACATGGAAGAAATGCACAACCACATGAAGATTTGGTTCGTAAATAAGTGCTCAGTGTACCAAAAAAACATATACTACATAACATTCAGACGACACACTCCAGTTTGCAACATAACATACGGAAAAGCTAGACAATTATTGCATTCGAATATTTCAAAATTCTTACCCTTATTTTAATCGCTCACTAATTAGATGAAATCGAATAATTAGTAGTGTGTCTACGTCTAAGTGACTATTTCTTGCTAGTAGTTCAATCCAACTAGCTCAAAAGAATAGCAGCATTGAGTTAATTTCTGCAAAACTAAATATCGTCTTTATGTCTTTCTCAATTTAGAGCATGCTCAACGCGTTCTTTGAAAACCATCGCCTAGTTTCAAAAATAAGGATCTCGGGCAATATTTTGCTCAATTATCTCATCACTTGTTCAAACAGGAGTACTGCCTATTATGCACAGGTTTTCTCAACTGCTTTAGCCCTGAATTTAATTTGTTCAGGCAAATCAAATAAAAATAAAATTTACAAAAAAATATAGAAGACCACACTACAAAGGGGGTGTCAGACAATAGCAAGAACTTTTAAGTGTGGTCAAGCTCTCGCGATATCGTGAAACTTGAAGTAAGTAGTAAAGTCTACCGGTGGCTGGGATGTTGACTCAAAAAAACATGAAAACAACTAATTTTTTTTTGTTTCGGAGGAAGGGTCACCCACAATTTCTTCAACGTTGACTGGAAATTTCAGGCCCCAGATGCAGCAGTCTTTGTTGCAATAAAGTTAAAAAATGTCTCTTCATTAAATAAGAACTAAAACAGTACTGCAAAGAATCAATAATGGGCGAGCTTTATTCTTTACTAATTTTTGTTACTTTTTTGTGGTTTTGCTTTACTGTAGAGTTTTACTTTTACGAACTGAAAGTTAGCTACTCGCCCTCATTAATCAAACTGCAAATTCATGAAAAAAGTATCACTTTCAAAACTAGTTGTACAAATAACTATTACAAATGATCCCAACTTCCAATTACTGCGTTAATTTTTTATGCCCAAGAAATGGAGGAATATTTCTAAAATGGCGATGCCTAATTTTTATTGGTTAGTGACTTTCTTTCAGTCAATCCTGAGCTAGTCTTAAGTCGTTAATCATTTTAAGTATTGCTGACGCAAGGTTTCCGCAATCTGATTTTTTCGTTATGCTGATCTCTCGTTATACTCGTACAGCTATTAAAAAAGATGTAATTTGAGCCCTCGCGCAGACTCCCTGACGCCACTGACGATTAGAGGCAATTAAAAGAACAAAGAAGCATTGATCGATGATGCAGAAAAGAGGGATTTCATTACCAACACGGTTTCAAACTTTATTAGTGAAATTCCCACACGGTTGATTTTTTGAATCTCGACACCCTACAACTTCCAATAATATTAAAAAAACCAAAATGGATCTACCCGTAAACCTAACATCAATCACATTTACAACGAATTTTCGAAAAAAAAATTAACTTTAAACCGGCCCTTACGGTTACCAAGATCAAAAAACCCTTTTCCCAAATTTGTATTGTCGATGAAGCGGAGTTTGATAAAGTTATGGGAGCACTTGTTGAATGGGTGCTTTCCATGGTCTTTCTTACACGCCTTTATATATTTGGAAAATATTAATAAATGTGTGATAGGATGTTAATACGATTAAATTGAGAAAATTTTCCAATCAATTGGGCACTCCCTCGTTATTTTGCAGAAAGTAGAAATTTTGACTTAGAGACTGGCAACAATTATAACTCATCTTTAATTAATGCAAGTCTCTCCAAATCCTGCGCCTTGACTTCCCTTCCAGAAGAAAATGATATTGAATATGGAAACACTAACGCGTGCTAATAAAGAGCGGAGGGAGGTAAATTTTATTACCTATGTATGTCAGCTAGGTCCTAAAAAAGTTTAATATGAAGTAAAAAGCTCAGCATTTTTCGAAAGATAACATCATTGGTTTGTAAATTATTATTAACCTTTATTTTGTACGATGAAAGTTCATTAAAAGCCCTTTCTTTTAGGTTTGTACAAGAGCTACAAGCCTATTACATCCCTTTAAAATTTTTAGTTTAAAGGACTCGAAGAAGTTGGTGCTCACATATAAATACTCACTTAATTTTTGTCATACATAAAATTTTCAGTTAGCAAAATGTTTGAAATTAAAAGAGCTATAATTTGATACTGTAGCATATTTTAAGTATCTCCAGTTGTCCTGGAGATTATGAAGAGAAGGACCTTTCCACATACTTGCAGAAATTCGTTTTTCTCTTATAATTCCGATTAATTCAAAATAAAGTACTCTAATCTGCTCAAACTTATAGAAGTTAATATCTACAAAAATAAAGAAAAGTGAAAATGAATCACGACTAATTTGAATTAGGGCGTTGTTTTCGCTGATTTTTTTTCTTAATGAAGTCTCGCCATAATTTGATCAACCTTTATCCTGATTTTTTTAAGGAAAGAAAGCTTTATTTAAATCAGTGTTTTTCAACCTTTTCGGAGACGCGACCCATTTGTAAGTTGAAAAATTCTGGCGACCCCCTGGCGCCTTAATAAAATTATGCCAATTACAAGACTACGTATATAATTTTCATTACTTTGTGACCTTTATCGATCGAAAATTAACCTATAGTTCATTTTAACTGGGGAGCACAATTTTACCATCTGATTTAAATGACGTGCTTGATGAGGTGATCAAAGTTTCAGGAGCTTTACTTCCTACATTACTTTGTATTTCCAATGTTCAAATTCCAAAAATCGTAAGTTACTATCGACACGTACAGCAACACGATGTAGTTCTCTTACTATGAAAGCATTCAGCTAAGGATGAAATTAAAGGACTCCTTGGAAAATTGAGTGTCTGATCAACTTCTTTTTTTTAGAAAAAAACCATTTCAAATGCGAATTATCTCCGAAACGAATCAATAGAATTTAAAAAGCAAAGCAGATTAGTAAGCACGAGTAAATTGGCTTTCAAATAATGTGCCATTTGCCATAGGATTCCATTTAAAATTTTAGGGGTTAAGCTTCCTGCGTAGAGGGGTGAAGACTTGGGTTCGTGATTTGTATTCCAAAAGTTGTCCCCCTCGAATACAAATGTGACGTGTTCGAGGATTTTTCGAAATTTCTAAATTTAATACCCTAAAAGCCCTCTGTATACTTCTCGTTGGGCCACTCTGTATAATAAACAGGCACAACTTCGCAGTAAATTGTAGTTTTTCATTGTATTAGGACCTACAAACAATTGAATTTTTCTTTTACTCGCAGCCCCTCGAGTAGGGCTTCGCGATCTCCCTGATTTAAATAAAGATTTTCTCTAAAATGCATAGTTTTACCGTTTCTCGACTGTGAAACCCCCTAATTTAGCGTTTGACGAACAAGACCTATCTTACACCAAGCCATAGCTCGGTACTTATTGGTCATACAGCAATCCTTAGAAAACTATTCTCTTTGTTTTTTTAAAGCTACAATTTTGTTTTCCACAGTTTTTATAAATAAAATGCACACTTTGGGTTTTTCGCGAATGACCAATTAAAATCATTGATCTTTTCTCAGTTTCGGTTGCAAATAATAAATGTATAGTTTTGGCATAATTATATATAGTTCCTTATCCAAATGAATAAAGTTCAGGATCTCCCAATACAATATAATTGTACCATTATATTCTGTGCTCCCCATCCCCATTCAAATGAACACTTTTTGCTTAGAATGACCTTCTATCTATTCCTGTGGTTAAATTATAATACAACATTTCCATCCCCGAGATGGAGTGGCAACTATAGCAACCATCCCCATGATAAAGCAAAATATAGAACCTTGGGCTATTTTCTACTTCTACCTACTGTCTAAATTTCAAGGTGATCGATTCATTTTTAAAAAATTGCCAGGTGAAAATCTTGGTTTCCTGAAGTACATGGAATAATACCCAAAGCAGATTAGGTAAGGTCCGTAAAAGTGATATGCACATAAGCACAAAAGCACATAAACTGTTATGGGACGATTATTGTCTTTGAACAAATTTGTACCCAAATTAAATCGTAGTTGCTCGCTAATCACATCAAAGAAAATTAATGATCTATATACAGAACTTGCTAACAGGAAGGTGAAGGAACTTACCCTACAAAACACACCGCCGCAAAACGAAACGATTGATTTGAATGCCATCACACAACTACTAATGCCTACAACCTTACGGAACACGACCCCTTTTTTTGCAAGTGACGAAACTACTCCCTGATATCTACCTATGACCCTGACTAATGCAAAACTCGTCTATTTATCATATGTTGTGTTATGAACAGATTGTAAACCCGATCACTTAGAGTATATTTGAGGGGAGATCAAACAAAATGAAATAGGTAAGTATTAAACTGTATTAAACGCTAACAAGTTAAAAAGTAATCGTAAACGATTTACATATAGCGCATTTCCACTTGCATTCATTTCCCATTTGTAAGATGCAACTTCTATAAAATCGTAAAAATCCGGCCACAAATATGAAAGATAGCGTTGCACATGGGCAATCCATTTTTGTCGTGTTACTTCAATGTCAGTTTATGAGAAGAATTTCATTTCAATGCTTTTCTAAATAAGAAACTTGGAACTGCGCATGCGCAAACCTAAATTTTGAAACTAATGTTAGGTTTTCCTTTGTTCCAAGCGCCTAAATATCAAATTTCACTTAAATGCTTCCATAGATAAAAAAAAGTTGGCACTGCGCATGCGCAAAATAAAATTTTGAAACTGGCGCTAGATTTTCCTTTATTCCAAGTGCCTATGTATCAAATTTCATTTAAATTCTTCCATAAATAAAAAAAGTTGGCACTGCGCATGCGCAAAACCAAATTTTGAAATTGGCAGTTGATTTTCCTTTATTCCAAGTGCCTATGTATCAAATTTCATTCAAATGCTTTTATAAGTAAAACATTTTGCAATTCGGTTTATAAAATGGTCGAGATGCGAAAAGGGCACTGTGAATTTTGAATCGATTCGATTCAACTTTTGGCATTGCGTATTATATGGCTAAAGCTATGCCCATATTGAATTTCATGCAATTCAGTTTATAACTAACGGAGATGTAAAAGCGATCGAACATTTCTAAACAAAGTTATCGTTCACACGGACAGATAGATGGACAGACAGACAAAGGAACAGACGGAGAGACCAACCGGCAGGCGACAGATAGCAATGCAAATTTATAAACGATCTCTAGGATCGTTAATAAACGGCAAAAGTGTAAAATTATGGAACATGTAAAAAACGGTTTTTTGTTTTTTTTACAATAACTTTTTTATTATACCTGTATCACAATCTCCGTTTTTAGGCTATCATCACAAAAACGTTGATTTTGTGGTCGCTTTCGCGGCCATAAAGTTTCACTTTATTGTACGCTTCTGTCAAACTTTACTTTATTGTACACATCTGTCAAACTGTACTTATTTGAAACTGATGTGTGAGAAACAGTAATCTGTTTGATACCAAGCGTCTATCTGGTCTAGCCCCATCAAGGATTGGGCCATCACGTGCGTTTTTTTCATTTTCGGACTTGTAGGAATGTTTCACACTATTTTGCATAATCACAATGTTCGCATTTAAAATTATAGTTTGACGTTTCAATCTTTGCTGCTTGCATACCTTTTCGAAGTGTAGAACCAAAACATGAGGAAGATGTTATTGCTTACCTACATTATTATACGAAGAATCACCAGCAATTAACCGAGAACACAAGTAGCTACCTATACCTACCATCAAAGTAGGTAATCAGGTTTCTAATAATTGTACAGCATGTTAACTATAAGGTCTTGGAAGCCACAGTTACGAAGGACCTATTGCATTTGACATTATTAAAATCTTGTGCAACGGAGGAAGTTGTGATTGTACTTTTACTCTCAAATGCCTGCTCTTATATCATACCTATATGACTTAGGGTCGCAACGCTTGCAGCTTCCAAAATTTCATTTGGGGTATCTGAACTGTCGCTATCGCCCATTTTGATACGCACAAAACACACGCAAAGATGCTAATTATAATTTATTACATATGACAGGAAATGCTTTGTTTTTAATTGTCTAAGATAACTATGATTTTCAGAAAAAATATTTTTATGAGCAAATTTTTGAATTCTTTTTTGATGATCGCCTAAAAAATGTTGTGTGCACCTTGGCCAAAAGTGATTTGTTAGGCCTCATCTGAATTGCGGCCTCGGCTACCGCCTCGGCCGCAAACAACAGCTTCGGCCAAAAAAGATCACTTTACGGCCTTGGTACACAAATAACTATTTAAATACTCAAATGCGTGCGAAAAAAGGCCTTTAAAACACACGTGCTTTAAAGTTGCTAAGTAACGATACTTCAAGCATGACTTTTGAAACTGTCATCTGGGGCTGAAATAAAAAATCCTCTAAAGGTCGCTTTCTGTAAATGCAGATCATTTCTTTGGCTTGTACCTATCCTTTGCTTGAAGGTTTCACAAACGCGCGTAATTTAGGGTATGCTTCCAAATCTGTTCCACTTTTTAATCGCAGCATTGTTTGAAGTTTTGAGTTAATGCACCAAAAGATAGGAGATTTAAATACCTTTCACATTTCCTTCATATATCCCAGCATTATCGATGCATTTAAGACTTTATTCGTAAGTAACTTCCTATTCATCCATGGAAACAACTTTTCATATTCTTTATAATAGGCTTTACTGGAGTTGGATTTTACACCTACCAACGTTTGTTTTGTATAGATTTTACAACAATCGATTTAATGGACGGTGTATTATCTTTTTCAACGGAAATCGTTTAATTCACAAAGACGATGATTTTTATAAGCAAACGTCAAGTGACATTTCCATGGCAATCGTGAAATTTCGAACACCCAGCCCACTTAATGAAACATGTATTCGAGTATAACGTCAATATGATTTCATTGTATTTCCTATTTTTAAATTATACTGCAGGTATAATAAAAAATACTATAAGATACACGTGTATAATTGTTCTTTAAAGCACTTGCAACGTTAAAGGCACTCCGCTTTGCGTCGTGCCCTTAAACTCGTTGCGCGTGCTTTAAAGACTTGATTGTACACTTGTATCTTAATATACTATTTTTGTAAGCGGTACAGAAAAAATTCCTTCCTTGGTACAAGACTCGACACCATAACGAACCAAATAGCGAAAAAAGTAGAACAATAGCTCTTAAGATAAAAAACTAGTAGCGTCGCAAAACAAGCGGACGGACGGACGGACGGACAAAGTGGCCACAATAGCGCATTTTTTTTTATTTTTGTGGAAATGCGCTAAAAAGGGGAGAGCTTCCTTACATATTCCTCGACTTTGGGGAAAAAAATTTGCGATAACGTTTTGTTTAACTCAAAGTGATTACCAAAGCCATAATACTACAACATTTAGGTTCTTGCCCAATGAGTAACCAAGTACGTTCTCCTATATTTACGTAAGAATGGTAACAAATGATGAGCTGTAATTAAAACAGATCAAAATGAGTTCATTTCAAAACACACGTTTGAAAGTTTTGGGCGATTTTTAGGCTCAAAAGCTGTTCCAAAACTCCCTTGTAATGACGATGATGACAAAGATCTAATAATGAGACAGAATGAAGTCATCAAGGGCACAAATCCTAAAGCAAATCCAAAAGTACCTACTACGTAAAATGTACACCCATTTTGATCATTTACGTGCAAACGCCCTACAACAAAGTCTCCTCTTTGAACTGGCGCCGTCAGTTTAACAAACTTTTATAAATGAATGTATGTACAGCGTGTCTCGCTAAGTACTTAAATATATATAATAATAATTACATGCAACCATTTTATAATGTAAGAAAACAAATTAATTAGGCACACCGCCTTTCTTCAAATTTGAATACCTAAATCAATTATAAACGATACAAGAGCAGAAAATTCTCCACAAGTTGGCAATGATGAAGAGTGGTGTATTAACGAGCGACAAGAATACAATCCAGCGTTAGAGTAGGTAATTTTATGAGCACTGATTGCACGAAACGGAAACTTATAACGTGACATTTTGAATTTTAAACCTAGAACTTTGAAGTTTAATAAGAAAACCCTACTCAAAACTTTTAAATTTAAAATTTGCAATCATAAGGCAAAATCTTCAAGTAAAGTATGCTTTCAAAACTTAAACGAATATTTACTACACGATGACTAGGGGTATTTCGTGAGGAATGAATATGTAATTGTTGCAGCAGAATTTAATAAACATATCAATTACTCGGTGCTCCCAAATAAAACAATCGTACAAAAAACTTAGGTTTCATTTGAATTGAATTCATCGATTTACATGAAAATTTGGGATTAAACTCAACGTAACCTCCACTTCAAGATCCATTATGTTAATCCGATGGACGCTCTTAATTTTTTATGGGTGAAAACTGCCCCTTTTTGTCAAAACCCTATAACTATACAGTATGGTGCAAATGAAAAGAATAAATTTATTCTTTTTTAACTCGGTGACTGCAGGGAAAATCCTGAGAGCAGTTGATTCTGTATTTTAAAAATATATTATGTCTACAAATTTCATCTCTTAATTGAATACTTTTAGAGTGAGGGTGGCAACACCTAAATTTGTAAATAGGAAGTAGAGGCGTGTGGTACATCATTTGAAAGGTTTTTAAATTCTCTTTTCCAGCATCATATCAATAATAAAATCGGTTGTTTCCAAATCGAAATGATCTGTTGGTGCAGCAACATAGTGGCGCGCCCCCAAACCATGCGGTCTAAAATCAAGAGAAGTGAGATCTGCGACCTCGGTGGTCACTAGAGTGATCCTATAATCCACCGATCGGGGTTCGATCTGTCTATTCCTGTGGTCAAAATAAAATACAAAATTTCCATCCAGGAGATGGAGTGGTAACTACCCTTATGGTAAAATTGGCGATTTGGTCCCTAAGCTAACTCCCACTTACTGTCAAAATTTGAAGTTAATAGATTCATTTTGAAAAAATTGTCTCGGTTTCCTATAGTATATTATTTAGTAGATTAATTGAATTTTGGAAGTTATAACGCCTCTATTATGAGAATTCCGCTGCCAGAACGTTAGCCGTAGAAAAAAATATAAGATGAGTCAGTATTTCCTCGATTCAGAGTACACTAATGCAACGTAACGTACGGAAGATGTTTTCGGTATGCCTGTCAACAGATTTGTATCCAAATTAAATCATAATTTCTCGCTAATCGAACCAAATCGGGAAAATTAATGATCTAACTATATAGACCTGCTAACAGAAAAGTGCAGAAACTTACCCTTAATATTTGTACAAAACACTGCCACAAAACGAAACGATTAATTCGAATATCGGTACACGACTACCACCTAAAAGCGGTACTCTACTAAAATGAAACCCCTTTTTTGCTAGTGACGAAACGACTATCTCTCTGATACGTATTATGACCCTGACTAATTCAAAACTTGTCTATTTAACATCTGTTGTTTATGAACAGTTTGTAAACCCGATCTGCTAATCAACACTTGAGTTGAGGGTAGATCAATTTAACAACAATATTAAATAAGGATTAAACGCGAAAAGAGGAAAGCGCATTTCCCTTACATAAATTTGCTTACCGAATTTCCCCAGCTTCCTGATCCCATTTGACATAGTTGGATCATCATTTAGAAATTTGCCAATGGCCTAATCAATAAGCCGGGCAGATATGGACTCTGCGCCCCCAGAAACCCTCGAGAAACGTTAAGCTAAGCTATTTTTCCGGCTTTTCATTTGTAATTTTTATGCAATGTAAATACATAAGGGGTGTAACAACCAGTAGATATTGTACATCTTTGAGATACGAACTGATTGCAAAAATGTACAGCTTACAACTCCTCATTTCCCTGGTCTAATGGGTTCCCAGAATCATAACTTGAACCAAGAAAAATGTTGACATTTTTCGATAAAAATTTAAGGGCGCATGAAAAAAATGGACGGATATCTACTTAAATTTAAACAAATAGCTTAAATTAGTATTATAAATTTATCATCGTGAATTTCCAATATGTTTAATTAGAATGTTTTGGTTTGAGACAGTTTGCAATCGCTATAAGAAGCGTGTTTATTGCGTGGAACTGAAATGTATTCATTTCAGCCCACAAATCGGGTACGTTTCATCTTAAAACAACCGTGAGATAATTGGCGATACTTCATCAACATTAATAGCCGCCTTTATTGTCAATCAATTGCCATAGATTAATCGATAATGGACGTAGGATTATGATTATGACACATCCATTTGATTCTTTCGCACGCAATGCAATATGCAAGTGCGGGCGTATCTTTAATTGAATTATTTTCAAATTCACTGCTTACTAATATCATTGACGTTAACTACCATTGCAATAAATAATTAAAATTGTACTATTTGGCCAAGTGTGACCGTATTTAATTGAGCTACTAATTAACATACACCTACTACGCTCTCTCACTGCTAATAAATTAAATCGTAATATGGGGTTTTTGGAAATTATATCTGTGACAGGAAAATTGTTTACTAAATTTAATTTACGGTGATTTCGAGCTGTTCATGCAGTTTTACGGAAAATTTCACAACTCAAAACCAGTGACTTTTACACCGTTACATTATTTAAACTGATTTGGAAACCCAATTATTTAAGACACATTCATATTGAAAACGTCGAGTAATTTTCAATATCCGGTCTTTTCAACTCCCTGCAAATTTGTACACTCTAGATAAATACATTTACCCGAAATCGTCTTGTCAGGTAATTTTAGTTTCGATGACAGTGGTAGTAATACGTTGACTGCTTTCCCTGCGCCATGTCATTTTACCGGCCGCACTTGTCTAATGGTTAATGACTTTTTATAATTTATTTAAATAATTAATTTATATATTTTTGTTAATTAAAAAGTTCTATATGAAATTTGAAATTTTATATTAAAAAAGACGATTTCGTGTAATAGTTATTTACATAAAACTCAAACAGTCAGAAAAATGACACTTTACTGGCGAGGAAATATCGAAGTACAGGCCCCTTTAGTTTCCGACACCTTTGGAATTTTTGTGTGAACAGGGAATTAGAACTGGCAAGGAGTCTGAGTGCAGACCAAAAAAATACCCGTGTCATCATTCAATATATGCAATTAAAACGGAAACACTTATACTAAATATAAAAATAAATAACGTGCATTGAAGTGCAAAAGAGTGCAAACAATTAAATTTTTAGGTGCCCATTAACAAATTGCACGAATAGAACAATAGATCATTTATACCTGAAAATAAAGAACAGCAATTAGTTATTCAATATTGTTGTGAAAATGTAATTATGATGCACAAATGCCACTAACATTGTTTTAAAGATTAAAGTAAATATAATTTGAACAATTTTAAATAATTAGGTAAAGTAATTTACCTAACTAAGACCTATACAATTTATTTACCTTTACCTTTTCTTTCTCTTCAATTCGATTCGTATATCTAAATCGAAGGTTTTTCTGAATGAACATTTCGCCCATCAAAACAGAGATTGAGTTTGGTACGAATTGTGCAACAAGGTGGTAATTACTGATGGCGAGACTACTACTCTGGTGCAATAGACTAACTTCTACGTGACGTGAGTAATTAACAATTGCCCATGTATGTGAGTCATACTATCGACTTTCGCCTCATTTATACCTGTTAGTTTAATTAAAACGTAATCTTTTCTTTAGAATGTTACATTTCTTAAAAATTCGCTTTGTTAATGGGACATGGCTACTAGTTTGGTTCCCATTTTATTTAAACCCTGATAACCACCTTATTGTACATTGTACAATTACCGTTTTTCTCACAATGTTATAGTATTCTCATTCAACTTGTGAATTCAGTCTGACAAGTTCGATTTATAAACCGAAAATTTCGACTAATAATTCGACGTTTTTGCTTCAACACTCCTCAGTGAAGATGGGAAGTACTGATGGTTTCTCCTGCCTTTACGGTAATGAGGAGTATAGTTCATCAAAATTGCGAGTAAATGAAGATTGACTGAACGTGGTTCGAATCGTCACCCATTTTGCCCATTGATCACGTTTTTTCTACCCCTAACTGACTTCTTACTCGCTCTACTTCCTAGCGGCAAATATTCCCAACACCCTTACAAAGCTTGGTACAGGAAAAAGTTAGTTATCGTTACATGGCTGATTGTTTGTAAAGTATCCTAGTATATAGTCAAGTACATATAAATCGTCATGTCTGCCAGCGAAATCCGGTGGCTTAAATCTGGGACGGTGAAATACGTCAAATTTTAATAAAATTCCCGATTTTCCGATTATATTTACCTCTGGCATCTTTGTTTTGAACCCGACACAAAACGCTATAGGTCTTTTTTTGTATTTAACATTTTTGGCCATGGTGCTTACGTTTCGAGAAAAGTGCAAATTTACAAAAAATTATAAAATAAATAGTTTAACTTTTATGGCCCTTTTAGACTAATCTCTTAGACTTTAAAAAAATTATAGACTATAGTCTCTAAAATTCATAGAAAGTCGGTTTGTTTTATGTTGACCGAAACCTGAATATTTCTGATAGACAGCCCGCAGAGCTGGCAGAAGTGAGAAAAATTACGCTACTATAATTATACTAAGAAATACTGTGGAAAAATCTTGGGAAAAACTACCAAAAAGAGACAGCATCTAACATTTGTAGAGCCGGCTTCCTTTAGATTTCCTGACAATGAACTATACACTATTTTGATTATATTCTGCGATACAGGAGACAAACTACTACAATCATTACTTTCAGTAGGTCATAAAGAAATAGCCAATAGAAACAAAGGTATGGTTGGTTAGCGCCGCATAATAAACACTTGATCCTATTGCCTATTTCATAATGATCTGATAATAGTGCCTAATGATGGTATATACCCTCCATAAGACCTTGCCTCTACATTTCTAGAAAAATTTCTTGTTTTAGATCGCCCTCATTAATCAAACTGCAAATTCATGAAAAAAAGTATCACTTTCAAAACTAGTTGTACAAATAACTATTTCAGCATAACATAAGTCTGGATACACTATTTGAAACTTGTGTCATAGCCTTATACCGTTTTTAGTACTTTATGGCTAGTTAACATTTTTTGTGTTGGTAACCCTACATTCTCATAAATGGAGTATGCTACGTTACAATATCCGACCAGAGTATATGGGCGAAATTTGATATCTCAGGTTGTACACGAAAGTAACTAACATAAAACATCAAAAAACTCAAATATCTCAAATTTCTGGTATTCTTTGATAGCTTTTTGAGGTTCTTTGAGATTTTTGTCACATGTTTGGATAAAAAAACTGCAAATACGATTGAAGGATACCAAAAAAAAACATTCATGGGTGTGCTATTCATACCATAAGTACCAACGATATCATTACATATTACAGAATACCAGGCGTGTGTAATGCACTATCAAATTTGTAGGCGGACGCAGAAATGAGCGCAAAAGTGTATCTTAAATTAGTTTCAAAATGAGGGTTGTGGAGGGCTTTGCATACACTGCACACTTCAGTAACTGGGGAACGATTCATGGTATCTAAATAAAATTTTCCCTAAACTTACGACCACCGAGAAGGGGGGTTGAAGTTTTGAATATCTCCGAAACGAAAGTACCACACATCGCATAATCGATACCATTATAGATGTGTCAACTAACATTGCAACCAATGCTTTGATTTTCTTCGAAGTGAAAGCCTCAATGTCAGAATCTTTGAAAAACAAGCACCCACGTTTTCCGTTTCTCCAAGAATATTGTAATTGCACTACACAACTTTTGTAATTATCTGATCATTGTATAATAAAGCTGTAGATTGAACAAAATAACTATTCGGAAACTAGAAACTACTTTTTACCACCCCATTTCATAGGATTCACACTCGAAGAAATATTAGTATGCCTCTGATGTAAAGGTAAAAATTTGGCCCAATTTCAAGAACTGAATCAAGTTCGAAAAATCTCGTTAATTGTGCTAAACGCGCTCATGTGTAAACGACTCATACCGTATTTACCGATTTAATTTAAAATAAAAAGGCAAAAAATGATAAAAAAACTTTCTAACCGTTTTTGAGATCTGCGAAAACCTACTCGTACATACATAAAGGCTCATTTTGTGTAATTATATTGAATTTTGAAACCTACGATGTCATTAACAGACCGAAAATTACCCTTCCCACATCGGGCTATAGCTGCTACTCAAGTACTGTACATCGCGCGATTACGTCGGTAGATCCTGAATCCTCTAAGAAACAATTCCGATAAATGAGTTACAAAAATGAGGGCCTACCTTACAAAGTAACAAAACTCTTAAGAGGTTCTGGAGAGATCCCTTTGGGACCGAGTACTTTAATTTCCGAGTCAAGTAATGTCATTTTACTGACGAGTTTTGTATTAAATTTTACCCGAAATCGTATTTTAACATAAAATTTCAATTTTCATAGGTATAGAACTTTTGATTAATGCCAATCTGTCATTGATGACAGGAGTCATTATAGACATTTAGCAATGTGACAGGTGCGGCAGGAAAAGTGACAAGTGCGGCCTGTAAAGTGACAGGTGCGACCGGTAAAGTAACATGCGGCAGGAGAAGTAGACTGGTCTACCTTCGTCATGGAAACTAACATTTCCCTGACATAAAGTAGGCATGAATGATGAAAATTAAGGTTTCATGACGATTTTGGGTAAAATTTACATACCTGCTATTACAAAAACTTTTATACTTGGCGAGGGGAGACAGTTTTCCGCAACTTTAACCAAAAGCCTAAAGTCACGTCCATTATATAGATATTTAGTTTTGAGTTTGGGTTTCGAAAGTTTTACAGTAGACAACTAGCTACTAAAAAAGTTGTGTTTAGACCAACTGTATTACTTACTTTTTACTTATCAAAGTATTGATAATACCATAGTGTAAACAATCTTTACACTATGATAATACTAAATACTAACAAGATTTCAGTAAAAATAGATAGGATAAAATATTGCCACTTTGTGTGTATTTATTGCATCTATTTAAGAAGTTACGGCGAACCTTCTCTACGATCGTTTTAACAATTTGATCACACCACAGGATGCCAATAGAAAAAGAAAGTGATGATAAAAATCCCACAGTAAAACGAGTAGGTAATGAAAAGACGTTTTAAGACATTCTTTGAAATTTGACTCCACCTTTTATTAAGTAGGTTCCCATTACAAATTAGAAAGAGAAGGTATACCCTACATGAACTACTACTGTTACAATTAGGTTCGAAAATTTGATATAGTATACTTTCACTACCAGCTCATATTTGCTAAATATTCGCCTTTCTTTGGTAAATGAAGATACGCACGGAAGAAAAAGTTTTACATACAATTTGCAATACAAATTAGTTGGTTGTCATTGGATCGTTAATTAAAGCGAGCCCACCAATAAGGAAAACAAAAATGCACGAGCTGTAAACTTGACATTCACTTTCAAGTGCATTGAACCGGCAAGTTACATCACGATGTAACGCAAATATCAACAAGACGTAAAACGCGATCCTATTAATTGTAATTTTCTTCGGTTTAAATTGGATTTATTAAGGCGACTTTCGATTTTTTTATGACCGGCAAAATAGACTGCTGTTTAGTAATTGGTGTAATTAAATGGCCTGGTACTGTCCGCATGTCCGCAACAATAACTCGCGTGCGATGAGCTATTAACAAATGACGATCTTCGGTGAAAGTACTTCTGTAGTAGTGAAATTGTAAATTTGCCAGAGGAAAATGTAGGTTATTTATAATGGAAAAATGAAGCAACACATTCTATAAAAGAGAAGACCTTTCTTGTTCGGTGCATTTGTGGAGAAGAAGTGAGAGTGGTCGGTGAAAAGTAAATTTGTTCTTAGTGCGTGGAATAGTGTAAACATGCAGCCCTTGGTAGGGACTTATTTTTATTTCATTTAGTTTAGTGCTTCAATTTTAGGTCCTTTTGGGAATATGCGTGCAAATCAGTTACGTACTATCAACGGCAGAAGTGAAACCCGGCGCAAACGCAAATGCAATTCCAGTAACCCAGCGGCCAGAAATGTATTACGTTGAACCAAGCGAGCAACCTCACACTAATTTCATCCCAGTCCAGGTGATTCCCAAACCTATTTTTCTATCCCAACAACCCACAATGCTGATAATTGCGCAACCGACGTACGTACCTCAACAGGTACTATACGGTAACCCGGCAACTGCTCAGCAGCAACTCCTAAATTACTTCCACAGTAACCCTCAAGCCAAGTACCAATTTCTGTACGGCGGACAACCCCAACCAACCGTTCCACCAGCGTTTGTAACACAGAACGCGATCGGCGCATCCTCCTTGGCTTCCTACGACGTTTTACCTCATCCCTTCCTCAACCACGTCCCTCAAGCACCAACGACACAGTTCACCAACCACTACGCCCAACCAATGCAACTCAACCAAATAGCTCAATTAGCTCAATCGGCAGCACAACAATTTAACACACCAATCCGCAGCGTACCTCCCATCATAACGGGTTTTGAGAACTTCACCCCGGAACAGCAGGTACAAATCAAGGCGCAGTTGCGAGCGCATCTGGGCGCACCATTGGCCACGACCGCGTCGATACCGACAACCACAACTCAGTCTACTCAAAAGAGTGAGGATAAGAATGCTCCTTCAACCGCTAACTATAACACCCCCGGTGCAGTAATGTACAGGGGTCAGTATACCAAAGGATGAAGCGATAGTTCGAAGTTTCTTGGGTTAATTTATAAGACTGATGGGCTTTTCTGTTCTAATACTATAATGTTGTTGAATATTGTTATTTAAATAAATAAACTTACACCTTTTGGTGTCTCATTTTAAGTTGGCAAACTTGATATTTGAGAAAAATAAGACAGTATTATCAATTTTATTGACCCTAGTTTAGGTTATGGTAGGTATGTTTATGTACCACTGCAAGAAAAATGATTGCCAAAAGACCCCAAAATTGAACTCGTATTCCCTCACCGCTTTTCTCTAATGTGACAGACGAATATGACGACAGCTAATAATCCTTCTCCCAACAATTGAGAATGCACGTATCTGTTTTATTAAAGTTATTCATTTGAATAGTAGAATAATTATTGCCAAACAACCCTAAATCGAATTGGTAATGTCCGGACCACTCCTAAATTGAAGTGCTATTGCTTCATATGCTTCTTTTATATTCCCAGGGTCCCAGTTTAAAACAACTTTATTACATTGGTCACCTTTTTGTTTGATATTTTGGCAGGCGAATTTCCATTTTAGTTTTGCCACTTCTTCTCTGATGCCTCTTACTTTTATTTTATTTCTTATCTATTCTTTATCTGACAGTTTCACGTGTAACATTAATCTTTCCATTGATCTTTGTGATTTCCTTACAAGTTATTCAGTCTGTTTCGTTTTGTTGTGCCACCCTGTATATGGTCCTCATGGTTTAGTTCAAGGGTGTTTTTCCTGCATTTAAGAGGATCTGTGGCCTCCAACGCATTTCTTAATATAAATATTTTCCGTGGCCCTTAATTATGCTATTATTATTATATATCTCTACTAACTAGCGGGTGCGCTACACCTACCCCCCCCCCCCTAGCACTATAAAGGGTATACCTAGCACCAAAGTAATAGACCTAGCACCACACCAGGACTGTATCTATGCCCTAAGTAAACTGGAAGGGGCAATTGTTACGCTTGCCCTCCAGGTGAAGGTGCAACCTTGAAACTTAAATCTAGCACTACCTACCACCAAAGTACCAGACCTAGCACCACACCAGGAGTGTATCTATGACTTAAGCAAACCGGGAGGGGCTATTGTTAGAGATCTAGAACTGTATTGTTTTTGGTGAAAAGAAAAACACGTGAGTTTTCGCGATTTTTCCAAAATTTTCCGAGAAAATGTTGTCACCACCTCGCATGTACCTATAGAGTTCAAATTGTTAATCTCTGTAACCCAATTATTTTTGATAAAATTCGAAAGACACGTTTCAAAGTTTTCGCGATTTTCCGGGGGTTTCCGAGAAAATGTTCATGTTCATTACAGGGCGCACTTTCGAAGTTATCAAGCTCAGAAATTCAGGGTGTCGTTAATGTTTGGGTCCTATTGTTGGACAGTGTCACCGGAAATTAAATTTAGCATATACAGGGTGTTTTATGAAATATTTGCTTATTGATATGAGGAAAAATATCACCTTAACGATATAAAATGTTAATTCTGGTTTTAGTCTGGGTACTTATTGTCATCTCGGCCATTTATGAACCAAATTGCATGAAACTGGAACTGGACGTAGCCAGTGCCATATCAATTTAATGTCACCGCTTTGGCATTTTTGATTACGTATCGTTATGACAGTCTTGAAAATGATTAATTTATAACAGTAAATCACTTACGAATAACGGCGCGAACCATTTATTACTTCGGTGTTCTAATTGCAACTGAACTGTAACGCAATCCGATTTGCTTTGATTTGATTTGATAAGTGGTAAAGTCGAAGGTTCCCGAGCGGTCGCGAACATTCGAGAATAAAATACGTCATATTTCTCGGAAAGATTGCGTCACATCTCGCCGATTAATAATCTTTCATGGTGCCTCAATATTTATGGAAATTTTCGGAACGTTTACAATGCTAAAAACTTTATAAGTTATAACAAGAATATTTAACGATAAAACACTTCCTCTAGACCAGGGATCGCCAAACTTTTGTTGTAAAAAGGCCAAATATTGTACGCGGTCCGCGGAGATTAGTGCGGGTCGCACTTGGGTCAGTTACAGTATACCTATAATTTTATGTACAAAAATTTTAATTTAAAATTTAAAAAAATGATCAAAGTCCTCGAGTAAGATGCAAGGGACTTCAGCGCATTTTTGTGCGACAGATCAATATTCTATTATCCAGTTTTTATTCCACCATCAATAAGATCTTGTCGGGGGGCTACCACATTCCCTTGTCGGTACCCACCTCCCACGTCCCGTTCTTGACTTTTTATTTAATGGAATAGGTTTAAGCTGTACCAAACGCCCAATTGTTCAGAAAAAGTAAATACGTATCAATTAAGGAATGATGGTGTATATTAAGTGTCATTCAAATTTCAAGATTAATTATTGCCTGACAACCCTTAAATTGAACTGACATTCCCTCATAGTTTTATTGCTTAAGACGTAGGACTACGTATAAAGATTACTTAGGCAATAATTGAGAATGTCTGTATCAATTTTACTGATATTACTATGCAGATCATGGTACATGACACGAGAATAATTATTGGCGGACCACCCCTAAATTGAATTGACATTTTGCTGTGGTAAAGTGTCATCTAACAGTAACTATAAGAATGATTATTACCCAAGTTATTACCGGAACACCCCTATACAGAATTACAGTTTCATCATCGTTTTGTTATTCACTAAGATTTAGCCCCAAAACTTGTTTGATTAATTTCATTTATAAATTTAACAGATTTAACAACGTCGCGTCTCTATGGTAATGCGTAAAAAATGAGCACCCCTTTAGAGGATTAAGTTTTAACAGTTTTAAACATTGAAATTAAAAATTAGGATTAGAACTCATACAAATATTCCGTATTGCTGTAGGTATTGCGCCAGTTTTATAACGTCAGTCATCGTTAAATATATTTGGACATCATATAATAAAATAAACTCAAGTTTGTTTCGCCATTTACGAAACTGTGACATGAAATTTAATTTTTTTTAACAGGTTGCATTGCAAAGATTGGTGAAATATAACAATTGCAATTCGGTTTGTACAGATTCTGAGAAATAGCATTTTTTTTGACAACATAATAAGACTAACTACCGAATTTGAAACAAAGACGAGTACTTACAAGTTTTATGATTTAGCAAATATAATTACCGTTATACCTAAATGGTACAGAGGTGAATTAGAGAATGGTTCCGTGTCACATCAAAAGGAAATTAGAGCGTCTACTAAAATTAACTGTTTCAGTAATGTATTATAAATTATATCAAGTTTTGGCAACATTAGGTTTTTTTTTCTTACAATTTGACCTAACTGTTGTGCATTTTGTTGTCCTTGTGTAAAAGTTAACTACACATCTAGGACATGACCTAAATTAATTATTTAAATTATAACCTGTAAGGTTTCATTCAGAACTAAAATCAAATCTTGCACTTTTTGGGTTTTTGGTGATTATATCCTCGCTCACTCATACAACGCTAGGAAGATGATCCGCGAAACACACAAACTCTCTAGCTTCTGCCTTTTCTCCCCTACCGTCAAAGTCAAGGTCCCACCGAGTTTTTATGAAACTCATAACTACCTCAAGTTCTTTTAACATCTTCCTTAAAGGAAGAAAAGAAAAAGGAAGCCTCTTTTATTGCTAACACGAAGAACATACATTACCTAATAAATTATTTATGCAAAAATAACGATCTTGTTCAATCCGAAGATACATTTCCAAAAAGTAGTTTCCAAATGCTGAGGAAATTTCTAAAGCTGTAAATTTCTTCCGTAAGTATTTACGGTAAATCTCACATACGCAACAAAAGCAAATCCAGGAATCAAATATAATGAGGATGAAGGCAAAATACTCAAAAATCGCAATTAAAAAAGCAGAATCGAAATAACGCCAAAATACTCAGCAACATCATGTTTCGAATATATTTTTTGGCTGATGCAACGGAATATTTTTTAACCCATTTTTGCAAATTTAGCTAGCTCGCTTGCTGGCAGCAAATGAGGGCCATTATACAAAACGCTTGTAGAAAGACAAGCAGGGTACACGTCCCTCCGGGGCCGTGTAATTAATAACTTTACGGATCGAGCCTACTTTTGACGTCTAAATTAAATTCAGAATTGTCAGAAACTTTAAAATGATTGATATGGCTTCTAATATAAAATAAACTTTTGAATTACACACGATAATAAAGTTGTAAAAGTCCTTAACTTTTACTTTAACATTATGACCGACTTTACTCCAACCACCCGGACTGTAGCGTAATTTCTTTCTATTATAGTATGTATATATCCCAATAAATAAGGTGTCTGTTTATTTACTGAATGGTTTCGAAGGAACAATTTATTCCCGCTTAACTTCGATATTTTTTTGTTCAAACTTCAAAGATCTTCACATACCAAATATTGAGATCAGACTTTTTTCTCGCACAGCCGTTCAAAAAAGGTCTGATTGCGACTGATTGCAGCACCAAAGGTGATGGGCGATGGAGTCGTCACATTCCGACGCCTTATATTATTTATTACATATTTAGTTTAATATTGGATAACTCGATTGTAAAGAAGAAACTTGTTATGATGAAGACCTTTATTAACATTGCTGTACATATAAAGTGTAAATAGATCTAAAGAACAAATTTAATAGACATTCCTGCACTGTCTGTAATAACCACAAACTTGTCTAGGTCCGAGGCCGGGAGCGCTGAAAGGGTTTCCGTATCCGCCGCCAATGTTTTGTACGTCTCCTATACCTCCTAATCCGGTGACATCTCCATACCCTCCTATTCCTCCACCTACTCGTACAACTCCAGGTGCGCTGAGACCCAATCCACCGGGAACTCCGAGTTCGTTAATACCTGCACCACCAAATCCGTTAGGACCGCCGACGAATGCTCCAGCACCACCGAGTCCAACTCCAGATAAACCACTATACGAGTCGATTCCTCCAACGCCAGTCACGCCGTTGTATCCCAGTCCACCAAGACCGCCAACGCTTAGTCCATTACTGTATCCCAATCCACCTAGACCTCCAGCTCCGCTGTCGTAGAACCTAGAGTATTGGTTGTTACTTGACTGAGCTGATTCAGACGATTGTTGTTGTCCATATAAACTAGCACCACCACCAATACCAGTAATACCAGGACCGTATGCACCAAGCCCGCCAAGGGTGCTAATGCCACCAAGGCCACCGACACCACCAAGGCCACTAACACCACTTAGGCCACCAAGGCCACCGACACCACCAAGGCCACCGACACCACCAAGACCACCAACACCACCAAAACGTTGGTACGATTGGTAAACTGGATAGCCGCCTACTTGGTAATAGGGTTCGTTGTAATTCAAGGAAGATGAGGAGTGCTTAGCAGCCGAAGCCGCTTCGGAGTTCTCACTTTCCATAAAGAGACTTCTCGGATTGATCGAAGCATCCGTCGCTAATTCCGCTCTAATCACTCCGGCTGCCAAACCAAGAACCACTAATACAGCAGTATATCCCCCCTTGATCTAAAAAAACAAAGATTTTACAAAATACAACATTGTAAAAATGACCTATCGTACCGTGGTCTTCATTTTGGATGCTGTTGCTGTGGTTCTCACTGTAACTGCCGAACTTCCACACATTCATACTCTTTTATACTTCGCCCGTTTTTTGCGGGGGATGACGTCATATCAATAATTAATTAAATTTTTAATAAGTTCTGTAATCTATAATGTCTATGTTACTAATCGATTATTAATTCTGAGGTAAATGATTAACGTTAATTGTAAAGTAATGCACGAAATTGCATTGTTTTGAAAAGTAACGGTTATAAATACTAATTTTGTAATTTTTGGTGGCTTTGAAATTTGTTACGACGCCCTTTTTCGTATGAAGGTACCTAGTAGAGGTAGCCAACAACCAGGCAAGGCCATTGCAAAATTAGTACATTAGTACAAATATAACAAAACTGTAAAAAATTATAAACTGATTAATGTTATAAGCACCTACTTAATTGAACCCAAATGCAATCGTAAAATAACAATTAATTCCATTTGGAACTTTAAAGTATCTGTAATTTGCTCTTTAATAGGTAATATTGCAAACCGTAATCCGTTATTACAAATTAGTGAGCAATGCGCGGGTTTTTCGTGCGAAGCTATTTAAACAGAGTCCCTTTTGCCAAAATTTTGGATCAACAACCCTTCCTATTAGCAAACAGATAAAGAGACGGACGAGCGGAGCGTCATATTGGATTAGCAATTTTTAATGAACATTTAGCATTAGCACTTTTCAGTATCAAATATATTTTGCAGGGCGGAGAAAAGGGTGGATGTAGGAGGAAAGCAACTTTACTGTCGCATGTGAAAATCATAGGGGATCAGGTAATCTGGTATATGGCTACCATTTGCTTTAGAAAGTAAAAGAAAATATCCTAACAAATTATAGGGTTCCCAGCCATCCTCAGAATATTGGTTGGAGCAGGGTTGGAGTGTCCACAATTCCCAGTCTACTGTCGAATGTGCTCGATTCCCTTCAAAAGTGTGGATAAACAGCGGTACACGAGTTACAGGCTGACGCAAGTGATAAGCCATGGCTCTATATCTTTGCCAAAAAGAGAATTGATGGAGTAGAGGTAGAAAGGGAAAATTTCTAACATCAGGAGTGCACTGATTGCATGTCCACTTTATGCCTTTAAAAAGCAAATAATCAATTCAATACTGAACAAATCGAGTGAGATTGCGCTACAAACGTAAGATGTGAAAAATTTCGAAGTTGGCGTAGGTTAGTTTTTAATCATCACTCAGACGAGATCGAGACAATGAGCTGTCACCGCCAACTCAGGTTTTAAAAAGTACGACGACATCGACATGTTTGACGCTGACATTCTATTAATATAGGAGGTACGCGCACAAACAATACCATAATTTCAAATTTTTATGTTTGACGGAGTATGGTAATAAAGCAGAACAACTAAAATTAACATGTATTGGTACTTTTAAATTAAGCACGTCTCGTTGTGGGCGAAAGAGCACGCATACCAAAATGAAATTGTTGTACGCCAATTTCCCTCAATGTCAAATTTTAGCAGAGTAATAATTGTTTTTTCAAATTAATTCCACGGCAAGCTTTGAGTTATGGGTCTTTAAAACTTCTAACATCAGTTAAAATATAAAAACAGTTACACAGCGTTCTCTCAAAAACAATCAACAAAAGATAGGCCATTTGAGACACCTTTTAATTTTTCGTGAAAGTTAGACGTCATTTTTTAATATTTATAGATCAAAATATCAAGGGCGGTGCAATGTTTATTTGCAATTGATGAGTTGACAACGTCTGCACTGAAAACTTTCAAGATATCTACTGAAGACTTGCGTGCTGCAGGTTCAGCTGGCGATATTGATGATATAGATAGAGGAACAGGAAATTACAGAATCTTATGAAGTTCTTGTCAGAATTTTAAATGTTCTACGTGTAACAGGAGTTTTCAGTCCAAAAGGGGAATAAAAAATTCATACCCGTAGAATGCATTCACAAACTGAAATAGCAGCAGCATCACAAGATCAAAAATTTTCAAATAACAATGATGACACCATCAATAAATCAGTACTGGACATTCTTGCTAATGTCTATAATGCAGAATCGAATTATCGCAATATAAACATTGATACTAGAAGTTCTCTTGGCGATCACGATGGGAAAAAGTAATAGAATTACGACGAAAACAGTAATTAATGGAAAAGAAGTCTCTGAACGTCTGTTAGTTTTCATTGCTACAAAACGAAAAGGTGATAAAACGCAGGAAAGATATTCCAATCCTATTAAGTCGCCGTCTTTCTGACTGATGGAAAAATCAAAAATTTCATGAATTTCTTACTGAAGCCATTCGTTGTGATAAGCATTTAGGACCGATCAAACAAGGAACTGAAGAAATGGAAAAACAGAAACACATGCTATTTAATCAACTTGTCCAAAGAGGAAAAATAAAAAAAGTATCAAGACTTTTAGATAAAAGGGATACTGGCAGAGATCTTATATTTAATAATGAACTTGATGTTTCTGATTATACGATTTTTGATGCGCTAGAATATTGTAGCTACTTTCTGTTGATATTTTATATCAAAAAACAGGTATTACACAAGGCGTTCGAGATACCAAAAACCCTTTCGGCTCGGCCAATCAGGTGTAGGTAGATTTCTTTAACCGCATTTAACATATAAAAATGTCCGTCATTTTGTTCCAATATGGCGACTTAACTGAGATATTTATGCGTTACACCAACCCTTAAAGTTTAGTCGAAATCGGTTCATAATTACGAAAGTTAGAGTGTTTCTATAACCTTATAAACCTACAAATCTATAAACCTATAAATGTACTGGTACCATTACAATAGGAAAACCAGAAATTCTCCGATTTTGTTTTTATTTTTATCTGAATTTATTTGAACAGATACAAAAAAATACTTTTCTCATTGCCACTTTTTCAGTTCTACAAGACATCGTCGAGAGATTTTCAATACAACGTTTCGTTTCGGAGAAACCATCATCAACTTTATTTTTTTATATGGCACGTAAGGAAGTACATACTGTATTGAGTAGCATTTTTTATTACGAATACAACGATGTGCGGCACACCAAAAAAGTTGGAAACTGTTGGTTTCAACAGGATGAACGCCCTAATCGTGCGAGAATAACTACACAACACAGATTTCCTGGAAAATTTGTGCGAATATTTCCCTCATATGTCATAAATGCCATATGAGGTGTGCAATTATCGCTCAATTACAGCGACAATTGCACTGTAGAAAGCGAAAGAGCCCTGCGATAATTGCACTGTCCATATCCATGGCAACTGGCAACTCCTTTGGACAATTTCACAATACACCGACAATTTATAAGTAGGTAACGTCAGTTTGACAAGTGATGCTTGTTCGGGAACTATTCCCCTAAATTACACTCGTGCATCAAAATAAACCTGATAATTTTTTATTCAAGCATGTTGTCAGTAAAAAACTGCATTCGGTCATTTTCATATTTTGTTAAAAGAGCTCTTTCGCCAAAATATGAAAATAAACTCATGCACTTTTTAGACAACATGCTTTCAAAAACATTATCGGTAATTTTGATGCACTTGTGCAATTACCTACGATAAGTATTTTCGCACGATTAGGGCGTTCATCCTGTTGAAACCAACAGTTTCCAACTTTTGTTTTTTATCAAAAATAGTCGAAATGGATTCTAATATTTCTAAACTGCTAAATGTATAAATCCTTTTCCTTACCCTTGGTAAATGGAAAAGTAAAATGTTACATCTACTAAATTAATTTACTGACTCTTATAGCATCGTTGATAATCTCAAGTTTGCCTTTGTCGCCAGTACCAAAGTCCGACTTTTCGTTCACCTGCAAATTGCGTTTGAAGCTTTGGCCCCACCACCGGATACATAGGTTTCAGCGTAATGGTTCATCCGTTCTGTTTTAAATATTTTCATAAGTAAATGGCCGAAAAGTCGAAAAGGTCTTGTGCATATAGAATTTATAAAACCCAAATTTTGGCATTACCTATCATGTGGTGTCGGCTATACATATTTTTAAATTCGTGCAATTCAGTGCATAACTAAAATAGGGCACTAATTTTTGGCCGATATGGCCAATTCACGAACTCCTATCTATAAATTTGATCAGCCGTTCTCTTTGGTCGGACATAAAAATCGAGCGATCGGGATGAAGCATAACAGTTTCGCTTAAACAACTAGA
Source organism: Photinus pyralis (assembly GCF_008802855.1). NCBI lineage: Eukaryota > Metazoa > Arthropoda > Insecta > Coleoptera > Lampyridae > Photinus > Photinus pyralis. Next base: position 35,076,304 of record NW_022170511.1, read on the forward strand.
CGCTAAAAACATAGAAGTTAAAATAAAAGTGTGACCTAACTTTTGGCATTTTTTGTTATGTTTTTGGTACCTCGAGCGCCCTGTGTGATGACTGTTGATAGAAAATATCAACACAAACTAACTAAAATATATTTAGCTCCCTAGTATGAGCTAGGGTACCTGTTGCGTACATCCATCATTTTAAGCAACTTTCAAAGAATACAATTTTTTTCCGTCTTCATGTATGTGCGTATGTTGGCAATTTTCCGAGGTAACGGCTAGACGGATTTGGTTCAAATTTTGTATACTTAAACTTATGTAAATTAGACATACAGAAACGGAAAATAACCCGCAACGGCATCGAACTTTTTTTTCAAAAAGCAATCTAAAATTTTTATTAGGGTATTCGAAAGACTTTATTTTTTTGTGTACAACCTACAAAAATTGTGCCAGACTTTATTACACAAAAAATGAGAAGAAAATGTCAAAGTTAAAAAACAAAAATTGTTATTTTCAAAACTAAATTAATTCTAATTAGGGATTACAATTATTAATTGTACGTTGCATTAAAATTAAAAAAATAAATAAAAGCAATAGATAAACATGGGCACAAATTAAAAAAAAAGCGGCCACCCATCCAAATAGCGGGCCGGACATTGTTTAACTTCGGTGATCGGACGAGAACCGGTGTTTTCAACGTGGTATTGCCGTTGTCGAGAAAATGATTGTTCTAAGGGAAGCGATTGCAGAATCTGTTCTTAAAAAAAGAACGCACGAAAAGGAGGAAAATTCATTCAAAACAAATCAATTTTCAATTATGTACCGCTAAAAAATTTGAACAATTTAGCGTTTAGTAATAAAACGGAACATAAAACAAATTAATATGACTTCTGGCAGTGTATATTGGCTATAAATGATGTAAGACTGTCAAACACGTTTTATTAAAAATTTACTTTGAACCAGCAAGCTGCTCTGTCAAGAATTGGGCAACTGCCCTAACGGCAGTGCCCTATTGTCCTAGACCGGAAAACTTCATGGTGTGGAGGTCTAGGAGGAAGCAGCTCAGATCAATGGACAGATTTTCTTTTGCGACATGGAAAATCAAGTGAGAATCTCCGTTGTTCAATAGCTGATCTAGCCATGAAATTGAGTGGAAAAGATGTTCTTTGGATTGAGCTTCGTGCCCTAATGGCACATCGACTGATTTCAATTGATAAATGCCCTTGTTTAGTACACATTTTAACCATTTTTAACAAATTTAAAAAAAAAACCTTAAATTTGTTAATCCGGGAATCTGGAGAAAGAGAATCTGAAGGAGAATAACTTGTGCGTTACTGGATGAAAGCAATCGAACGATCGTCCGCGAAGGTAGATTGGTTTATAGACACTGATTTCCAAGAGTGAGTTGGATATAGCGTTAAGTCTAGAAAATAAAGGGGTTTATTGACAGATTCGATTTCTCATTGTAAATTTAAGACTAGAGAGTGTTCTGAATATTAAAACAATAATTTAGGGCGAATCTGGTGCCTCGAATGATGGCAAATATATCATCAACATAACAGGGACGTAGCTAGATGTATAATCAGGACAGGCGGTCTATTCAGGAACTAAGGAAATAAAGGATACCTACACGAATTTTGTTTCTTTTTCTTACTACCTGAAACATGTATGGTGTTAAATTAGAAAATAATGCAGAAAAATGTGAAAAACTTTGCCGTACGTTTGTCTGGCTAATGTATTGCACTTGAAATTTAGATTAACAGAACGTAAAAAATAAACAAAGAAATGATTAGGTGTTTAATAAATCTTAATTTTGTGAAATCTGGACCATTTGGCAGATGGCGGACGCACTCGAAATATTCTGTATAAAAAAATTGTTTTTATCCTTAAAACGTGAAATAATTTCAAATGGAAATTTAATTTTCATGTCTATATCTCAAACGTTTGAGCGCCAGAGCTTCCGTTCCACCTTTAATAGCGACCCTGTATAAAATTTGTCTGTAGGTACGTATGTTCTGACTGAACTCCTGAACGGCTGGATAGATTTTCATGAAATTTGTTTATGTGTCTTTGTATGTCCCCGGATGGTTTAAATTCACAATTAGACCCGATCGGTTTTTTTCCGTTGATGTCGCACTGTGCTATTTCGCGTACCGTGCCGATGTATTTACATTTTTACATTCTGTACGCTGATAAAAATAGATGTCATCAAAATTATAGCACCAAAAACAGATCAAAAATTAAGAATCGCAACAAAAAGGATTGTAAAATTGTAAGATAAATTATCGAAAATTTTATTAAAAGATTAGGTATTCAGGATATCTGGCAATTTGCAATTTTCTACACTTTCGTTCCGTAGCTGTTCGCTATCAATTATTTCATCTGCAATGGGGTCATCCCGCCTTCATTTTTTATTTCTCATCCACAAAGTACATTAAAAATAAAAAGACCCGTGTGTCCTCAATTCTTATTTGCGAGTAAAATAAACCCAAAATAAATTATTGAAAAGCTGTGTTTTTATTCCGAATTTGAAACGCTTCAGACTAAATACGTCACAAACCTACAACCAATCACGTAGAAGTGAGCTGGCAACCTTACGCGAGGGTCTGACGTTTGTCACATTTGACGTTTTGAGAGGGATGTTTAACTGCATCTAGCACGAAAGTGACAAGTGCGTGTGACAGATGACGCAAGTATAAATGCCATTCTCCTGCAATATTGCCAAGTCGTTATGTCATTTGAATGGTTCTAGGAGCTGATTGGACGGGCTTATTACGTCACAGAGCCCGCCACAGTCATATCGTTTTGAATAAACCTTTAAAACCGCACATGTTCATTATTTTTTTGCTAATCAGCCTCTATTTTTAAATAAACTTTTACTGTCCAAAAAAATGTTTTATGGTTTCAGGTACACGCTTATTAAATTAGAACTGCGGAATTCAACTATATACTGTAAACCCCCATTACTTTAATACTGTCTGTCTGTATCATTTGTAGCACGACGCGTTTATACATTGCATACAGATTTTAACAAGCGTCGATGAAACGGTGTTGAATTTAATATCAGTGGGTAAATCAGAGATTAAAATAAATACTACTACATGTATAAAAATTTATAAAAAATGTGCCATAACTAAAAACGATAAGTGTCACCTTCAGACTCGTCTTTCATTTTTTCATTATGGTCGACATAAGAAATGTCATTATTGTTACTCTCAACAGCTATAATTGAACCATTTGCCGCCATATGTTGTCCAACTAAGCAAACAGGTGAAATTTTGTTCTCAGATAAACTCATATTAGGTAAGGCCCGTTTGTATAATCTTCTCGCTATAAATCCTAGTAAGACCATCTCAAGCATTATTAAGCAGTTGTAAATTACTGAAAGAATAAGTATAACGCCGGTATTGTCACGTGCAAACCTACAGTTCGAGTATACTGTTGGAGTGAGAGGAGGATGGCACGGTAGCAGCCGCAGCTTTACGACCCCTTTCATGGTGATACCTTGCAATTTGCTCAAAATTAGCACCAACTGTAGCACGATAAACTTCGAAAACATCCAATAATCCTTCAGGAGCTCCTTTAGCAATTGAATCGTCATAGTCATGCCCCATACTCCGAAAAATATCGAGGTAACTATCACTGGTTGCATGTAGATGTAGTTCACTTGGTATAACCTCTGGAAAATAAGTTTAAGGTCAATACCACAACTCGCTTTCATTTGTCGCATTTGTATTCAAGAAATGAATGCGGTTGCAAAAATGTTTACCGATTACGTACGTACCTCCCTTTCGGCCCATAATACTAATAAGGTCATGTAAACGAGTCCTTGTACGACAGGAAGTTGAAGAACGAGCAGCCTCAAATTACGGACTCGATTTCTAAAATTGATAAACTTTATTCATTTTTCATAAACCCTCATTGCGTAACTGATGTGTATTGGATTTGAATACAAAATGAAATTGTATAACGTGTGTGCAACGAAACGTGTTGCTGCGAATTATATTGCCACATTGAGTAAATTCCGGTTCCTTTCTGAGAGCACGTTAGGACCCTATGCAGTGGCATGGACGTATGAGCAAGAATGAATGAGGAAGAGGAAGAGGAATAATTACAAAAGCGTTTTAAATATTGGAATACTTACGTAGGTAAAACCTTCTTTGGAAAACAGAGTTTGTAATTTTCAAATTTCAAAATATTCCTTGAGTGACCAATTTGGTTAAGAAACTGTTTCTAAGATTTTAACTTTCACACTTTCTACTAATTTACCAATTGCCGAATAATACAAAATTTCTTCATTGTAATTAAAAGATCGCGAAAGTATAATTACAGAAAAGTAGAGATTAATTGAGCAATGCTCATGACTCATTCATTCCGATATCGATGTACTTACTTGTTGATATCAAAAGATGGTAGGCAGCAGCAGCAGGGCCAGCAGCAGCACGGTGCCACTTTTGTATTTAGACCCGATGGTTTTACGTTACGGATGAGTTCCGCCTCTCCTCCGCAATACGCTACGAAAAGGCAAAATAGCTGGTACATTCCGATCATGAAAATGCCCTGCGTTACAGCTTCGGCTAACAATTGAGATCTTGGAACGATTGTTGCACATAGTGTCGCTATTGCTACTACCTGGAAACATACAGTATTAGAATGTTGCTGTTTCTACACATAGTATTCATGTACCAAAAATGTCACCCTACTAACGTACATAAATACGACAAGTATTTTAAGAAACATTGAGATTCCGGAAAGTTTTCTTGGAAAAGTTATAATCAATGTTGGTCCATTTAACTAAACCATGTCATATACAGAAACTAAAGTGCTTTCATAAAAACGAGAATAACGTTTCTTGAACGGAGGTCCGATATATTTTCATGCCTGAAATTTAAAATTTCATATTGGCAATACAGATTTTAATTACTTATGAAGCTGAGAGCCTGATAGCCCAAAGTTTCAATTAAAGCTTGACACTTGGGGTCTTAAACCCTCAATTTTGACGAAAAGTTGAAAAAAAAATGGTGCTTGAACCTTGAAAAAGCTTTTCAGCTCTTCCTTTTGTGTCTGAGAATATGTGTACCTACCTACCAAATTTGGTTTAAATCGGTTCAGTTGTTTAGCCGGAAATTTAAATTTAGACTACAGTATGAAAATCAACAAGGAAAAAACAAAAGTAATGAAAAGCGCGAAAAGAGAGGATAGGAAAAAGGTAAAGATCGGAATATGGAATGACACTTTACAGAATGTAAATGAATTTTGTTATTTAGGTGCAGAAAATAATCGTAGTATGGAAGGTATAAAATCTAGCACATGCTGTAAAAGCATTTGAGTAAAAGCGGGACCGGGATCAATATAGGAATTAGAAAATGCTGCTAAAAACTCACATATGGCTCTATACGGATGAGAAACCCGGATGATAGGCATGGTAGACAAAAGCCGGATATAAGCATTCGAAATGTAATGCTATAGAAGGATAATGAGGATAGTTGGATGAATAGGGAAACAAAACGAAGCAGTCTTCAAATGGAAAGTTGTAACGAAGTTACTTATTTTCCGCCTTAAAGTTCATACTCGAAGTTATGACCACATCGTATATTTGCGATGTCGACCCGCTGTGCTGAACACCCGGTATCTAGAAGCGTTTTAAGTCGTACCGAAAGTATTTGGTAGACGTTAAAGGTATAATTGATTTAATTTCTAGGGTTGTGTTTCAGCCGCTACCGTAAATAACGCTGCAAGCTGCAATTAATCCCCCCGGCCCACCGTTTGCAACAGTTCTTGTTCAGAGATTTAAGTGATTTTAGTTGCGTCCGAAAGCTTTTGTCATTTTGAAGAAGAGGCCAAATAATATTTTAGAATTTCAGCCATGATACGCCATTATTAGCAGGTTTTGTTTCCTATCTTAAATTAATACGAGCATTGGAATTCATGCAGGTTTAGTCGTTGTCAGCGCCGACCCCCGGTTTCCGAGACCTTCTGGTGGTGCCCGAAGTACTCTCGTTTCGTCGTTTTCTGACCCCGTTCCGCCGTCTCTCGTCGCGGTCACTGTCTACATATTTTGTCTTATAAATTATCATTGGATGTTTTTTTCTTACTGTCACTGAATTTCATTTTGTAAATTTAATGTGTGCTTTGTTTTGTGAAGGAGAACCGAAGCCACCCTTGCTGCACCAGCTTATGATGAAAGTTCGTCGTTCATTTTGGTTCAATTCTAAAACTGCTGGATGACGTCAAAAATTAGAGCAGATTTAATCAATCGAATAAGAGAAGGGATTCAGAAATATTTGATTGTAGTGTCAGAATTTAAAGCACAAAAGTGAAAAGGGTACTATAATGACCAAACTGCTCAAAAAGTGAGTCAGAGACTACACCATCTATTTATAGACCATGATTGCCCATGTCTACGATTTGTACATAAAGTTCTACTCAGTTGCTATGGTACAATCACCTTAAACATTAGGCAGTAGAATGCAGAAAAATTGACCCAATCTACTAATATTTGGTACGATTTAAAAGAACGTTAAAGATATACTATTAAAATGGTTAAATGTCTTTATATGAGAGGTGGTAAATAGTCGAACCTCTATATTTATAAATTTGGGATTAAACTCACTTTACATTATACCGCGTCATTTGATAATGAAGATACTCAAGTAGGTACGTCAATAAAAAGATAACGTTCATAAATCTATGATTAAAATTAACTAGGTATAATACGCCATCCCAGATCAATTTTCGTTCGCATGGTTTTACTACAATGATGAAGTACTTACGGGATAAACGCCGATTACAGATGCTGAGTATGTTTTCACCCTTGGTGGCGAATTTTTTATGATATAGAGGAGAGTGTCGATAAACATGTAGAGGATTAGTATCACAGCTAGAACTCCCACCGCAATTAGAGGTATCCCATAGACATTGATAGCTGAAAAAAAGGTTGTGTTTATACATAATGTTAGACAATTATTGTATAAGTTTCCAACAGTGTTTTTTAAGTACCAGTTTGCTAAGCCTTTAGATGCTTAGAAGATGATAATTGATCTACAATTTTAAAAATAGACCCACTCTATAACATTTACGCGCACTTAACTTGGTGTCTCAGAACGTAAATTCTTAATTTTTGAATATTGCAAAGATGTTAGTGTTCAGAGATTCTTCAACATGTCTAAAGATCCCTTTTTAAACTCTTAAACTCTGAAGCTGGCTTTTAAAATGTTGCGCAGTTGATGGATCGTGAGGAAGTTGATATGGAAATTTTATCGTACAATTTATGTATAAACTCCCGAAAATGTAATTATTCTCAGGATTTTTGTAAATTTTGGGACGAGGAATCTTTTCCAGTCACATCTTTGCATTGCTATCGATTCTTTTTGTTGTCTCTTTGCCTGTAGTATTATGATCTTGATGGCAAATCAATCTCTTTTTTGCATGGTAAAGGACCGATCTTGTTTTTTTTTAATTTGCAATATCTATTTTATCACCGGATCGATAGCTAGGTAATTACACAATTGCTTCTCCGACTGATTTACACAAAAGATGCGTATCTACCGCCCTTTATACCCAATCTGGTATGGCTTTTTTAGGGTTAGTCCTACTTTAACAAGAGTAACCACCATAGAAGTTTTGTTAGTAATCTATGCACTTGGAGATTAAAGGTTCCAGTTAAATTTAATACACCTATGACCCTCAGAAACATTTGTGAATATCCGATATTTCACCGAAATGTACCTATACCTACAGATAAAAAGTTTTTAAAAATAAATCAAGATTGTGCCATTGTGTACAATCATTTCAAAGCTGATTCTTTATCAGTATCCCAGAGATTAAAATAAAAATTTCTAGAGTGGGCATTAAAAGTTTTATCAAATCAAACTTGCCCCGCAGTAAAATCCTCCGCGGAAAATTTACCCCCTGCATATTCGCTCCAGAAAATGAATATGCGCCCCGGAAGATTCGCCCCGAATTTACAATTATCGGAATTCGTAATTGAGCCTGGAGGGTGCATATAAGAAACAGAAAATGCATTATTTTTACAAACTTATACATTTACTCGTAAAAGCTTGCTTTTGGTATTTTTTTCTCATTATATATTTAATAGTGACCTACTACTCCGGGCCGAATCTCCCTGAGGACAAATATTCCGGAAGCAAATATACCGCACATATTGTTAATAACAATGAGAAAAAATATTTCTCTTATGCTCATATTTTAAGGTTGGAGGGTTTTTTAAATTATTGAGGGTCAGTATTATAGCTCTCTCTCTTTCTCTCGTGCACCAAGAATAAACTTTCTGAAGTCTTACATTTCTAAAGAACGTAGAAGGTTCTAAATGCCATATAGTCTCATACACGGTATAGACGCAGATATCAAAGACAATTTATTTCCATATAATTAGAAGAATAGAAGGAAACGAGAGTTTTTTTAATTTTGCGTGGGGGATATCAATAGAAACTTTTTAACAAATTTTTTGAGGAGCTATCACATCCTCAAGTCCTGCGCATATATTATAAAACATCCTGTATACGTTTTTGAAAAGCATTAAATGCAAGTTACATACATAAGCTATATATTTAATCACCAAGTCGACAGTAGAAGAGAAGGCGACTTTCTCTGATAGTTGCGTTACGTGGAGATGCGTTAAATGTGTTGCGTACGATTTCATAACACCAGCAAAAAGTGAACAAATTGTATCACGGTTTCAAGTTAATTAAAGAACTAAAGAGAATTAAAGAACCGAACGCAAAAATCAGGCGAAACTTTGCAGGAACTCGAAGAAGAATCTTCAAGGCGTGTCAAACCCCAACTTAATTCAAAGAAGTAGTGCGACCTTTTCAAAAAAAAATCAAATACCTTGACCATATAGTTTCAAGCAATGGAGTACCAGTGCGTTCCGACAAAATTCATGCAGAATATGCTTTCGCTCACTGTGTAGCCAAGGATGTCAAGATGTCCCGAGATATTTCTGTAGAATTCAAGTTCCGGTTTGAGCGCTTAAGAGAAATTTACCTTCAACGTCCCGAGGTGGGTAAAGTGTGTTTCCTGGAGGAGTAATGACGATTTCTTTATTATCTGGTAACAAAAGACCGATTTTACGATAAACCTGGTTACGAAGAGTTTTGGAATACGCTACAAACGAAAAATCCATGCCGTTACAAAGCTGGGAAGATTGGATGTGGATAAGTTGGACTGGCGCATCGTGCGCAATAGACTGGAGGTGGTATTCCAGGGCACCGGGATGGAAATATTGATCTTTTAACCCCAGAGGAGCTCCTCTACCTATTCGTAAGACGGTGGACTGTATTTTTTTCAAAAATGGAATATGCACGAGGGAGTCATCGTAAAAGTACCGCCATCAAGTGTGCGTTACAGAGACAAAGTTGCCTGGGTCTGTGTCTCCGCTACCATCGTGGTCCGTTTTAAAAAGGGGCAGTGTAGCGAACATTCCGGAAATCATGATAGACATCGAGGCGCCATGAAATATTAGTCATCGGGCATAAGTGCGAAGGCATTTTCGGGAAAAATGATGTGTGCATGTCCGAATCGTGTGCCGGCGTTTAAAAAAGTACACGATAAAGAGATTCCTAAACTGTCGTATACATGGCATACACGTTAATATAGTAGGAGAATTGGTAGACATTTTTGGGTAGGTATTTCAGGCAGGCTGAAATTTTGTCCAATACTTCTTCTCCAATAATACCCAAACACAGAATTGCAGACCTGGCTGAAGAGTAGCGGGGATAAATCAACCGTTATATTTTTAAAGATAGAAATTTTTTTCCAAAAAATGTTCTTGAGGTATTTCCAAATTTTACACCTTTACATTTAACATTTAAAGTGCGAAAAATCAATAAGCCAGATCATTTAGTGGGGCCCTACACTTTCCCAGGCGCCTTCAAAGTTTGAAAAAATGTATACTGGCCACCATGAATACATGAACACCCAACTTTGATCAATTTTGATGACATTTTCGGGACAATTGTCTTTATTAACGAGCTCCTAGCGAATGCATAATTTTGCGATGTCTGTCTGTCCGTCCGTTAGCATGATATCTTGAAAACGAATGAACCGATTACGGCTATGTGTCTCAAATAGTAGAGCATTGGGCTACATAGCCGGAAGATCGGGTGTTTCAACCTAGGCTGAGGTAAGAATTTTTCAACTGTGGCAGAGATGGGAATTTCCTTAGATCAGTTTCGAGCATTCGTAAGGTAGGTAAATACTGGCGTAGTAGACCACTAAATGATCTATGGCTTATTGATTTCGTCGCTCTTTTAATAATAAATTTAAAGGGGTACAAATTTGGAAATGCCTCAAGAACATTTTTTGCAAAAAAGCCTATGTTTAAAAATATAAGGGTTGATTTAGCCCCACTACTCCTCAGCCGGATCTGCAATTCTGTATCTGGGTATTATTGGAGAAGTATTGGACAAGTTTTTATCGTGTCTCAAATACCTACCCAAAAATGTCTACCAGCTCTCGGACTAATCTAATACCTACAAATATACTGACGCTTGAAGTTGAACATAACAACAGTTTATTCCTACGGTAGCTTTTATCGTTACTGTATTTTATTTATAGTCTACCAAAGGATAAAAAAAACGGTACCTACCAAATCATCAATTATTGACGTATTGACAATAGCGAAACAAATAAAAGGGGAAATTCGGGTTTGAGATGTATTTCACAAATTCACAATTTAAAGTCGAGCTTGAAGTGGACTTATGGAGAAATGTGGTCTATACCTCAAATACGTCACAAAAAAGAAGTCATGGAGGTTGTCTACTGTAAAACGTAATTTTGAAATAATTAACGCATTCAGGAGTGCATTCAGGGAGTGAGACTAATCCCCAGAAAATTAAAGACTTACCAAGTATTACAGAAGCATATCTTTGAAAACTGTAAATTAACGCAAAGTTGAAAGGCAAAACACAATTTCATACCCTTAAAGATATTTTAATGCAAGTAAGTTTAGTAAGCAATTACTCAGATCAGTGGATAATAACATCAACTACATACTACATTACATAATGCTTTAAAAGTTGTGGTTAGGTTCAACAACTAAGGTTATTTAGAATTTCGAAAAATATGTCTCTCGGTCAGTACATTGCAAGTACTGTCAAATTAGTAACTCAACGATCGTGTATCTCAAATTGTTTGATGTACAAATATAAGAAGATGACACGTTCAATAAATAATTATTTTCACACGGTGATTCTTCTCCAACAAAAAGCTCCCGTTATGGAGTTAAACCAAAATATAAAAAGCATAATGATAAACACAAAAAACCAGCGTACTTTTCACGTTCACTTCCAAAAAAATATGAATTCAATACTCATTATTTTGGATGTATAAAAGGGCCAAAAAGTCAAGCAATAAAGAAGAATAATTACGCAAATCATAACGGGATTTTAAGCGGAATGAGAGAAAGTAGTACCTATCCGTAAGTGAAAGTCACGACGTCGTAAGAAAACGAAAATGCAAGTAAAAAATGTAGGAATGGTCATGTCAGTTATGTAAATATCGAATTATTGAATAATCTCTCACCAGATATATATTCTTTCGTAGATGGTACCACTTCCGGGCACGAATTGTTATTATAATTCGTTAGTTTTGCCAATTTTGAAATTCCGTAACGTTTTACTTGCTCCGAAAAGACATCGTCCGCATTGTCCTCATTCATTGTCATTTATCAATCGACGACTTGCACAAATGAATTTTAATGTTATTACCACACCGCATGTAGACTTAATTGAGGAGAAATTAAGAGTGCGACTGATACTAAATACACTTCGCGACTGATAAGTTTCCCACTTAGTAGTTGGTACTTCAATTATTATATTGATACAGAACTTTCCATTATCGTATTTACACCGTACTTGCTTCGTAATCTCTTTGAATACAGATATTGTCATTATGAAGCAATCCAGGCACTCTGAAGACATGCGTGTTTTTCTCTCCACCCCAATTGCCCAATTGAAAAAGTCGCCCGTAATTTGGAAGAATTTTATTTCAAGGGCAGGACCACAAGTAGGAAGAGAAACATTGTGCAATTGCAGATATTTTGAATACCTTGCAATGTTTATTATAACAATTGTTCTCGGAAACTTATCATAATTATGAAACAAAACGACTATAAGTGTCCTAATTGTTGTGAAAATTTTAAGGTCATTTTTCTATTGCATTAAACACTAATGGTCGTTTGCACCAACAAATTTAAGCTGAGCTTTGCTTAAGTGTACTTTAAAACCCATGGTAACGATTATTAATACAACAGTTGCCATGGATATTAACTATTAAGGCCCGTTTGTACAACTTCAGTTTAGTTTAACTTTACAGATTTCAGAAACATAATTGGCCAACTTGTCAAATATTAGCCAATCAAATTCTTTAACTTACAATTTAACTATAAACTGAAGTTTAAACTAACATTATGCAAGATGGGCTAAGCTACACTTAATTAAGCTAAAGATTACATAGTATGTGATCTTTGCTTAAGCTAAGTTTGGCGGTGCAAACAGCAATACCTACTGGCAATAATTGACCGTATTTTAAAGCATGAAGGGTGCAACCCGCCAAATACTTGCTTCAGAATATTTTAAATGGGCCATGCTGGATATCCTTCAGCTTCAACTTTTACCTTTGCAGTCCATCAGCACGACGCCGCTCCGAGAGTAATGCCACGAACTGCATCCTGTATTTTATAAGTAAGATCTCCGAAGACCACCAAGTAGACTAAGTCCAGTAGACAATTTGGTAAACCGGAACAATTCAGAACGCTATTTAACTTTTTGTAAACCTCCCCTCCCAGATAATTCCCAGCCGCACCTAAAAATAATTTGCACCGAAATGATTACCGCCCGGATAATACGTACTTTTCACTTGAGATATTTGGTTCCCTGATGGCGACATCGCTGCCGGACAATTCGCACCCAAAAAATTGGGTAAATTTTTGCGCTATCTTTAAAGAAAAGTTTAAGAGCATGCTTCGAGAGTGAAGAGTGCCCCAAAAGTATGGAATCTACATCTTTCGCAACGGGACAGTGTAACTTGTAAGTTGCAATCCTGGTTGTAACCTACAAATTTCACTCCCTGCAGAACTAGGCACTCGCATTATTAGCATAAAGTATGGAATAATGTATGCATCTTATCGAAAATATTTTCACATAAAAGTTATTTGCGATTCCATTTGTGAACAAATCGCAGTTCTTGACTGTGATAATTCCGATTAGCTTCGCCAAATATGATTACTGTCTCGATTTGCAACGGACGCGCCATTTCAATTGAATTATTTTTTCCCGAGATTTTAGACAAACACGTTTTAGTTAATTTTCTTTTAGTTAATCAAATTATAAAAGTTGCCGCCATTTGAAAATGAATGAACCAAATGTTTTCAAACTCGAAGGTTGAAAAACCTTCAATATAGTAATATGGCACGCCATACTATTCAATAAAAAAAAACAAACAAGTTGTAAATCAGTATATGCATGACGAAAGCGCATTTTGGTATTGCAGATCATTATTTCATAAATTTTCATTAGCAAAGTTGAAAATTATCGATCTCACGAGTAATCTAACCCAAAATAGAGTAGAGTCTACACATCTACACTATAACAGAAAGCTTTTAATGAAAATTTAAAGTCTCTATAGTTATTGTAATTGTTGAGATCTCAGCCGGACAGCCGGTCAGCCAGCCACAACAAATATAATAGCGAAAATAGCCGAAATTATGCCGAGGTGTCATTTTGTAATGTGAAGTGGTCAGTTTCAACTCAAATAATAAATAATTGTCTCGTGTGGCACCTTTTCAAACTTCGTGGCAATTATTGAACGATTCAAAAGCTATGGGGCAAGGGGGGCGTGCAATGTTTTTGGCATAAGAATTGCCTGTCCCTTCATCTAGTCGTATTCAGATCTCTATTTAAAAGCTATCCACGTACTGTTCCCCTATCTTAGTCAGAACGTTTAGGTACAAGGACTCACTTCATGAAAGTTGAACAGCAAATTTTTATAAGTAATATAATAATAGTTAATATTAATTAATAGCTATTGGTTAATAACAAATTTTAAGTGAAGTGTGCTTAACAAAAGTCGAAGTACAAGTATTTACATATGGTTGTGATGGTGATAAGTAGAGCTGTGAAATTCACAGCACGAACTAATATGCGCATAGGTATATGTATATGCAGAAAATTACTGCAAAATATGCAAACAGTGTTGATGTATATGCAAACATATGCAAAAACACTTGCGTACCAAGAAAACGCTAGTCATAAGATGTTTTTTGCAAGAAATAATTGTCTCCTGTCGCTATGAATTAATTTATAAATCCTGAGCAGAAAATCTGATCTCTAGATCAACAGAAGTAGGTGCATTAGAAAGGGTCGACAAAATATTGGGAGGAATTTCCAAACTTTCCACAATATCACCCATCAACACCGTAGCGAACGAGAAAATAGTTTGGAAATGAAGAAATTAAACATCAAATAAATCAATAAATCTTCCTTCCGACTATTGCAGATGTCTTTAATGATCATGTCCGTTATGAAAATCCGCACAAATGTAATAAAAATTCAAATTAAAACCGATTAAAACTATAGCAAAAATTTAAATACCTCTTAAAAAATGCAAGTTTATAATGTAAATGGAAAGATATAAAGATATGCAAAAATAAATTGTGTTTAATCGCTTCAAAATGTTGCAAATCGAAAATGCACAAAATCTCATACGAGTACAACCAAAAATAAACGATATTCACAGCTTTAGTGAGAACTTCAATTGCGAATATGTTGAGCTCAGAGAAAAATTGCTTCTTCTACAGAACTGATATGTGAACCAATATATATTTACATGTATCCATATTTCAGTGGCTGTGTATAAAGACACACGGTCCTATCTCAAAACATAATAAAGAGCATAATTGATTAAAAGGTTTTTTCCTTTCGGCCTTGGGTGGTGTTGAAGTGAAGGTTTGTAGGGAGAGTAGGCTCAAAAGTCAGACTTCGTTAACGTTTTAAAGCACCTGTAAAACACCTACTATTGTTATCTTAATAGTTATGATTTTGCAATGCTTCTAACTTTAATCTGGCGAAATCGGTTTATAGTATATTTAACCACCCATCTATCTCTAATAGTCTCGCTAATAGTATAAAAGTTGCAAATAATTTTTGAAATTTGTATGAATTTTATTGTGGATCACAATTTGAGTAATATAAGAATACATGATTGTTTATAATAATGTTCCTAAAAGTTGTATACCAGCTTCAAGAGTTATTAGGAAGATAAGTAACTTTTTAAAATTGAAATCTGTGTAAATAATTGTTTTTTTATGTTCATCGTGTAACAAATAATTTATGTAACTAAGTAAGAGTTGAGACAAATAGAAAATTTCATTTTAATAAATAAATTTGTACATTTTTAGTATGCCACCAACGAGGTTAAGTGTAAGAGCAGCTAAGAAGAATTACTTCGAAGCTGAACTTCGCCTCAAATTTTCTATTAATTTAATGTATTTTTTTTGAGTGAGACAATAAAGTTAAAGTTAAAGTTAAATTCCCTTGCTATTTTTGTTTCCAATTTAATTTTCGAATTAACATTCGGTCACCTTAAACTAGTGATGTGGATTGTAAAACAACGATTTGTGAGTTACATAAAAAACGGTTATATTAGGCGTAACTTACAAGAGGTCGGTTTTTTTTATGTAATTTATGTCTTTTATGAAACTTACGTAACTTACGTTTTTAATTTAAAAAACCGCAATTTTTGTAAGTTACATAAATGTAATACCTATTTGATACATTTTGATCGGTACTACCACAGACCATCAACGGTACTACCAACGTAAACGATTCACCGTTGAATTTAGTTTGGTTTAATGAAGATGATACAGCCTCTAATTCGCGATCTGGAGCTTCTTCCTCCAAACGACGCGTGATGGCGAAATACCTACTGCTTGGGTATTTTATTTAATACACCAAAATATATAATTTAACAAGTGTTTTTATTTTCAAACACTCACAAAATTCAAAAAGGTGGTAATTTTACTATAAAATTACGGTTTTTTTAAAAAAAAAATGGTAAGTTACATAAATTACATAAAATACATAAAAAACATAAACAATTGGTAATTTTACACGTAATATTGCGCACTTAAGAAAACGTGTAAATTTAACATCACTACGACGATGCGCTTTTTTTAGTCCAGGAGATGGTAACACAAAAAAAACCGACGCATCGATATTAGTAGTACTACAGTGCGAATTATATTAAAGATACGTTTGGTGGAATATAGGGTGGATTGTGTAAAAATTGGGGTTTTAATGGCCGATATCCTTATTGTAAAAAAAATTGGTTGTTTGGGTATAGACGCGCAGAAAGTATCGTTGCAAACGTCAAATGGGGTAAAATTGAATTTTTTAGGTCTTAGGGAGAGCGAGCTTTCCCAAGTTGAAGTTTTTTGCAATAGGAAAAGCATGTACAGCTTAAGGAAACTAAACTCCCTCTCACAAATAACATTCAGCGTAATCCACCCTACTTCTGATATTAGACCGAACTATTTTTGGCTTTTCTATTGTCCGTTGATGAGTGCAATCGAAACATGGAGTAGGAAAACTTTATTAGTATCACCTTTAACAGTTAATTAGTAGGGTAATGTAATTCGAGTCAAGCTTAGAGCGAAATAAAGACTTTCTAGAAAGTAATATCTAATCAGGTATCTACAAGTATTTTACCAAATTTAAAATTGTCCTTTTCCAAGAGAAAATTCTGCCATTTACAAAAACGTGGCCGCAGTGGGAACTTCTCTGTACACAGTGTGTGGCACCGGATGCGTTCGGCGAACTACAACGGCCAAAGTAATCAAAGAGACCACGATGATCACAGATGCAATCCCAGTAATTACAATTACTTCAAAGTGCATGACAAGGTTGGCAATGCTCTCTGGGTAAGTACCGGTGGGTGACTTAGAAACTTCGTTATTTTCCGCAGGCTCGACATCATTCTTTGTGGCAACCTTTTGCGACGCAGGCTCGTGGTTAGTGAAATGTAGCTTTTTACTGCAGAAGTTGTTCGCCAGTGGCCCGTTCGGGCCGTAGATGTCCTCGAATAGTTTGTTGGAGTGCAAACATTGGACGTTCCTTTGCAGTCGTGTCAGTCCGAACTTGATCAAGTGCTCGAAAAACTTTATCGTATCACAATGGCACTTCCATGGATTATAAGACACGTCTAGAAATTTTAAGCTGGAATGTCGAAACACGTGGTAGTCTAGATGGTGAAAATTGTTGACGTGCATGTATAGAGCCTGCAATTTTGGGGTCACTTTCAAATTGTCTTCGGTGAACGTTTCCAATTTGCACGATGATAAATCGAGCACCATTACGCTTGCGGATACTATTGTGGGAGTGTTCAAGCCGAATAAATTATTGGACAAGTTGAGCTCAAGAAGCTTAGTATTTTTCTCCACAACTTCCGATGGTATTTCGTCCAACTGATTGTTAGAAAGGTCTAAGTATTCCAAGTCGGTCAAAATCGTAAACGCCAACCGATTCACGTTGAAGATTTTGTTATCACACAGTTCTAGGTACTTCACCTTTTGCAATTTGGGATTAACGAAGCTGTACTCGTTAACTTCTTCGATATTGTTGTTGGAGAGATCAATCGTGTCCGGTTGCAAATCGACTCGCTTGAAATCGGGGATGGTTCTCAACTGCTTTTCACTACATTTTATTGTGGTCTCATTGCAGGTGCACTTGTAGGCGCACTGACTTGAAGTTGCACTTCCTAGTAAAAGAACTAAATGCATAGAAACTGCAAGAAGCATAACACATCCGTGACTGGTTACCATACCTGCAAAAATCAAGATAGATTATTCTATCCAAGAAGGGTTTCTACAAAGGGTTTGAGTAAGCAACAACTCCTACCACGCGCCCACTTATGTTAAGTACCGCAAGGACAATTTTGAAGTGATTACTTTAACCATTCTGTGCCCAATTTTAATTGGTAATTCGTAAAGGATCGAGTTTTTCAACGTCTGCCTGTAGCACTCAGGCATATTTCAAACTAAAGTTCCTAAAACAACCGTTTGCACATTGTGATCTACAAAAACCGCACGATGAATTTCTCATATCCGAACACGTTGCAAATTCGGGGAATGAGGTTTTCCTATCTTTGGGGGTCTAGTATACGCCGAATCAGGCAAACGTTATCCTAAAACAGATTAACACTTACTGAATAATTGTTCAAAAATGTTAGTTATCACGTTGAATTTTCTGTTGCACTACAATTTCAGGTATGTGCGACTAAATCGTTATCATAAGTACATAAAATGTGATTGATTGGATTTTTTTATCAATAAAAGTCGTTTGATAATGGTTACACAAGATTCACTGTTTACAGGTAGATATGCTACGTGTATATACTATTTCAGTGTGTATCTTCTAGCAAAAATACATCCTTCAAAATGAGGAAGTATACGTCCACCTTTGAACCTCCAATTGGTTATGAATTTTGGTTGATATCAGAGCATTAATTGAATAACAAAATTTTTGTTTAACATTTCTTCAAACTTATCTCCTGAAATCAAGGAGTCTACAAAGGTGCTATATCGTTTCACCAATGGAAAAAAAGGGGTATTTAGTATTTTTCATTTTATCCTAACTGCGTTCTTTATTCTACATATCTACTTATTAACATAATAGCAAATGTTTAACGACCAGTTCAACCTAAGATTAAAGGAACGACAACCAATTTAAGGTTTTTAGGTTAATTACTTTGTCGATTGTAGTAGCAGCGAGCTTTCGTAATCTTCTCCCATGTTTATGAAGGGATTATTTGTTCTAAATTGTTTTTGTCGCCTCGCTGTCTGACTTTGGTTTTGAATTACACGCTGGAAGCTGTAGAATGTTAAGTTGCTTCTGTAACTCCGCACAGCTTGGTAAAAATGCCATCAAAAGAACCCACTGAATTTGGTGTCAAGTCTAATTAATATTTCATAAATTTCACTTTGAATGAAACCAAGTTCTAGTGTTATTAGATAAAAATTTGTCACAGTCACCATAAATTGAGGTTTAGCCAAAATGTACCTACTTATTTAAATTACCAGCAATCCAACTTCAAGCAATTAAGTTGGATAGAGGTAAGAAATGAGAAAAATTTATGTAAAAATAAAAATGCATTCCTAAACAGCACTTTACATTTTCTGATTTTCTAATAGATTTTCCTCAATATACATTTAGATGGCCTTTTGGTGTTATTATTGGGTTGGATAGTGAAAAAGAAAAACCCAGCCTAGTCGACGGCATTTGAGTAATCTTTTAATGATACAGTTTTCTTGTTGGGATTTCACGTTCTATAAAAAACCAAAAATAATTCTCCGCCCTATTTGCAGGAAAAAATCGCTGCAAAGGCAGACCTAACAGATCCTTATTCTGGTCTTGATAATCTAAAGAAATAAAATACTTGACAGAGATAGAACATAAACAATAATTGACGTCATAATCGAGGGTGATTTAGCAAATGATCTCAGCATATTACAAAATAGGTCACTAATATCATACTAATATATAGATCTGCAACTTCAATGTATGAATTTAAATTAATTTTTAATAAGAAAGGGGATCAACACGTATGTAATCAAACGTTATGTCAAGGAATCGACAAAAATAAACAAATTACTTTTTAAACTACAAGGCGCAACCTTTTCGAGTTCAAGAAGTTTTCTTTGAGTGGCTAATCATTTGTGTATAAAAAATTATTATTTATGGTATTTGAATTTGACAAATTAATTTATTAAAAGGTGGTTTTGCACTAGACAATTTTCAGGGAATGCGATAGCAATGCATGAAATGTTACAGGCACACAAACTAGCAAAAAATATAGTAAAGAACCATATAAATTTCACAAATCACTGATGTTGGAAAATGAACATTTTTTAAAAGACTGGAGATTAAAAAATGATTATTTTTGAAACATTATAGCCTATAGAGCTGGCTGAAATGAGAAAAATTATTAAGAAATACGTACAGTATGCTAACTACCAAAACTATTAACTAATTAATTTATTAATCTCGATTTCCGAATACCGTCAGATTTCATTGAGTTTGCACAAAAATTGTAAGACAATGGGAGCTTAACATCAATTGCGTAATTGCAAAAATACTTGGAAAACTACAATTATACTTAATTATGATTCATCCTGTACATAAGATCACCCTGTAAGTCACTTTAACGGTCATGTCACTATCAGCTGTGACTGTCATAACCTCAAATTTAGGTATGTCTTATTTATTTACAATTCGATTAGTTTTATAGTATATAGCAAGTAATTTTTCTCATTATCATAATGAGACGAAGGGCTGGGGTCGGGGCGATACAAAAACAAAAACTCGAACAGGAAAAGTACAAAGATAAGGGCAACGAAATACAGGAAAATCAATTCGAGCAAATGACTAAGCAGTTAGAGGTCTTTCGAGTAAATTTAGAGGAATTCGCCACAAAGCATAAAAACGAAATACGTAAAAATGCGCAGTTTCGTAAACAATTTCAGGACATGTGCGCGTCTATCGGCGTCGACCCGCTCGCTTCTGGCAAAGGGTTCTGGTCGGTGTTAGGCATCGGCGATTTCTACTACGAATTGGCCGTGCAAATTGTGGAAGTGTGTTTAGCGACGTCGTACAAAAACGGTGGCCTAATTGGTTTAGGCGAACTACGTACACGTTTGATCAAGGCACGCGGACAGGGCAAACAGCACCAGGAAATTAGTCAGGACGATTTAATTTGTGCCGCGCGAAAGTTGAAGATATTCGGCAGTGGGTTTTCTGTTGTTAGTGTCGGTAAAGGACAGTACATGGTGCAGTCGGTTCCCGGCGAATTGAGCATGGATCATACGGCAATCATCGAACGAGTAGCCAACTCGAATAAAGCGTTCACTTCTGTGTCTATGCTGCGAGAAGAGTTGAATTGGGAGGCAACGAGGGCCCAGAAAGCTTTGGATCACTTGTTGTTGGAGGGATTGGTTTGGATTGATCTACAGGATGTTACAGAGAAATTGTATTACTTTCCTAGTTTATTTACAGCTTGTATTAATGCAACTAATTAAATTGTGCCGACGCTTATATTGATTGCAGTTATGTAATGCTCACTACTTTGTATATATGTATAAATTATTTTATTAAATGCAATTGCCATTATAATTTTATTGTCTTATATCGACTGGTTACATTCACTTTGGAATTTGGATGCTAAAAATTAGCACTGAAATGTAGTAGGGGGGGCCACATATAATTTGCTTAATCAAATTCCATTTAGTGCAGGAATATGCTTGTTATGTAGAAAAAGGCCTACAAATGTAGTACGTTCAAGGAGGGAATCCTAACTTTTTGGAAGGGAGTCAAAATTTTTTTGTAAATTTATCAGTTCCTATAATAGTCCAAGTAGAACTTTACATTGGCCAGAGCATTAATTGAGGTAGTAGCCAATTTTTATGTGGTAGGAAACGCTGCTGGACTGGAACCCACATTTGCAAATATGAAAAACCGAGTGAAAAACGCAGAGAAGTGGCATCATAGTAGGTATTTGAAAAACTAATTTTTTTTCACATTTTGGTTTTTTGATAATCACTCAAAAAATTTTTGAAATAGATCATTCATGACTTTTTTCAAATTCGCGACATTTTGAGCTCGGAAACCAGCTCTATTCGATTTTGGTTTCTGAGATACCTATAATTCTTCAAAAATGTTTATAAAAGGTGAAAATTTTTAAGACGTTTCGAGCTAAATCGTGGCCAATTCAGCGCATGACAAGAGATCATAATCCCAGTACTCCACAGTGGCGTAGCATACCAAATGGCGCCTCTAGGGCAAGCATGCATTAAAATTGCGCCCTTTTGTAAATGACATTGATATAAAACAATTGATACGAAGGTAAGTTATATTTGCCTTCAGAGCCATACTATTTCTTTTTTACCTTTGCTTTGATTTTTACACAAAAAGTGTAATTTCTAATATTTTAAAATTTAAATCAAAGTGCGCGTAGTTTTTATTTGCATACGTTGTTTTTCTAAATACCTATATTGTGATAGTTCATAAAAAAATCAGAACACCGCAAATAATATATTTGATAAATAAACGAGAGAAAATAACGATTGCCGGTAGAAAGTGGGCACACAATTTCATATACCTACTCTTGTTCTACAGCCGACATGTTTTTTTTAATAATTTAGTGTCAAGGAGAAAAGGGGTGCATACTATCAATCACATTACGTTACGATTTTCAAAATAATTACCTTTTTAAATCATTCTAAGCGCGATTGAGAAAAAAACTGTTTTTAAAATAATTGAAAAATACTTAATTTTGTGTAGCTACAGTGTACGAAACTTCAGTAAACACTGCACTTAAATCATATTCGTCCTGAATTTTTGGGTTTCGAATATCAAATACACAAATTATTGTAATCATTTTATTTATAAAACTCATTTCCACACCACCATGAGGTAGAGTCATTGGCGCGTTTTTTTTAACGTGGTATCCCCGGTACGCCTAATCCACTCACATGTTTTGAACCTTCATTCCACTTTTAAAAATTCCAGATCAAATTGATGAATTTTAATTGGGACGTCGCGTATTCATTTCACGAAAAGAAGTACAATAGATATTGTATTTATTGCATAATTAATGAATAGGAATGTGCGAAAAATTAGGAGATAGGATTCGTAATGATATAATAAGGTAGATGGACGAAGTAGATGAAGTCTCAAGGAAGGTTCAGGAGCGAAGAATGCAATGGATTGGACAATTGACATGCAATGAGGAGAGAAGAGAGATGCTAGAAGAAGGGTCAGTAGAATGCAGGTGGAGGGGAGAGGCCGGAGAGGATGATCAAGAACAAGGTGGGAGGATGTGAAAGAGATGAGAGATGAAGAGGATGTGTGGGATAGGAGGAACAGCGAGCTCTCATAGAAGAGAGAAAAGCTGTAAAGAATATAAATAATGAGTTTCTCTTTAGAGACCCAAAAAGTTTGTTAGATAGTAACAGTAATGTTACCTATAAATATGGCTCATTTTTGGGACCCTAAATGCAATCGAAAATTATTTCATGTACCGATAATCCCAGGGATGAATTGATCTCCTAATTCGTTTCGGAATGCTTATCTACTATATCTTTAGCCAGGGGGTGTGTCCTAAACTTTTATAACGAATGTGAACGTGAAATGGCGCTACCAACAAATTTAACCATCAATAAAGACAGAAACTAATGAAAATACTTCTATTACTAATCTGGTATGAAAATAATATATTGCACTTAAAATACTAATAACTCATTACTCAATTGTGTGAATTGGTCGCATTTCGATTTAGTAATCTATTTATAGTTTGTTTAAGTTTGTTTCTCAGATACTTGTTATTATTTTTTAAGTCTGTAACTTGAGCTTCATATTTACGTAGAACTCCGTGAACCTCCTCTTTCCATTTTTTGTTTAAATTTATTTGCATTTCCAAGTACGACTGAAGTTTACTCTGAACCGCTTTGCCATTACGTTCAACTGCGTCTAACTTCGATTTTAGCTTTTTAATGTTATCGGTGGCCAACTGAAGGTTTTCGTTGCACATTTTAAGCTGTTTCTGTAAGAGTCTCCGTTCGTTTTTGAGAGAGAGTTGTTCCGCATCGCGTGTTTTGATGTCGTTTTGGTAACTTTCACCCATTTGTTCCATGTCTAATTTCAGGCTCTCTTTTTCCGCTTCGACTTTGAGCAGTTTTTTCTCGGACAGTAACTGTAAGGGATGTTAGCTCAAATGGGCAGGTGTCTACACTTACCAGTTTTTGAAAGGTCGACTCTAAGTTCTTTTCGAGCACCAGTAGTTTGGACGTGTGACTTTCATCGACAAACAAGTTCCCCTTTTTAGCTTTCTCAACCTCATTCTCCAGTAATTTGCAGTCGTACGTTGACTTTTGCAATTGAAGGTTCTTTTCATTCAGCTCCTCCTTTAAACTACCAACGCTGGTTTGGGTCTCCTTCAATTTAATATCGCACACCTGCTGAACAGCTTCAACTTCGTTTTTTAATCGCGCGTCTGCTTTATCCATTAATTCTGATAAGATCTTGGAAATCCTTGCAGCCTCCTCTGTAAGTAGGTATCGTTAGCGCATCTAGATAAAAAATATGACACTCACCCCTCGCTTGGCTTTCCCGAAATACCGCAGCATCTTTCTCGAAAAGCGCGGTTTCCACAATCTGCACGGCCTCCGTTACCTTTTCCTTAGCTGTGCGCTCTTTGGCCTTCATTTCTTGAATTACGTTATCCTTCATTTCTAGGCTCACTTGTAATTTATCTCGAATTCTAGTACTGTCTCGAATCTTCGACTCGAGCTTTTTTACCTCGTTTTCCAGTCGATTCATCTGCTCAGTGGTAGTCTGTTGGAAACTGATCGCCTTTTCAAGTTCCGCACGCTTCTGATCTATGGTTTGACTTGAGGTTTTGAGAATTGTTTGAATTTTCGTATGGGAATTTGTCAGTTGTTCTTCTAGATGTTGTATCTCTTTTTCGTAACTTTGCTTCATCTAAGTGTGAACGGATGGTGGCTAGTTTGAATCGTCTTATTTGAGAGTACGTACCCGTTGAACTTGAGCTTTTGATATAAAACCATGACTCTTTCCGGCGAACAGGTTCAGTTCTTCTTCCAGATGATCGATGTTTTTTAACGAATTTTGCCATAGTAGTACTACTGTTTCCTTTTCCTTTAAGAGAAACCAAACTGTTATTAAATAATAGTGTACTTTGTGTATGTGCAAATGCCGAAAGGGTGACACACGTGTCTTGCTTAGCATCATTTTAGACCGTTTAGGAAATTACATCCGTTCTTAGCATTCATTACTCGTTACTAAAGGAACTGGATTTAATTGTGCTGATGGTTCATTGGATAGTACGTTTGAACAAACTGTTCGAGAAGTGAAAAAGCAAACATGAAAAAGGAGCAACTCCCGCAACGTGATAACAAATTCAAACGGATAATAGAGGACGTCAAAGACAAAGCAAAAGAATGGAACTAAACGAACATGGGACATCGGCGTCATTTTTGGGATTTTAGATGATTGTAGAAATTTAGGAAGGAGCGACACAATTAACGAAAGCCAGAAGACAAAAAATAGGCATGTAAATCTGGAAGAAGGAATACCAAAAAGTACGCAGAAAGTGCAACATCGGCCATGTGGAATATGTGGATGATGAGGGTAACTGTGAAAATTTAGTTGGCCTGGGCAAAGAAAACATTTCAGAATTGCATCTGAATTCAGGTGCAACACTGAACACTTATTTGTTCAAGTACATATATTTGCCAATTTTCTTAGGTGGCCCCTTTCCAATTGCCCTACCTTTAACCATGGCATAGTGGTTTTGGCACAAAGAAGAACGTTGCTTTCCTTAATTACTAGTACTCCACTGCAACATGAAGTTGAAAATGTTGAAGTAGAAATATATGGAACGTGATACCATATATAATTTTCTAGAGTTTGCTCATGAAATCAATATTATGCAAGAGATAAAGATGCAAGTTAAGAGGAGAATAGGAGTGTGGTAGGTGCGAGTATAATAATGTACATATAACAATGCGGAGAAACCGCTGAAGGATTAAGCGCCGCTCCTGAGCGCTTTTTCCGCTCTTGAGCACTTTTCCCGAGCGCTTTGTTTTTCATGGCTATTGGCGTCAAGATTACGGAGTTATATAGATCAAAATTCAGCCCTTTTCAATGGCTGGACCTAACTTTTGGGTCAGCTTGTTTTGAGAAATAGATGTGTTTGATTAATGAAATTTAGAACCATCTAGGATTGTTAGTAAGAAAACAATTCAACTGTTGTCACCAATAATCATAAGTTCAGACATTTAAAGAAGTTCTCCTTTTATTTAAAAAGTGGTATCAAATAAAGAAAGTTTCCTGTTCAGTAACAAGAACAATAACAACTCCCAACGTTTCGCTATATTGGAAATTTCTCCCCAGAGTCTTCAATTACAAGTAGATTTGAAAACAGTAGCCTTCGATCCAGCCGATTTCTATATAAAACACTATACCCTGAACCGAGTTGTTAATGAATTACTTCATCTTTTCGAAATAATTAGCAAATGCTTTTTCTACACACAGAAAATTGACTTTTGTAACGTCGACAGTCCCAGTTTGTAAACAGGATGGTGGGGAGATTCATGTCACCATTCTCATTGTGAAAATGGAGATCCATGTTTCATTATCCGGTGTAAAATGCTTAAATTTAAAAATAAGGACGGCTATAATTACATTCCTGTGGGTATTGACTACTTTTACGGTTGAAAAATTAATATTAGAATGCCCGCATACCGACATACTTGTAGAAATCCACATTTCGCGAAATGGGAACTTGTTCATAAAGACAACCACATGCCAACGAAGAACAAAATTAGGTATCGAACTATATTATCTTACCGAAGATACTGGGCGCATTATTATTGCATGTACTTATATTTGACCATCTGCCACACTTCCGGAACAAACCCTAATTTCAAACAAACGGGCGCCTACCTGTAGAGTCAACGACAGCTGGTTTTTTAAATTATGAACTAAACAATTCTCCAAATTTTGTTTGTCGGTAACTTCAAACTGAGCTTTAGCATCCACAACCTCTCGTATCGCCACCGAAAGTGCTTTGTTCTCCTTAATTAAGGTAGTAATTTCTGCCCTCAAACGCTCTTGCTCGTGCTAAAACCAGAAAATTGAAAATAAACTTTACTTAGGAGCGCCTAAATTTGTACGGCATAAAACTGGAGTTGGTTCGTCAACGTTTCAATTGCCACTTCGTACTCTTGGATCAACGGTGTGAGGTACCTAAAAATTGAGTAACAATAATGGTATTGCAAGTCTC
The DNA here is from genome assembly GCF_008802855.1 of Photinus pyralis. Lineage (NCBI taxonomy): Eukaryota > Metazoa > Arthropoda > Insecta > Coleoptera > Lampyridae > Photinus > Photinus pyralis. Next base: position 35,103,160 of record NW_022170511.1, read on the forward strand.
GAGCTCACCCATAGTCCTTTTCCATACTACAAATTTGTGTACTAAAGCAGAGCTGTCAGTGTCGCGCTTGCGAACTAAAAATCACAATGTCTCCCTTCAATTGTCGCGAATTCCATTGCTCCACAATGATGCCAGTCAGTGTTATTTACCACGTAGACCTCGATGAAGCTAAGCAACTGACGTTATTTGGTTATCTGTAGGTTTTCGCCGAGTTAAATACGATCACAACACATAATTGCGGTAAAATCAATAAATGGACGGCGGGAACTGTGCGAATTTGAATCTAAAATAACAATGGAGTAAGTCTCGTTGATTTTCAATTGGGTGTACAGATTAATTGCATTGTAGCACAAATCTCTATATAGACATTAAGGAAACGCAATGGCCAATAGTGTACCGTCCCGAGTACAATGTGCGTTTTTTTGGTTTGGAGAAGCTGCACCCGTTCGACGCGGGAAAGTGGGGGAACGTCTTTCAGCACCTGAAGAAAGCCGGTCTGATAGACGAAGACACCGTCACTAAACCAAACGAAGCATCAAAAGAAGATCTTTTGGTCGTGCACACCAAGAAATACCTACGTAGCCTTCAGGTATGCTTCTTTGCGATTGCGCCACCTTTTATCGTAGAGGTTTTTCAGTACAGTTTAAATGTTGCTCGAATAGCAGAAGTGCCTCCTCTAGTTCTTGTGCCAAATTGTTTAGTTCAGAGCGGTTATTTGAAACCGATGAGATTCCAGACGGGTGGCACCATTCTTTCTGGAAAACTGGCCGTGGAGCGTGGATGGGCGATTAATATCGGCGGAGGGTTTCACCACTGCAGGTCGGATTTGGGAGGAGGATTTTGCCCGTACGCCGATATAACGTTGTTGGTACAGTTTCTTTTTATTCATTACCCTTTGAGTGTTCAAAATGTGATGATCATCGACTTGGATGCCCATCAGGTAGTCACCGTGGAAGTTTAGCTTTCTTAAAGTGTGCTTTCTAGGGCAATGGTTATGAGCGCGATTTCAAAGATAATAGAAATGTCTACATTATGGACGTTTACAATAGGAACATTTACCCCTTCGACAGGGTTGCGAAGAATGCCATCAACAGGCGTGTGGAATTACAATCTAGGACCAGAGATGAGGAGTATTTGAATAAAGTTGAGAAGTAAGTAGAATTATTCGGTTAGCATATTTTTGATGAAGGTTCCAGGAACATCAACGAGGCGTTAAATGAATTTCTTCCAGATTTTGTGATATATAACGCGGGAACCGATATACTGGAGGGGGACTCCTTGGGATGCTTATGCGTGTCTCCACAGGTACGCAATTTTCTCTTCAACCTAACTTCAGTTCGAAGTTTTCAAAATTAAACCTTAAACCTTAAACTAAAGAAAGAAAAGTCAGCAAAATACCTAGCAATTGGCCAACCAATTCGCATAGAGCCTCAGTTAGTTAATTTGATCACACAAACAGAAATTGCGTGATTATTTGCAAGCGTGATTGGTTAGAGTATTTTTTATGTTTCAGGGAATCATACGACGAGATGAACTGGTATTTACGAAGATAAAATCCAAGCATATTCCTCTAGTAATGTTGACCAGCGGAGGATACTTGAAGAAAACCGCAAGCATTATCGCCACATCGATTTTAAATCTGCACGATTTAGGGTTAATACACGGCCCCGTTCCTCGTTACTAACTTCCACTACATCTGTATAGCTTCCCAACTATTTTTCTAGAGAGCTTCCATATTTTTAATAAATTGTATAAGATGTTCTACATTATGTATTATAAATAGGAATAGTTATCTTGTAGATTTATTAAACTGCTCAAAAAACGCAGCAGTTGGTTTATTGCGATATACAATTTTGTTCATGTACTCCTCATGGTTTTTGTGTTCACTTGCTAATCTTTTGTTTTCCTCAGCTAAGGCGATGCGCCTTTCTCTGAAAGAAAATGAAGCACATTTACAAAGTGAATGGTATATACTTCATTGATCACCTTTCTTTTCTGGCTAATTCTTTGTCCATCACTGCTATTGTTTTCTGAATACCGTTGCTGTATTCGTCCCATTCTCTCTGAAAACGAATTTCATCGGCTCTTCGTTTCTGGAAGAAGTTCAAAATATGTTTAGAAACTTAATCATTGTAACCATAGTATATTTGACCCAAATATCGAGTTTGAAACACAAAGGGTAGCTGGGGCGAACAGCATTTAAAGAAAATGATGCTTCCAAAATTTTAGAGATAGGGAATGCTTACTTGAGCTTCTTCCACTTGGGCCAATTGCTGCTTTCTAACTTCCTCACGTTCTTCCTCTGACATTCCTTTATAAAGAAACCCGATCCTCCGATTCGGTCCCATGTTACTGAACGAAACGTCAGGATTCTCAGTCATCATATCACTCGTCATGTTGTTATACATCTGAGCCATATTATCCTCTTTCTCTTGCCGGTTTTTCTCTTGTTGTACGCAGTAGCGTTCATCTGCCTAAAATAACAATGATAATCCAGATGGAAGCTTTGCTTGCTAAAATACCAAAGCCCTATTGAACATACAGCACGCTCGCTCCAACCTCTTCCTGCATTCTCTCTCCATCATATCCAACTCTATCGCTCTCTGATCTCTTGCAATTACAGCAGCTTTATACGCTTCATCAGCCGTCTTCCGTTCCTTATCAGCACTTTCACGCTCTTCCATTTGCTGCTGAAGCCACGACTGCGTTTGCTCCATTTGTATTTTCTTCCTCTCCTCTGATGACAAATCTTCACCCTCAAACCTAAGTTCTGTAATTGAAAGTTACAAAATAGACTTCACTTACTTTTGAAATGAAGAAATGCCAAGTCTGGGATCAGCATCGTGTACCCTAGCAGGCAAAGCGCGTTTGATCGCCTTCGGATCGTTCAAATCAAACTCTCTTCGGTCTTCGTACTTTTGAAAGTTACTGCGAAAATCGTTAATTTCACGCGCCAACTTTTGACGCTCCTAAAACTTGGCGCTGATTATGAAACAGATTTGTAATTAGTCAGCTAACCTCATACTCCTTACGTCCTAAAGCGAGTGCAATTTGATCACTCTTTATTAACTGTTCATCAAAAATTTGGTCAATCTTCCTCTTCTCAGCTTCCAATTTCTTTTTCTCCTCAATTTGTTGTTCCAGCGCCTTAATGTCGGTCTAAAAGCAAACGACAGTGAAAACTTCTTGTCACCACCGTAACACTTTACCCCAATTATGCGTTGCTTAGGATTGAAAATTCTCTTCTTGCGTTCCTCTTCGATAGCTCTACGTCTTTCGATCGCCGCCGCCTCTCTTCGATCTTTCTCCGTCATTAATTGAAATTGTAACATTTCGCCGAAGACTCTACCTATTAAAAATTTTTATTACAACGTAAATGACGTTGACGTCTGTTACCATAGAATGTTTGACGCGATGCACTAGTTGCATTACCCACCCCTTTGTGTCGTTTTGTTTGATCGAACAATGAGTTTTTTTTAGGGGAACCTTGCATGTAGACAAGGTTTTTTTCACTTTTCGCGTATCAAATTATTTACGTAAAGTAAACAACTTTAGAATAGTGCAATGGCATGCACGAGGGTATACGTTATCATAATTCTATACTAATAGTTATTTGTACAAGTTTTGAAAGTGATACTTTTTTTCATGAATTTGCAGTTTGATTAATGAGGGCCAAGCCCGAGTTAATCAAGCAAATTCATGAAAAAAGGACACTTTCAACACGTGTTGTACAGGAAATTTTTTTGCATAGTGATCCTTAAGAATCCACAATTGAATAATTTTATTGACATTCGCATTTCGCAATTTACTGTCACTCAAAAATGGATGCTATTGTTCATAGACAGGACTAAACTCCATGGAAACGCATAGTAAAAATCGTGAAAAAAAGTACCACTTTCCATACGATTTTTCACTTATAATTGCACAAGAGGTTTGTATTTTACCGAGTAAATTTGGGTTGTTTAGGTAATGAAAATCTGTTGCCTAGCAATTAGACGAGAAAAACTGTCAACTAATAAAAATGCGACACCGCAGGTGGAGCATTTTTAGGTTGACAGTTTTTCGAGTTCAATTGCTAAAAGGAAACAGATTTGAATTGCAACAACCCAAATTTACTCGGTTTAAATACAAACCTCGAGTGTAATTCGGCAGGACAATTTAACGAACAAGAAATTCGCCAAACTAGTCAATTATTGACAGACGTCAAGCTAATCATATGGGAAAGGATAATGCGATAATAAATTGTTCCAAAATGAATAAGTGAAAAAACCACTAGTGCATTTGTCGCTGGAAAAGTTGCAGGTAACTTTTGCCGCTGTCAAAGTGATAATTACACTGCGGCTTATGCGATTTTTTATACATGAGTTGAATTGTCGTTGAAAAAAGTCCGGTAATTTTATCACTATGTAAAAAAATAGTTTCGCCCTTATTACTCAAGCAAAGTCATGAGAAAAAGACACTTTCAACACGTGTTGTACCTACACGAAATTTTTTTGCATAGTGTTCCGTAATTACCCATAATTGAATAATGTCAGTTTCATTCGCGATTTACTGTCAATAAATTGAAGCTTATATGTTCATAGATAGGACCTTAGTGTAAAGCTTACACTATGATAGGACTAAGCACTATGGAAACGCATAGTATAAATCGCGAAAAAAAGTAATACTTTCCATGCGATTTTTTGCTAAAAAAAGTCGGGTAATTTGTTGACTATGAAAAAAACTATTCATAATTATAATGTTCCGGAAATACTTTTTTTAAATATCCTTTAGTTGACAAAAAGTGTCATACAGTGACACAAATGCTATTTATCGGTTAAAATACCCTTCACTTATTCTGCATACAGAACAAAGATCAACAGCACAAAAAAAGCAAAATTCAGTAATGAACTTTAATCACGATCGAAGGTAATTCCCGAAAAGTAAATACTAAAGAATTAAGGATCAGGTAAATAAATACAAAGGGGATTATTAAAATAGGCGACATGGTTAGTAACAAATTCACACAAATTCATCATGCATCATATATGAAGTAATTATGTCGAATATGAAATTTCCTGATCAAATTGCGAATGGAAAGTTAATTGCAATTCGTGAGAAACTGAATGTTGAGGAATCTTTAAAAAAATAGTTAAAAATTTACAATAGGGTATATTACACAAACAAATGATATCAAAAATGGCCTAAAATGAAATAAGAGAGAATTCCCTAATGCAATCCGAGGTTTTAGCTCATCGTAAATGGGGAGCACACGTCAAGACACTACTTGACATCTAAAGGGTAATACTTTACAAGTCCCATCGCCTCACTTCATACCCATTCCCTAGCTCTCCAGCGAAAACTGAACTACTATCTAAAGGTATCACTAAATGATAATCACCCGAACCATCGCCTACTTACACAAAACACTACCCGTACCCGTTTGAACATACAGGGTGCCCATTATATGTATGGAATATAGTATATATCTCGGTGAATATCAACTGTATATTGTTTAACATTTCATTTCCCATAATAATTCAATTGTTTTTATTTCAGAAAACAAATGAGTAACGAATAACAATTGATTTTTTGCAGCTTTTCATTAGGTTCATTTGATAGAATTTTTTTTCGGTGATATAACATTTTAGGTAGTACCCTTATGGTGAACATATTGAACATTCATTGCAATGAAACCCATTTTACTGCTAATTTCGTTCTGCCTTCCAGGTTTAATAAGAAACGTACACGTTCATTTGTTTTATTTTGACGTAGGATATCTGGATTAATATTTATTAATCTAATTATAATAAATTGTGTTGAAAAATATTCTTGGATAAGGGTACTAAAATGTTATATCATCAAAAAAAAATTCTATCAAATGAGCCTAATGAAAAGCTGCACTACCATTTAAATATTTAGTTTTTTTTTGTTAATTGTTAAGTTTTTGTTAAATTGTCTTAATGAATATTGACTTTATTGGTACCACTGGAAAGAATTTTCCAGTAGCTTTCCAACGATGTGTCACAAGTATGGGGTTACCATTTGGGATTATTGAAGAGGGGGGACTGGGGGGTTAAGGGGGAGTGGGGGATTGTCACTCATAACGTCATTCTGGTTCCCCCTCGATACCCGAAACGGTTTTGCGCGATTTTCAATATCTTCTTTAGTTTGGAAAATATGGCCGACTGAAAGTTTTAAAATTGACACCCCGTATACAGAAAAATTTATAAACTGCGATATATAAACTTTTACCCAGAAAATAGAAAAGCAAATCCAAATGGCCTTTAAAGCGGAAGGCTTAGGGAGAGTTTTAGTGGGCATGCTCGGGTAATTGCGGAGTCCCACACTACTCCGAGTTTTCTCATTTCGGAGCACTTCCTTACGAAACAAGTTGTAAATCAGCATATGCATGATTAAAAGCACATTTATGGTAAGGCAGATTCGTATTTGATTAGCAAAGTTGAAAATTATCGATCTCAGGAGTAGTCCAACTCAAAATAGAGCATGCACATCTACACGATAGCAGAAAGCTTTTAGTGAAAATGTGAAGTTGCTAGCTATTGTAATTGTTGAGATCTCAGCCGGACAGCCAGCCAGCTAACCAGCCATAAAGAAAATAATAACTTGTTATATAAGACCAAGCGACAAAGACGGTCGGTGGGGATGAATGGGGGCTAATTGCTGTTGGATGACGACTAATTTGATTTCTTATTTGGTGACGAACGAACGAATGACACAAATTGGTGGCTTTGGTGTATTTCTAGCACGCAATCCACCCTTCTTTATTCCCTTCTTCTTTGCGCATGGTTGTTCGAAGCCCATTCTCAGTTGGGAAGGGAAAACGGAGGGTAGTGTGGTGGTGAGTGGTAAATAAAGAAAGCAAATGTTAAGGAAAAATTAAATTACAACGGGACGCAACACTCATAAGTCAATTGTGAAAAGGAATTAATGGTTTTTTTGGAATCATATTTAAGATAATTATAGAGGACATTGACTGCAAACCCTTTTAATTAAAAAAAATGTACCAAATTCCTTGCAGAAAAGCTTCCTAGCTCAAAAATCGTTCTTCACCGTTTAACGTCTTCGCACTGTTCTTTTACTTTTGTTTGTGTTTATTACTAATAATTCATTTATTATCTAAAATCAGTAAACACAAAGCTCCTTATTCAATTCAATCGACACGTAAGAATAAGAATGACATTTAACAATTTATCCCGTAAGTAGAGGGTACGCCACCCTCATTAAGTTGTCAATGACCTTCTTTTTTGTCGGCGGCCTAGTGCAGATGTTATAGCATAGATGGGTTAAGCTCTACTTTTCTTTACAGTATTAATTAAAAGATTTTAGTGTTTAAATCTATGATATTAATTAGCCATTATAAAAACTGCAGTATATATTTGGACCAAAAGGAATGCTAAGCTGCTAAGATAGTTTTTTAACTTTGACATTTTTTTCTCCGCTTTTTTTTAGAATAAAACGTAGCATAATTTTGTTGTACACAAAAAAGAGTCTTTCGAATAGTTTAATAAAAATATTGTTGTTGATTTGCAAAAAAGGTGTATTATGTCACGGCGCTAAAAAAAGTTTTTGACAGTTTTATATCCTTTATGATGCCTAATGTACATTGGCAAAATTTTAACGAATTCTAACAGTTTTCGCGAAAAAAATTGTTTAGTTTTTTAACTTTGACATTTATTCTCTGTTTTTTTGTAATAACACCTGGCACAATTTTTGTATGTTCGATGACGTTCGGCATCACTCCAAATTTTTTTTTCAAAAATCCGGCTCGTTATTTTTCGTTTCAGTATGCCTAGTATACAAAAAAATTTGAATAAAATCCGTCGAGCCGTTACCTCTAAAAATTGCCAACGTACGTACGTCCACACGTACCTACATACGGACGGAAAAAATAAAAGTTGCTTAAAATAATCTAAAACGTCGACTTTTGTAGAACTTTTAACATGTCCAAAAAACGGTGATCGCAATAGCAATAGCCATTGAAACGATAATGCCGAAATAAAAATGATTTTCTATTATTGCGAATCGAAGTCAAAAAGAAAGAGAGCAATATACAAGATTTGAATGAAATACAGCGGATTGAATATTGAAACAGCAAGATCAACACATGCAAGACCTAAAGGCAATCTCGAGACACCGTTTCTTTAAAGAATACTATTATATTACCATTGAATATATTACCGAGGAAAAAGTAGCTGTTGTAAAAATGGAGAGTGGACAGCGCTGATAAGTAAGTAAAACTTAAGATACTTTCAAGTAAGTAGCTAATGGCCATTTGCACCGACCAATTTAAATTGAGCTTAGCTTAAGCGTAGCTTAAAAACTATGACAACGATGCGACAATGGTTGTCGGTTCGCCCTCATTAATCAAACTGCAAATTCATGAAAAAAAGTATCACTTTCAAAACTAGTGCAAATAACTATTCTGAAAGTAATTAAAGAAAGTAGCTTATATATAGTTACTTTATCAAAGTAACTTTCTCAGCTCTGAGAGTGGTGATAATTCCCGGAAAAGTCGGAGATGGACAATTAACAATTAATTCTTATAAAATTTAATGTTTTGGGGTTAGATTTGGATTGATTTCTTTGCCCCCTGTAAAATTAAAAAAAAACTATAAGCTATGAAATAGACTAAAAGTATCTTTTTCACATGTAACCCTCATTCTTGACACTTTTAATTGTTATATTGTCAGAACTGATTCGAATCGCATATCGTGCTACAAACTTTAATAATCATGGGCGTATGCAGGGAGGGGCAAGTGGGGGCAGCTGCCCCCCCCCCCCCTTGGTCTGGCCACAGGTTACGTTTTATGTTTGTAAAAAATATCTGTAAGAATTGTGTTTGTTGGCTTCTAATTCAAAACCTTTTCCTTTGAGATTTAAGCAATGAAAGAGGTTTTAAGCTATAAATTAGTCGGGCTGAGCGAAGTTATCGTTCACTAAACGCGCGTTAACACAAATCACTGTGCAGTCGTCGCCAGTGATGTTCCGTCTACCGATTTTTCGGTAGATCTACCGATTTGCCGAAAAATTCTACCGATATACCGAAATGGCCTTTATATCTACCTATTTATTTTCGCCCCGTGTTTTTTTTGCATATTTAATATAAAATTAATTGATATAAAAGGGGTAATAACTAATATTTTGAGATATAATAATTTTGAAGACGATTTTAGTAACTATTACCTACTAAAAATAAACATTATGTGTTTCATTAAACATTTTTTTCTGCCAATTTTATTTTTTGCCCCTCCCTAGCCCAAAACCTGCGTACGCCCAGGCGGCCCAGGTAAGGTTTACTGAAAAAAAATTCACAGACGAAAATAAAACACCCTGATGAGGTTCTGCGAGACTGGTAGACAAATAGAAGACCATGAAAATACTATACCCACCTACCATAGTGGAAGATATTTTGCTCTGAGCGACCGATTAATTGGGAAAAAAGACATAATAACTTATAAATCAATGTTAACAATGCAAATTAGTGTTTATTAAAGAAAATATACATAAAACATCAACAGTTTGTGAAAGTGGAAGGAGATCACTACATAAACATACAACTTTTATTTGTTTACTCACATTCCATGCTGGTTTTTGGTACATTCGTTTAGACACCCAATACATCAGTAACCTTCCCGAACTTGGAAAGCAAAATTAGTAATAATTACACTATTAAACATATATTTACTATCTCCCAGTTTTAGAACAACCGCTTATTGTGTTACAAGTACAAAACAATACAATGTTTAAGAAACGGGTTAGCTGTGCACATTTTATATATAATTTTGTGCAACCTTACATTTCTATGCATAGTTGACAGCATAAAAATAGGATTGATAAAAATATTAGTAAAGGAGCGTGTTTAACATTTATACAGGGTAAATGTACATGCTTTTATATACACATATTAGTACATAACGGTTATTTACAGTTAGTTGAGAGAAAAAATTAAACCTTTTTAATGTTGTTGCTAAGTGTAGCCATCAAACTTTTCTGGTCATTACAACAAGAAGTGATTCTATTAAGAAGTTTGATCCCACTTACCGATATATCCTAATATACTTTGGAAAGGGTTAAGTTTAAATCTAGTAGGAAAGTTTGATCGAAACACTTTAAGGCATTAGCAAGCGGTGTTAGAGGCGACTCTCGACGTTTCCTGTGCAAGTGAAATATAGCAATAATGTACAGTTTAAGGCAATTTTCCTTACTTAAAGTACGTACCTACATTTTCCCTCTACTGAATTTAGCTTAAAGCGTTAAACGAAGAAACGCAAATTGCATTTCTAAAATTTAAATCATGAGAAATTTCTTTTATTGCTAAATATTTCGGAGACGACTCGGCCGCCTTTTATTACGAGGGTTCGGAACACAGTCCGATATCTTTAAGCGCAGCTTCGACGTGATCGGCCAGATCTTTGTCAGGTGAAATATCGGGATGATGGTATCCGGTTAGAAAGTGACATGTACCGGGAATATGTGCCGGGAAGTCCTTCGGGAGACATTCACGGGGTCGCTCTTCAAAGCTAAAGCCGGGAGATTGCACGAGACGCCTAAAATAAATATAAATGAAATGGATCTAAAGTATATTTACATTACGGCAGATTGGGCTAAACTTTTTCTCGAGTCTGTGTACTTTTATACTTACACGAAAGTTGTTGGGCTGATGTTTATTCGAAGGGGCTCGCTGCCGGATTCGAATTTATTTGCGACTGTCACATTGTGTCCAAACATGCAATAACGTGGCATCTTTACACCGACGATTCCGGCCAATACCGTCCCAGTGTGTATACCAATTCTCATCTAGAACAACGGCAGATTAGCTTTACTTTACAACATTTCGGTTGACATTATCCACATATAGGGTTTCTCAATGCAGGCAAGGTAAGTGACGCGAATGATCAGATCATTATCAGATAGCAAACTGTCAGAGGAGTTGATGAAGGTAATCAGCTTTAATGCTGTCAGTTCTTTTAAACCGCTCAAGATAAGGTTTCGATTAATTATAGGATGAAACAGTCAGCGATTTTTTAGGTTGCCAGACGTTATCACTTTTACCGCCTTTTCCCAGTCGACTCATTTTTTATTGTAACATAGAGAGATTTTATTTTCTTACGTGAACTTGACAAGCAAGGAAAAGTCAGATAGGTATGCTAACAAATAGCAGAAGTGACACTTTTCTAAGAGCAAGTTGTCTTTGCACAAAAGTTCTTGTGTAACATCTACCGTTGGCGTTGGTTACACTCGAGCTAAGCAGTATTGCGAAAACTTACAGTTGCGGCAGATTTTTTTAAGGAATCTATACGTGATTTTTGAAGAAGACTTGTCACAGCACCCAATTTCGTCGGATAAATCTCCAAACGCTTTGCAACAAGTGAATTTGATGCATTTCCGTGTGTACAAATAAGGGAAGCAGTATACAGTGTCAAATATGAATCACCGTTAGTACTTAACTAGGTACAATAAATGGTCATATTCAGAAAAACGATTCATTAACATTTAATTCTCAAGATAATTATTGTCACGTGTACTGTGAATCAAGGCAAGGCAATGCATTTTGCAGTTTTCGCGACGAAATACGTGATACATGAAGACTTTCCTCTATACTGTCTTAATTGAAATCGAAGTTGATTATATTATTAAGAGGTAAAATGAACAATCTACCAAAAATATAGGAAATAAGACTATAGTTTTTCCTCAAACATTTATAGAAAGTCGACTTGTAGTGCGTTTTCGCCCGAAAAATGAATTTTTATTAAGAGCTGACAGAAATGAGAAAAATTACGATACTCTGAGAGATATGGTGGACAAACTACTACGAGTATAAGAAATAAAACATAAATTAATAGGTATGCATTCTTAATGAAAAAATTCAGAAAAAGGAAATATAACTATAATATTCATTAAATTTGTTATTGTTGTTTTATAGGTTTCCTCTTTTTCAGCATTTTTGATTGAGGTTACATTAATTTGCATTGAATGTTTCATCTTTTTTGGGGCTTTGTAAAAGTTTAGTTGTGCGTAGATACGATAGTATTTTATCCAGATCGAATGTTTCATGTTACTTTCCATTTTTGCTAATTTTTAAGGAGTTAAATTAAATTAAATGTGTAATGCTTTGTTAGGGGTAGTCGTGTTCTAATGATTCGTTATGTAGATTTTATTTGAAAATAAGCAAAATGTACAGTGTGTTCCTGTTAGAGAGCGACTCATAATTTGATACGATAGGATTAGAGGAGAGAGTCAAGATTAACGAGCAATAATTTCCATTCTTTTGGGAAAAAGACTCCCTCACCGCCTTGCTTTATATATTCATTTTTCTAGGCTTAAGCTAGTTCAGTAAGCATAGTAGTGGTACAGTACACTTAATGTAACAAATAGTGTAAGGTGGTAATAAAGGAATAATGGTAAAAAATGACCTCTTCAACTTGGCTTGTTGGATTGACATTGGTCGTCCTTTGAGACGGAACAAAAGGGTTCATACGAGAGATTTCGCAGGTTTCTTTAAGGAAAAGATTGTGGCTTGTGAAGCTTCAGCATCTTCGAGAAACACAAGGGCAGACCCTTTTATATTGTTACACATACGTTATATGTATTAATAAGTATTGGTATTTAAGTTTACTTTTTAGCGTAACTTAATATCACGGGAAGGCTTAAACAGAAAAGTAAGGAAAGGAAATTTTACAAAGGGTGCACTAGTGCAATTTAGAATAGTTATTTGTACAACTAGTTTTGAAAGTGATACTTTTTTTCATGAATTTGCAGTTTGATTAATGAGGGCGAAAGCTTGAGTTAATCAAGCAAATTCATGAAAAAAAGACACTTTCAACACGTGTTGCACACGAGATTTTTTGCATAGTGACAGACAGGACTAACGACATAGAAACGCACAGTAAAAATCGTGAAAACAGTACCTTTTTCCATACGATTTTTTGACAAAAAATCCGGTAATTTTATAAGTATGCAAAAAAGTTCATTTTTACACTTTAGGATAAGTATTGAATTGATAAAGCATCTAAGTGATTATTAAAATATATATTAAAAGTTTCCTTGACGCTAATGTCGATATGATACTTTGTTAAAAACAAACCCTAACTTTAAAAAGATACGTAGGCATATGGCAACAGACGTAACATAAGTCATAGGGGTACTCAAAGATCAAAGAAGGTAGGCTGTAGGCAAGTGTTTATAAACCTCTCGCCAGGAAAGATTGCCGGTCATAGAGCACTTGATCCAGGTCTACAATCTATGTTTTTCTAAAGATGCGAGGGACTTCCGGGATAGTATCGTGCCAATGTTGAACAAAAAGACTTTTCGTTCAACATTGGCACGATCCTATTCCCGAAGTCGCTCGCATCTTAAGAAAAACATAGTTTGTAAATCGACACAAGGTGTGCTGTGACCGGCAATCGTTCCTGGCGAGAGTTATATTACACTTACACACTTACACCCCATAGTTAATTATAGGAAAAGGAAGGTTTTTATCATTTACATTTTATACGCATTCAATAGGTTTTTTTTTAACAAAATGGCAGATAAGGATACTGTGGTAAGCAAGCCAGGTAGAATTAAGGCGAAAATTATTGGAATTGAACATATTATAAAGGCAAATGATGACAATTTATTGATTGACAGTAACGAATTTGTAATTAAGGAAACAATGTTTGTTAAGGCGTACGAAGAATACACGTATGAGCAAATTCAGGCTCAAATAATAGGAAATAGATGATAGTCATCAGTAAGGTGATAAGGTTGAAGTGGAATTACAATTATTCATCTTTACATAGCAAACGTAAAACTTACAGTTTCTAAACGATTAAATTCAGCACATCAAGGTGGGGTGTCAAGTGATTTCGCCGATAATTCAGGGTCTTCAGCAGGTCTCTCTTCTAAAGTCAAACTTCCAAGTATATCAATATACCAACTTTTTCTGGTAAATACAAAGGGTATCAATCGTTTATAGATTTATTTGATTCTCTCTTTAGTTGTGATAGGCGCACTTAAATAAAATTCAAAAGTTCATACATTTTGAGTCAGTTTTAAAGGATTACCCAGTACTGATGATAAAGGACCCACAAACTACCTAGCCAAATTATGACGTTGCGCTAGACATTTTAAGGAAAAGGTATGACAATAAATTAATTAGAATAAACTGCCACACTCGAAAATTCCTTGAAGCACAATCTTTAAAGGGTGCTTCACCAACCTTGAGTTATTTTATCACAAGGCTTAAGCAAAACTACAATGCTATTGCAGCTTTAGGGGTTCCCCTAGAGGCACGGCACTTAATTTTGATGCATGTAATGAAAATTAGATTTTGTAACACCGAGCTTCCTCAACTTTTATGGATTTTTTTTAATAAACGGTGTTCTGCTCGGGAATATTTAACCTAACCAGAGTTTAAAGAAAGTCATTCAAGGCTAGTTAATTCTAACAGGCGGAACAGAAAATACAAAACTCAAATGCATTTGTTGCAATTTCGATATGCATGCTATCTATAAGCTCAGTAAATTTCTAACATTTGATTTAGCTCATAAGAGATTTAGTAACAAAAAATGGACTTTGTTACAACTATTTGGGATAATTAACATACGGCAAATAGCTGTAAGTCAGATGGCCGTAGACTTTCCAAGGGAATGCATGTTTCCTCGTTACATGAGGAGAGGAAAGGGGACGAAAGTAATCGAGTGAATCAAAGTCAAAATAGGTTTAATGGCCAGCAAAGAGGCAGTGAGGGTACTAACGATAGGTTACAAGGGAGTGGCAGAGATTTAGCACATGAACGGTAATGTTATCTACTACTACAGATGGTTCCATGTTTAGTATCCAAAGTGGATACTCAGGTTAATATATTACAAACAGCCATGGTCAATTTGGTTTGTCATGATGGTTCTAGGGTACCGGTTAGAGCACTTCGGATTCGGCCTCTATGTGTTCAGTTATTAAGTCTCATATGGATGTAAAGATCACCAGTGTTGTAAGGGTCGATATTGAGTCTCAATGTTATCAAACGGAAAAGGTTACTACAGTGTGTGCTATTATGCCGAGGGAAATTACTTAGCCATTCTAATCTTTCATTGATATCGATTCGTTAAGGTAATGTTATTGATGTAATAATAATAAATTTTTTTGAAAAATTTCCTTGTATAAGTACTAACATGTTACATCATCGAAAAGAGAAAAAAATCTCTATCAAGTGACCCTAATGAAAAGGTGTACTACCATTTAAAAAAATTCAATTGTTTTTGGTTACTTATTTGTTTTTTGAAATAGAAACAAATGAATGCTGCCTTATTATGGCAAATAAAATGTGAAACTTCTTTCATATAGAATTTTTTTTTATACATTCGATATTTACCGAGATATACAGCGTGTTGCTTCGACAGGCGGGACCTAGGAAATCCCATGTAAATTTGAAGGAGGTGAACTATTGGCTTCCCTACTTATTTTAGAGGAAAAATGAATTAGGTTATTTGAAAACTCTCTACTATTATTTGAATTACTTATGTAAGGGTGATTTTTTCTTGATTTCTGACTGTATTTTTGTCAAAACGATAATCCCCCTTGATTTGGATTTGGACCGCCTTTTCTCTTCTATTGAGTTTTTGGGCGATTGCGAGGGCGATTGTATAGTTTTCTTATACATAAACTGTGATACTGTTAATCAGATACCACCAAGTCTGAGACAGGCAGAAGTTTGATTATGGCTTTCCCATTTTCCCCGCCATTTTGAAAAAAAAATGTTCTACTTCCACTGAATTTATCCAGTCGAATTTTGCAACTTTTATTTGAACTTTTTTCGATAGCTCTCTTTGTTACTAAAATATTTGAACTTTTTCAAAACGGCGATTTTCACTTTTTTCCAATTAACTACGAAACGAATTATTTTTTTTCAAAATATCGCATCGCATTATCACGATTGAAATATTTTCCTTTATACGTAAAAAAAAATGCTGTGCCGTTGCGGCGCTCCAAATTTTTTTTCTTTAATTGAGCCCCACTAACGAAACCTTCTCTGGAACCACATACAGACACAGAAATGGGTAAAGTTGTAGAATTAAAAGTTAAGAGTTCAAGAATGAAACGCGGATACCCAAAAACCTTCAGTCGGTATGGAAGGTACAAAGTACTTATTTTTCACTAAGTGCCGAGCGTTATATCGACAACGTACGTTTCAAGAACGGTCAGTATAGTAAATGAGTGGAAGACGCTCTTAAAAAGTAAAACGCCTTTGGAGTGGAAGGTGCATTATTCAACAATAAATGAGATAAATAAATTACGAATAAATAGGCGGGCAGACTTAAGTTGGAGAAGACTTGTGAAATTAAAAAAATATAAAGCTCCCTGCTCCCTTGATTGTGAAATGTTCACAGAAGGTAAGTAATAAAACCTACTCTTTTGATTTTTGGATCTTAAGGACCTCGTCTTTGACACAACTGCTATACGTAGCCTGTCAAATTGTTGAGTTTTGTATCATAATGAGATGCACATCCAAAAGCAATCGGTGATATTCCACCTCCATGCAAAAGTCTATCCTTAGAATAGTTACCCTAGAGAAATTCCATACAAAGGGAGAACGCTTTTTCGGTGTAATTGTTTAAAACTGATTATTGTAGCGTCAAATTTAATGTTTTCAAACGGCACCTATTGATCAATAGTATACTAATCACTGATCTAATGGCATACTGTGTTTCAAGTTATTACAAGATATTAAAAGATTAAATGCAATGTTTAATGGGCAATCAGATCTAAATCCCGTAAACTTTAGTTTCTACCAAATATAGGTACCTACCTAAACCATACATATTCGCTATTATTATCTAAGTTTGGGCCTCAAACCTATTAAGAACAAATGATCCAATTCCGCAGCGAAAAGGTTCCTTTGAATGGTATCATTTAAGAAAGAGAATTAGGGTAGGAAAAGTTTTTATAGATTGAATTTACTATCCAATTAGGCCTAATGATTAGGGATGTTTTAAGCATAAAAGGAGGGATTTTCCTCTGCAGTGTGCTACTGAAATTCGCTGTAAACAATTTACCCTTATAGGTTGGCCCTGATGCGTCTGATGATAAGCGCATTTATTTATCATTTTCAACGCCATCCAGGCTATTTGTTGTGCGTGAGTGCTGCTGTCTTTGTGTAGTCCTCCGGCGACGCAATAGGCATCGCCTATAGTCTCCACCTGAAACAAAGAAACAGAGTAATTATAACGTCCAAAAATCGATAACTTCTGCCGAGATGTTTTGATTTCGGCGAAAATGAGCTGAACTAGAGCATATCGTGATTTAATTAAAACGAACGAAATCGTCATTAACGAAATAACAAAGATTGTGTTGGTGTTAATGAAATTTCCAAATTCTGCCTTGTGCCCGCTATTGCAACAATGGGCTGTTCATAACAAACTTTTTAATTATTAAAATGTTATTAACGTTAATTGCGCTCGGAGTTTCATTATTTGCGAATCCCAAATTTGTAATCTCATAAATGTTTTCAGAATTTCACTTAATGAGCTCATTGAATTTACTCCCGATATTTTAATGCGAATGTCTACGTTTATTTTTGAGGATAATATTGCGATCGAAGCGAGCGAGGTTTTAATGCGCCTATAGTCTTTTGAATTTGAAAACATCGTGTTATTTAGAAGTACTGTAACACCTGTGGCCGTTGAACTAATAAAAAGTAAAACAAAAACTCTAATAAGCCACAATTCCTAAGTTTCGGTTCGTTACGTGAATAATGTTTTTTTTTTGTATCCTCGATACCATAAAATTTATCCCCCAGAGGACTTTTGGCCCAACTATTTACTATATTGAAAAAGCAGCTGACAATAGAGAATAGAGTGCTATTTCTTGATTTTGTCGTCTCAAGAAGTGGACCACGTAAGAGTATACTAGCACTAAAGGATTCATAACTACAGGATTCGAACCACTGTATATATATACACCATAAACGTGCTTCCTTTAACTTCAGAGGTCTGTAATAAATTAAATTGTTACTTCATTCGAGGGCATCATGCGAGAAGGGCGTATGAACATTTTTGATCAAAAATGGCCTTTACGCCTAATTAATAGCTTGCAATCTAATGTATGTCCTGCAGAAAAGGCGTTTCGCTATAGTTATAATCAGAGAGCGGGTCGTGGGAATTCTATTAAAAAAAAGCGTAACCACTGATTTTAGTAAAGAGTAAAGAGCTAAAAGGACGCATGACCATACGCCCGTGAGTTATTGTGGCAGTTAGGGCGTATAAACAAGTAGCCCATACATATAACGTCACTTGGAACATGGATAAACGCAAGATTATTTAGAAATTGGCCACCTTTTATTCGCATTTGTGTGTTTTTTTGTGAAATACATGTCTTCAGTTCTCTATTCTGGTTTGTTTATTCGCATCGAAATATACGCCTTACGGTTCTAGGAAAAAAACAATTTTTTCCCATCGAAAAGGGCGTAAGATCAAAAATATACTCTGTTATTTGTATTCAAAGATTCACAAGACTAACTGGAACATATTCCCTAGTAATGAGAAATAACTACCCTAAATTAAATTTCAGTAGAATAATAAATTCGTGAAACGTTTTTTTTTCATTTCCAGAAAACTTACATTTTTGTTGATATCTACGCCCTTCTCCCATGATGCCCTCGAATGGTAGTATATACAAAAAGTTTTAGGCAATCCAAAACACCCCGTAGATCTAGCCGTAGATACTAAGGATAAATCGGGAGTAGACAATAGTTATTTACATAAAATTCAGGAAAATGACAGTACATTACAGGCGAGGAAATATTGAAGTACGAGGCCCCATTGTGGCCGCCGAGTACTTTAATTTCCGAGTCAAGTAATGTCATTTTACTGACGAGTTTTGCATTAAATTTTACCCAAAATCATAATTAGAACATTCGATTAATGTGAATCTATCAGTGATGACAGGGGTCATTTAGCAATGTGACAGGTGCGTGAGTAAAGTGACAGGCGGCAGGAAAAGCACTGTGCCTCAGTCATGGAAACTTAAACTTTCCTGACATAAAGTAGGCATAAAAATGAAGGATTCCTGACGATTTTGGGTAAAATATTATCTTGTAAGGATTTCAATCAAGTATATATCGAGCAACTAAAAAGATCCTTAAAAATCGTTTTGGAAAGCACATGTGACATGGCCCACTTCAAAGGTAATCGTTGAGATAACAAGTCATACAGTTAATGATATTTGCCTAGTTACGCAAGTAGTAAAAGTGACTTAGATTGTTGATTGGAAAGTAAAGATTCCTTAGATCCGCAAGTTGTGGAGATAGCAGCGCATAATGTAGAGTGGCATAAAAGGAACGCATGGATTTCTATAGCATAGTGTAACCTAGATTAGTTAGAGCCCAGAAAATAATCTCTTTTGTGGGGTTAGAGCGTCTACTTTCGGAAACAATGCAGTTATGGGCCCAAATAAAAATTTGTAATTCTGTAATTGGGTTACTTAAGGAAAAAAATTACTGCAAATTAATTTGTTATACAATGAAAATAAAACTATCTATAACAGTTTGAAATTTATGCGATTTTTTTGCGCCATCCTTTATAAAAGATCATATATCACATTATTTTTTTTACAGGGAACATGTTTCGACCTCGGTTTCGATATTTACTACCCCAATAACAAAAGGGTTAATAGGATTTTCACGCCAGGACCTACGAAAATGATCATAGAGAAATATTAGAAAGGCTCTTGTAAAGTATTGAGACTGGCATTCTACACCATCCTTTGTTTTTGACAGCCTACCATAGTTCAGTTAAGCCTGGTATGGCGATCGTCCATCTTCCATTGTTGTTGTTGAGACATTTTTTATAAAACGTTACCTAGTTGTTTTAAGAATTTTTCGCATTGAAGTGTAAAAATGTATTCTATCAAAAAAACGTACTGAAGGCAATACATATTAAGGGAATCCAAAGGCGCAATCGAGGGCGCAATACTATTCAGCATATTCCTGCAATGGACAACAGCAATGATATCCCTCAATTACTGACAAATGGAGATAATTACGCATTTACTAGCTCAAATAGGGCTTGTAAAGACAAATTTTAATTGAAAATTTGAGAAAATTGTGTCAAAGCTTCCGAGTTATGAGTAAAAAGAAACGAGATAAACGGTTTGTTCTGACACCTCAGGGAACCAGATTTCGTAAAAGAATGTGATATCTTGCGCAGACAAGGATTTGGAAAATGACATCAAAATCAAACCACTTGATGCGCTGGAACCTGGGATAAAAAAGTCAAAATGCGTACGTCGAAATTCGAAGTGATGATCGTTTTGGGGCTTAGATACATAGACCAAATAGTTGGGGACGTAGCAAGGGTAGTTATGTAGAAGTGAAAAGATCGCATAGTAGCAACAATACGGTTGCCACCTAAGTTTAACCCCTGACCCAGTAAGCCCAATAATAAATCACAAATTATGGTTGGACCATTGCCATGAGGTTGATGTTAGTGGTTTAATTTTTTTATCAACGGTCGCGGATATTATTGATTATACCAATAGTGGCGGTTTCATCAGCCTGTACAATTTAAATCAGATTGGGTAGTTTAAAAACTAAGTAATCAAATTGGTGCGTGTATGGGAAAAAAAAGATCGTAGGTGTTGAACTCGATGTAGAAAAAGGTGATTATATTAGCGCGAGAGCCGGGAAGCCAAGAGTAAAAATCCTGACAGTAGACGGAATCGGTCTTAACGAAAAAGCGTGTTTTTCGACGAGACGGGTAGCCGCGTAAAGTTGACCCAAAGCTAACGTAAGAGGTTAAGGTCTCAAAGAACCGAATTGTTGCCGTGTACCTATCCCGTCCATATTAAAAATTGGTGCGGAATCAAAATTCGGAGTGTAAAGTGAAAGAAGGGTGTTCTTTTTTAATTTCGATCGAGGGAAAATCTTTATAAGACTAGCGAATTTTCCCAAGGCAGGTACGCGAAGTGTACTCGCAAAAAACACTATCAAGTTTAAGTAGGGATCGGTAATCTGTAGTCATTGAGGTGATCAAAACGGTTTTTATCTGGTTAAGTGACGTAAAGTTCTGCCTAGGCACTATCCGTGGATCTGTGGATGTCCTGATGAGCGCGTGTAATTTTGCAACGAGAAAACCTATTCCCTCGATCAACCCACCGAAGACGCGATTTGTTCTCACATCTCCCCCAAATTACCTACAGATCAGGATCACCAAGGACAACGGGCCTGTTATCGCCCTCGAACGGCCATTGCCAGGTTCTGACAATTCGCGTGAAAGGACAATTACGGCGGAAATCAAGTAAGATAGTTTTAGTTGTATAGAAATTGCTGATTGGTTTTATACTGAAGGTAGATCTACTTGTACAAACCTTTTAATTTTTGAGCAGTTCATTCTACAAGCTATGGAAAAAGGATACCAAGTTGACGCGATTTATACAGACTTTGCAAAAGCATTTGACCGAGTGAACCATATGGTATTAATAAATAAATTAAAGTGTCTTGGTGTAGGTGGTTCCTTAATTAACTGGTTTGCCGATTATTTGACGAACCGACAGCAAATAGTGAAAATCAAGGAATTTGTTTTTCATACTATACCGGTTACATCTGGAATACCGCAAGGATCACATCTTGGACCCCTTCTTTTTAATGTTTTTATTAACGACATCGTAAGCTCCTGCGAAAACGCGAACTTTTTGTTGTTTGCTGACGATCTGAAGCTTTATTCCATCATTACCTCCACCTCGGACGCCGTGTCTCTACAAAATTCCCTCAACAACGTTCTTCAGTGGTGTAGCAGGAACGATATGAGTCTAAACGTATCTAAATGTCATGTCATGCGTTTTCACCGTTGCGCAAAGCCATACCGGTTCGACTACTATTTAGGTACTACGCATTTAAATCAAGTAGCCAGCATTATCGACCTAGGTGTTACTCTCGATCCGGCCCTTAGGTTTCACCTCCACATACAGAAAATAATATCCAAGGCCAATCAAATGTTGGGTTACCTGAAACGTACAACAACACATTTCACCAATGTACAGACCTTAAAAATATTGTACTGTTCGCTCGTTAGAAGTCAAGTGGAATATTGCTCTTCGATTTGGGACCCTCACTATGAAAAATACGTTATCGCACATGAACGTGTACAACGTAGATTTTTACGATATGCCGCTTTTAAATTAAATCTTACACTGCACAGAGATGAGACGTCATATTCGGAAGTTCAATCCATCTTAAAATTAAGTTCATTATACCACAGATTTAAATATACTATATTTAAATCTGTGGTTAGTATATTTAAATCTGTGGTTATACTCTCGCCGCAAGGTTAATGATGTGTGTTTATTATTTAGGATTTTAAACTGCACTATAAACTGTCCATACTTATTAAGAAATATAAACATTAATGCGTCATTGAGAACATTACGTAGTGCACCTATATTTTATGTACCCTATCATAAAACCAAATATGGACAATCGTCTCCCATTTCTAGGATGTGCACCACAGCCAACACTATGCAAAAATTTCAGTTTTTTTGGTGTACCTATATCTTTATTTAAAAAATTATTATTTATAGAAAATAGATATGTCTTAGAGTAACAATATTTAGTTTTATATTTCCACCTTGTATATCGTTTGCGTTAGTTTTATGTAGTTATTTAGTTTTTATTTAGTTTTTCCAATACGTAACCCTTCATATATTCATATCTATCTTTTATATCTATTGTAGTTATATATCTCATAGTTGTTTGTCTCACTTACGCACTGCTCTTCACGTTTCATTTTTCTAATATGTATTAATGTGTTTTTTTTTTCTCTTTGTTATATAATGGGCAACCGTAAATAAATAAATAAATATTTGTGTAGATGTATTGTAGAAACCTATCCAATTCTGTCTCAAATTTACCCCTTTCACGACCTGCATGTTAGAGTTTTATTTTAATCTGGAGAGCGGATATTCGAATAGGTTTCGATGTAAAATTTGTGTAGTAGTTTTAAGTTCGCGCAAGAATCCCGTGAATCGAAAATAATGTACCAAAGTAATCCTATAAAGATTCTAAGCATGAAATAAATATAATAAAATAAAGTTTCAATGGTTCTATAGGAATTTTAAGCATAAATCACACGTTTTTACTAATGCATTATCCAAATGTGTGTTTTAATGAAAAGCACTTTTTAAAAGCTTTTCAATGATACATTGTAAGTATAGCACAGATTACCCCACAGACCTACACTAATTTGTGGTGATACATAGGTTGCATCGGAAATTGGCTCTCTCCATTCTGCGGGCGCATCCGCGTTCTGCCCAAAAGCTGTTTAGCTATTTCTTTTATGTCTAAGAATATGTGTACCAAATTTGGCTCCAATCGGTTCAGCCGTATAGCCGGAAATCAGAGAACAGACGGACCGACATCATTGTAATTTCGTTTAATTCGAAAACGTGTATTCCCGTCAAAAAAGTGGGGGGCCATTGTTACCCCAATGCAATACTTCTCTTACTAACGTGCGGGTGGTAAAAAGATATGGTCCATTGAAGATGTTTAAATAATCACTCTGTATACATATAATACAACGATTTTGACCAATGTAACACTTGATAAATTTATTCCTAAGGGGGAAATAGATTTATATAATCTTGACGACTTTGCCGGCCCTGTTTTTTGCCGCCCTCGGCTTTGGCCCACTCAGCCTGCCTGTACGCGTAAATCCATCCATGCATGAAGTTCAGTATTATTTATTATCCCCATTTTAGGAATAGGGGAAGTCGGTTATACGTTCTAAGTAGGGAACGAAGATTGATTTCTACTAGTCTCGGTGCTAGTGAATAGGTACTTAGGTACATGAATCACATAAAAAATGTCAATTATGCGCGAAAATCTTCTCTCCTGACAGTCGTATGCGATTCTCTGTAGGTATATGCAATAGGTACCCCAAGAGACAATTATCTCAGTATAAAGCATAAATACAATAGGTATTTAATTAAATGCGTCTGCCGAAATGATCTTTGTTACAATTAGAATTAATTAACTGCCATTAAAGGCTGTGGGAGTCGAAAGTCTGAAATGAGATGTTACGTGCAATCGAATTTTGCGAACAGCTTAAATAATCACTCGAACGTGAAAGACATTAAACGTTCAATTCAAAGTGGGAAAATATGTTGGATAAAAAGTACACCAATTTTAATTAGTTTCGTTGTAATTATGAAGGACGTAAGTAATTATTTATAAAAAAACTGCATTACAAACGTGTTACAGTAGAATTAACACATTGATACAGTAATTCAAGGGTACTCTAAGTGGTACAGTTTACCAGAACCGATTGACAAATTCTCACGTTACTTCTAAATTTGGTGATTGTGTATTTATAATGTTTAATTTGCGTATTATATACCTACACCGACTTACATAATTAATGTTACTGCATTCGTTACATCACCATCTTAAGAGTGGAGATTTGTTTATAGCAAAAGTATTTAGTTTTAGTGTTGGATCAACCTCAAATGAAGCCGTCCTTCTTGGCGGTTGTTGGTATAATAATTTTATCAGTGAAGTGCGTTACGGCAGGTATGTAAATTCTTTAGTTTACAAGCATATTTGGTTATGAAAGTGCCAATAGACCGCAACGAAACTACAGAACTATTGAATGCAGTTGGCAACTTTTTAAAAACGGTGAGGGCTCGATTGGCTCACGTATCCGCCCTTGGACTTGACGCGGGTATTGTGTCTACCGGAGAAATTGCGACACGATTTAAGGAAAGCATCAAGGCAATATTTCCAGGTGAGTTTGGCACATAAATCGCTACAAGCAATTATTGATAGTATTTTAGGCACGCTCTGGTGTGGTGATGGAACAATTGCAAAAAAATCGGATGAGTTAGGATATTTCAAATTAGCCGATGCGTGCTGCAGGGAGCACGATAATTGCAGCGACATAATTCTAGGGGGTGAGAGTAGGAACGGGCTAAGAAATCCCGGTTTATTCACCAGGTAAATTCTCATTGAAAACTCGCACGATTACCAGCGCAAATTGGTCTAGGTCAAACTGCGCCTGTGACGACAAATTTCGCAAATGCCTCAAAGCCACCGACTCGATAATATCGAACAATATCGGCTTCACCTACTTCACGATACTGGGACCTCAATGCTTCAAATTCGAATATCCCAAGGTGAAGTGCGAGAAGAGGCTATGGTGAGCACTGACTACCACAATCTTCGACTTTATGAATGCATTTTAGGTTCAGATGTGCAACCTACAAGCTGAATTTCACAGGAAACCCATTGTATCAATGGTTCGATAATCAATATTACTAAAGTTAATTATCGCCGGTTTCAAAGTCACCAAACCGTAACCTCATTATGGTCAATTACATGCAAATATATGGGTTGTAAATGTTTCATAACAAGCTGGATAGTCTGCAATTGGGGTCATCGAGAAATTTATTATTTAGCCATTACGTACAATACAGACCTACATTCCAATCTTGCAATATCTGTTGTAGTCCACGGAAAAAAAACAAAGAACGAGTTCTTCTTTCTTAAAAAGGAAGTGAAGGTGAACTCTCGTTGCTGTACAGTAGATATTTATTTATTGTTTAACCCACGTTGGGAATTATATTTATTGAATAATAAATTCCAATGTATATAGTGCGGTTCAGTTATTTCTGTAGTTGAAACAATTACAATGAATGGGACAGGACGAAACGAGTATATTGGCCACTAGATCTATTAATACCAAAAAAGACTTCCTTTGAGCGGTTGTTCAATTACGAAAGTGCGTTGTTAAATCCAATTAAACACAATTGTAATCGGCAAAGTAACAGGTGGGCTAAGAATTTGATGACTAAACATTTTTTTTATGAAATCCAATTTAAAATTATATCCTAATAGGGAATTGAAGAAGCTTTCAAATGAATATATTTCACACGAGAAAAATCATATATTTGGATAACTGAACTTTAAAAGTAAACGTAGAAAAAAAAAACCGAAAGCCCCATAAAGAGATACATTATTCGGACGCGTTGCAGCATCAAAGCTGTTTATCACCGACCGTGTGGCTCAGTGGTAGACCGCTTGTCTACATAGCCGGAGGTCGGGTCCTGGGCTGAGGTTAGAATTTTTCATCTGTACCAGAGATGGGAATTTCCTTAGTTCAGTTTCGAATTAGGTTTTCCTGTAGTTTTACTAAGTCGTAAGGTAAATACCGGAGTAGTATATAACAACTTAAGACCTTCTGCAGGGGCACCTCTAAAAAGCATTATGCCGATCACTCTGTAATTGGGCGAAAACTTGTTGAGGGCCCAGAACAAGAGGGACAATAAGAAAATCATTGGCGAACCAAACTTAAAAGTTACTATTTCGCTATGGTTTGTTATTTTAAATTTTACGTTGCTTTTTAAATGTTTTCATACCTATGGCAGCATGTGTGTGGTAAAGGTCTAAAAGCAATAGGTACTCACTTCCACTAGTGCATTCAACAACTCCAATACAGTTGCTGGGGGTGCAGCGCTATACAACATGTTTTTGAATAACGAAATGCAGTCGATGTAGCACACGAAAAGAACTTCTTTAGGAAATATACAGGGTGTTCCTAAATATGATATATATACGGCAGGGGCCAATTATTTGGCTTATTTTACGACTATTAGTAAGATTCCTATGTACAAAGGTACGCTCCGTTACCGCTCCACAAGGTGATATAATGTTCCATTTTCTACCCCTCGACTTTGTTTGGTGCGCCGTTAGTAAATTGAAAAATAGGAAATTCGTTTTTTTAAACGGTCGAGTGTAGGCCCTTGCTTTATATGGATAATCCCATTTTTTTATTTGTTTTGACAGTTCGCATTAGAAATTGTGCATATATGTTTAGTAATTATCCGTGTCTTAAACCATGTAGATCGGTAATGAGCCGTTTGCCTTTAAAGTTGAATTCAGCCGTTTTCACCTTTTCAAATGAACCCGAGCAAGGCTGCTCCAAGATATTTAAAATTTAAAGGATATTTTAACGAAAACAATGAGCGCCCCTCATGTTATACAACTAAAAAGGTTTTCCATGCATTTTTCAGCATACCCAAAATGCCATGACTAGGTTTTTCTTTACTAAAAACATCTATGGTTAAAATTTCAAAGAAATACCTCAATAAATAAGAAAGTTGGCATTGCGCAATTTACGCATATTATTTTTGCAATATGCGATATGTTTGCATTTACCAGAAGCGTATGTCGTTAAAATTTCAAACAAGCAGCATCTATGGTTAATCAAGAAATATCCTCAAAAAAGTTGGCACTGCGCAGAATGCGCATAGGTTGCGCATGCGTACGTTAATCTGATGTTTACAACATGCTATACGTTTGCTTTTACTAAAAGCTTCTTTCGTTAAAATTTCAAAGAAATATCTCCATAAATAAGAAAGTTGCCATTGCGCAGTCTGCGCATATCTGAACTATATACGGCCTTTACTAGAAGCAACTGTGGTTAAAATGTCATGCGCATATTAATCTCGGGAACTGTAAGAGAAAAAAACAAAATTTTGCAAAATCGTTTTTTACTGAAGTTATTTAAAAAGATATTTCGAAATAAATGACAATATTATGGCCACTTTTTTCCGTCTATTAGATGCAATTTTTAAATTTTAACTTTGACGTTTCGTCTCCCGTCAACAAAGATCAACTTTGTTTCTTCTTATGGGAGTCATGTTACTTTTTGTGTCATTTGATAGAGAATTTTTTCTGATTTCAAAAATGTAAACATCACTATTTTTTAATAAGAAATAACGCTATTAATTCGTAAAAACTCTAGAAACTACGTACGTACACTACCCAATACAAATTTTTCTAGGTAAAAAAAGATATTTTAACAATATCAAAAATTGTGAAACGTTTGAATTGGTCACGTGATATTGGGAATTCACGGAAGGTGGAATAGTTCTTTCCTTCATTAAAATGAAATGATTAAGTTAAATTGAATGATTAAATCAGTGTTTTTATTATGTTTCTTATTCAATTAAAAAGAAATATGAGCTTCCTTCAACTTTTATTACAACCGCGCCATCTAGGTTATATGAGGCGTATTTATTTTCTCGCCTAGCCTGAAAAATGAAATTTTCTCGCTTTATTCCTCCAATTGCCTTCTTTCCCGTCCTCATAAAGACGAGAAAAGGCAAGTTTCTCCTTGTATAGGATAAAAAATTATATTTGAAAAATTTGGCTTATCAGGTCAAATAAAAGGGATATCTCGAACGCACTGTACATTGTTTTCGTATGACAATGGTAACTATTACGTAAGAAAAAAGACTAATTTTCGCTGTATGGACACACATTTCTACAAAAATTAAAATTATCGTTTCGAAAGGACCGAGTCCAATAACACGCTAAAAGTATTCCGGTAAATTAACGTTTAAGAAAATTCCGCAGTAAGTTGTTACCGTGGTGAATAAATAAAAGGGTTTGACCTTTTTGTGAAACTTTCAGTTTCAAAGAAGAAAAGTTTACGAAAAGGCACTGTTATTTAGTGTTTTACTATTTTGCTAATATCAAAAGCGTTCAGAAATATAGAAAACCTGTGGTCAATAGTTACTTGCATGTGAGTATGGTAAATCAAGGTGTACGTTAACGAGTGAGAATTTCGAAACCAGTAAAGTAAACTGATGTAACATACAAATAATGTAAAACACGTTATTTCATACTGCTATTTTGAGCGCAGTTTCCTCTCATATAGGAAGGCGCTACTATAGCCACTTTAACCGTCCGTCCGTCCGAGGCCTTAACTACTCCTACAGTTTTCAAGATATTTAGTTCGTTCTTTTTGTATTTGGTAGCTCAGCCACGAAAAATCATGACGGTTAACGTACGCATGTGATGTGACCAGGGATATGACCTTTCTTGGAAAAGGAAAACAACACCAATAAACCATAATAATATATTAAAACCTCGAACGCGTTTCGCCAGTAAAGCTGTATCATCAGTAACCAATTCTTATTTATACATATATTTTTTTAAATTTTAACCAAAGACTCTTCTAGTAAAGACAAGCATATCGTATACCGTAAAAATCGAACATTCGCAAACTGCGGAATATCATCTTTCTTATTTATGGAGATATTTTTTTGAAACTTTAACCAAATATTCTTCTAGTAAAGGCAAACATATCCCATATTTTAAACATCAGGTGTGCGTATGCATATACTGCACAATACTATGCTTATTATTTATGCCTTAACTTATTTTCTTTTGTACATATAAATATTTAGTTCTTTCATGGAAAATGCGCTAAAGTTACTCGCTACATAAGGCGAAAACTTTTTTTCATTTTTGTATTAAAATGCCACACAATTTTTGATTACAATGTACACATTTAAATAAAAGCAATCACTTTATTTCTTGATCTGACAGAAATTGGCACATTAATAGACAGGGTGTAGAATTATTTTACAGTAAAGTTATACATTTTTTTCAGATTGTAAAATTCCGCGTCAATTCATGCACATTTGTAATTTTTTGTTGTGGGAAATCGGAGAAATTAAGGAAATTATTGACATTTTAGTAAAAATCAATTGTACTGTGAAATGATTGAAACAAAAATTCGATTTGTACGCAAATGCTAAATTCTAATTTATTAAATTATTCCGGTTTCACCAACTGAAAAATAATAAATGAGCAGACGCATAATTTTTCAAGCTAAATTAATTAAGAGAGAAAATATTTCGATTGAAGAGATTAGCATTGAAATCCCTATGGGTGATCCAAAATAACTACAGACAGTTTAAATTTGACGCACAAAAAGTTTTTAGTGTCTTGGCAAACATGTTTTAAAGGTGGTTCATTTATGCAGTAATCGCCATCCACAAGATAGGTGATCGTTTAATTAGTAAGACTATCCCCCTGGCAATATTAGAATGAATATTTGAAAACATGAACACGAGTGTGCATTTGTGCTTGATAAATTAATCTTCTTTAATTAATTAATTGTGATTACTGCTTAGTGATCCATTAAACTGATCCACTACTGCTTTTAAATAACTGACATTTGGTATGTTTGTTGTTGTATGTTTAGTTTTGTGGGAAATTCAAACTGTCCGCAGTCATTATGGATCACCTGGTACCTATACATTTAGATAGGTGTCAGTGGATGTTGACAGGCAACATTTCTAGTCTGGTAAACATCTTCAGTCTGGTAAAATACGATTTACCAGACTCAAATAAGTCTAATAAAGTGGCGATTACTAGATAGTATGAAATAAAAAATTTTTTTCGTGATAACCTCTTAAAAGCTGTTAAAGAATGAAGACCTCGTAACGAATTCAAAGCATTTAGAAGGCTTTGTGGACTTTTGAAGACACTTCGCGAATTTTAAGAGAGAAAAAGCTTTCAAAACAACAACAGCTCTAAAGTGCTCCGCAAAAAAAGCCTCTCGAAGTCCATTGCAAATTTTTGATAACCCCTAAGAACTCTAAAAGTTAATTAAAAGTTCACAAATCTAGAAGACTCAAGGTTTTAGAATACCCTTATTAAACTCTTGCAGGTTTTTAGAAGCCTTAGAAACTGATGTTGGAAACTTTTAAATGCTCCCCCGAGACCTTTAAATTATGTGAAAAAGACTCATTCAAAGGTGCTAGAAGGCTCTTAACGATTCTCACAGCACATGCTCTTGAAGGTGTTTCTACTCGGATAAATTATTAAATAAAAGATTGAGGTTTTAAAGAACTCTTAAGGAATCTAAAGGGAACGATTGCTTGGCATTTTCTTGGATTAGGTGTCAAAACGTAAACGAGCTAGGGTACCTTCAATTCGCGACTAAAATTTATGTCTTTTAAAGATATTTTTTATTTTCAGTCCATTGATCACAGAATGTTTGAAGCACATGATACGTTAAACTTTCAATATCTTGGAGCTACAGTAAATTTGAATAATTTGAGGGGAAATTACGAATGGAATGTCTCACTAAAATTTGCACCGCACAAAATTTGTTAAGTGGGCATAAGATGTTTTATAAAGCGTAAATAACCATCACGAGTAGATACTTTCTAAACAGAGTCGTGTAAATGTGAATAGGATTCTGACACTCTACGACACTCTCACTTTTAAAATGGAAGTATGTAAAATCACGTTTTTCTCATCAGGAAATTAAAATTTATGTAAAGCCTTCTTATATTATCGATTCTAGTTTTTATGTCACGACTTATTATATATTCGCCCGCGCGTGCTTCACGCATATAATTTTCACTTGTAACGCCAACTGCTTGCTTCCGTAAGAAATTTATAAAGTACCCACTTTCGTTCGTTCAGATACACTGCATCAACTAATTCATCTGATGGATATGTAAAATTTGTTCTGTACATTATCAAACAAAAATTTCTCAATTGCTCAACCGCAACTGATTATTCGTGTCGAAATAATTTTCGGACAGTTATAGATTACAGACATAACATTTACATAATTGGAATGTCTCGGCGCTATTTCGAACATTGTTGTTATTCCCCTTCCTTGGAATACTTCGGGGAAAAAATTGTTTAAGAACCTCATTGGCACCTCATGTCCTATTTTTATACCTCGATTTAAGAGAAATGTTCAATGCTTGCGTAAATTAGTGCTAATGACAATTTTATTTAATTGAATTTCCGGTGTTCGCTGGAAGTCTATGTCATTTTGGATTTTCAAGCTGATGATGTCGAGGGTTATTTACAGTTATCTGATCGAAATCAAAATTGTAACCCTAAAAAACACTACCGACAACAATTTTTTTTAGCTAAAAGTACTCCTTCCAAATCAAGATCACAATAGAAACTACCGCAGGGTTTTCAACAGGTCAGTCTACTGGCCCAAAAACCGGTCAAGATTTGTTCCGGAATCCAGATGCGGTACCGAAGATAACTAAAATAAACTTCTAAAAGCACACATGAAATGAAATCCTTAAGGCAAACGTCTGGAAATTACAGTTTGATTAATTACCAGTAATTAACAACAGATAATATAACTTGTGTAACAATTTCTCGTGTAACTTATCGCTGGCATGAAATGAAATTTAGTTTACCGTTTCCAAGTTTCTTTTTCTCTTTTCATTTAACGAATTTGTTAGTAATCATAACATCAACACCAAATCGCCAAACTTTACACACAAAGCACAACATGAACCCTTTTTAATGTCCCAAGGCTGCTGTGTTATTTTGATGATGAACATCTACAGCGGCTCGAAAATTAACACTTACGTATAAATCATTCGTTAATGGTCTTTGTGTCGGATGCTCCAAAAAGAAGGTGTCAATAGAATTCCTTTGCGGGGCACTACGCTTTCAAAAGAAGTACAGCAGCGCGTCGTTGACTCCCAACACGATAAGTGTAAATTTGTATGTGAATTGCTGTAATAATACTTTGCATAAGAAATGCAACGCCTTTTATTCGTTAAGGGACGTTGAATTTTTTATCATTTTATTTACAAGCATTTTATATGCTAGTACACTGAGGTATAGTTACAACCCTCACGCACCCTTTTATGCAATGCATTTTTTGTTTCACTAGGAAGGTAGTTTAGTGCAAGAGACGCACGACACATTACATACAAAGCTTTTAAATTTAGCACAATTACACACGTAATAGTATTGCAGCACAAGTACGGAAAGGGGTTTATAGAAAAACGTGCATGAAAGTGTAGCAATCGTTTATTTTCCCTAAGCAAAAAAGTAGCTCTTATACAGGGTGCTCATTTGAAAACTTCCCACCAAGGATTTTCGAAAACCACTGATTAAAGGAAAAAACTCAGAGACTGGTCAAAAGATTTGTCAAGGGGGGCATTTTTTTAACAAAAAAACTACTTCACCCCTGCCCCCCAGGGTTATTCCCTTAAAAATTTTAAATGACAATAGTGGCATCGAGTAATAGCTTGTTTGAAAGGTCTTTCGAAGTCCTTTATTTTGATTTTTGATTATTTTAAAATCGATCGATTCGTATTTCAGAAAATTAGAAATATCTTTATTTAATTTATGTAATCGATAAATAAAAAAAATTATAAATTGATAAGGACACTAAACCTTCCTCATACTTCTTTTTATTATTTCCGGTATTAAAATAAAGGCATTAGGTGACAGCGACTATAGTTTCGACCCGAAGGTCATTATCAAGCTTAAATTTAAGAGAACATGTAAAGGTGGTTGAAAAGTTTAAGCTTGATAATGACCTTCGGGTCGAAACTATAGTCGCTGTCACCTAATGCCTTTATTTTAATACCGGAAATAATAAAAAGAAGTATGGGGAATGTTTAGTGTCTTTATCAATCCACTTATTCAATATCACCCCGTTTTGAGTCGATATAAGATGGATAGCTACCAACTAATATCTTAATTTGTTCAGATAGAAAACAAAAACAAACGAAAATATCACTTATTTGTTGCTATGGGAAAAAAAGAGTTTAATTTGCTGTCAGTTACCTTTGTGACAATCTTGGTATAGTGAAAATCTCCGTGAAAATGGTACCATAAATTAAAATAATTTCTACTCTTTCGGCTAGTGTGTAAAAAATTTTGAAAGTAAAATCTGAATCAATAATTTCACTATCCCAAGATTGTCACAGAGGTAACTGACAGCAAATTAAATCTTTCCCATAGCGACAATTGGTTTCTATCTGAACAAATTAAGGTGGGTCCATTAAATAAATTAAATAAAGATTTTTCTAATTTTCTCGAAAACGAATCGACCGATTTTTAAAAATCCAATCCAAATTCTTATCACAATGCCGACTTCTGCCTTGTTTGCGAAAGCCACACGCTCCACCATCTACAGTCGAGAGGACTTCCTTATCACCAATATCAGACAAAATAATTCGGACATCGGCCGGTAATTATTTCTTTTATAATCGTAATAGTTATTTGTACTAGAAAAGAAAGTTTAACACATAATTGTTTCTGACACTACAATTAAAATTGAAAAATTATCGTATACAATAATGTAGTTTCACATATAGCAATCTAGATGGGTGTATGTTTCAATTTTAAATGTCATTCATTATTAACATTAACGCGACAGTTGTTTTTTACTTTCCTCACTAGAGAGGAAAATCAGATTTTCTTCACCCTTTTTGGAGACGAAAGTAGTTGTTTCTAAAGTAGTTTCAGAAAAAAGAAATTTCATCAAGCAAGGAAGACTGTATGTGTCTTATTTGCGGAATACTCTACAGAGTTTCAGTTGAAAGCTGCAGTATTAGATGTACAACTTGCAAACAATGGACACATAAAAACTGTACTGATAGAAATCCGGTTTATGTATGCCACAATTGTGACTCAGATAACGATATGTACTATGTAGTACTTCTTCGTAACTGTAACTTCTTTTTTAGCGCATTTTTGGAAAAAAATACGCTATTATATTCGTTATGACTGGCTGGCTGTCTGACAGATCTCAGCAATTACAATAGCTAGAGACTTCAAATGTTCACTAAAGGCCTTTTTAATTTGTGTACATGTGCAGGCTCTAATCTATTTTGAGTTAGATTACTCGTGAGATCGATAATTTTAAACTTTACTAATGAAATACTGATCTGCATTACCAAAAATGCGCTTTCATCATGCATATGCTCATTTACAACTTGTTTGAATACAACCCTTTGATTTCTTATTTTCTTTATTTTTGTGATACTGTGATAATTTGCCCCAGGTACTGTGACGAATGTTGTAACAAGAATTCTACTGAAGGTTAAAAATTTATACTATTTTAATCGTTTGGTATCTAAAATTTCAAAAATATGTTAATGGGCAGTCGTTGTAATACACATTTCGGAACGAACAAACAATGAATTAATGAAGAAATGGAAAAGCGGCAACACATGATATTTAATAGACTTGTCCAACGAGCAAAAGTAAAAGAAGCATCAATATTTTTAGATAAAAGGGATACTGACAGAGTTCTTAAATTTAAACATGAACTTGATTATTCTTGTTACACGGCTTTTGATGAGACCTTATTGAAATTATCGTTTGATATTAATAAAATTACTAATTTATAGTATACCAAATTTGGTTCGGTTCACCCGTTTAGCCGGAAACGAGAGTACAGACGGGCCGACAGACCGACATCATCGAGATTTTGTTCGATTCTGTTTCCTGGTGCTTCAAAACATGTGTATCCGTCATTTTTACTCCAATGCAATACCTCCCTTACTATCGCGCGTGTGGTAAAAAGCACGTATTGTGACAGATTTCTCATTAGAATTGCAATTATAGACAAAAAAAAAACTCGACGAAGCTTTTCTTAGGTCAGTTAATTAATTTTGGAATAATCATCTGTTTTTCTTCTTCTGTTACATAAGTTTTATACTATTTAGAGAATTTTAACTAATTTTAAAATTAAAAATGCATCAGCCAAAACTCAGAATGCTCCTATACATATTAAAAGTTAACCAAAATTGGCTGATACGTCATATAAATAATAAAAGTCACAAACGGTCAGAAAATCGTGTAACCTAATTTGGTCCAGATAGTGCACGTATACGAATACAAACAAGGATTATACGCATTGCCGTGTCACTCATTCCTTTTGGAATCAGAACTGCCTCTAACGATTTCCTATTATTGACAAATGTTTTGGCAAAATCTTCACACTGTTCTTTTTAAGAACCTCATACGTAATGAAATTGAAGTAACTTACAATGGGAAAATGCAATACATTATTATTTAATCACAGTCTTCCCTCGAAATACAAATTTTGCTTTAAATGCGATATGCAAATGAATCAACCATAATGCAATCACGTAGTTCGAGTGGAAAATGAATAGAAAATTGAAAAAGCGCGCTTCGGTGTCCAATGGGAATGTACATTTCTACCCGCATGTTGCCCTAAATACCGCACTAGTAGGTATTAAATACTGAAAATTCTAGCTTCAACGGAATTTACACTTTATAGAGGCACTTGCTAACCAATGCGAATAAGAAGTTTAAAGTACTGGGACCATTCTCGAAAGTATATTAAAATAAACAGGGTTTTTATCGACATTTTTTGTGTTTGTGGATATAAATCAGACCGTATTGAACCTTTGTCTGAAAGGCAGTGTAATCGGCTGTAAATTTGATTATTTTTCCACATCTGTGTGCGCGCTTTATTTATTCTGCTCCTAACTATTGGTATACATTCGCTGGATTCAATTCACGTTATCTTTGTGCTACGAGGGCGTATAAAGACATATATATCTTTGATGGCTCCTTTTTACAAGAGATTTAATTCTATTTTCTACTTTTAACGGGCAATTAGACTTATTTGCAACATTTAACTGAAAATGGGTATAATTAAAGATGTTAACAGGTAATTTGTAACTAGAACAAATTTCCCAATTGTTATCTAGGCCTGCCTCAACAAAATACGCACCCTATTTGAGCCATTACGAAGAACGCATCTTTTAATTTTTCATGAAGAGCTATAATCGGTTAGCGTATACTTTGAAGCATGTGACTTTCTAACGGACAATACAAATGGATAGCTCTATACGAAAAATTAGACGATGCGCTCTTCTAATTACCTAAAAATCGGATACCTTTGTTGAGTGACGACGCTCTATAAAGATTTGATTTTTAAGTTAAGAAATTGATGAATTTTGAGCAAAATTTCGGGAAAAATTCCGGAAGAATCCACGGGGCCTGGAAGTCTGGAACTATCAAATAAATCTTCGCGTAAACTTTTTTGAAAAAATCCTCGAACACGTTAATTTTTACATTAGTTCCAGATTTTACACTCGCGCTGTATGTCAATAATGTTGCGACTGAAATGTGTGTTTAAGTTCGAAATTTAAGTTCCTAAACTCCCAACTGAACCCTCATCTGATCTTTAAATGACGAATTTTGTGCTTAATGCCAAAGTTCATGTTCTAAATTGCGACGAGTCTTTTGACAACAATTATAATCAAATAAACGACTAATTTTGTGTGTAAGTTGGAAGTTGATGGACCTAGAAATAAAACACACCACCCAAGGTGTAGCCTGTAAATAACGATTTAAACCAAATTTACGTTTGCGTTCGCAGCTCACGTTGTGATTCAATACCAGAATTTGAAACTATAGGGATCCACATTGTGATTTAAAACAGTAAATTTTAGATCTCCGCTACTTATATTATTTTGAGTAGCTTTATTAACTTCTAAAATTGGAGGTGAGGCGGCGAACTTCTCTCTGATATCCCAGAATTTAATCTATGTCATTGATTAAAAAATTATATAATCGATGTTTATTAATAGATTCCTTTTTAACAATGTGTTTAATTAGCTATATTAAATTAAAAGTGGGGAGGTAATTTAAAGTTAGTAGAGCGTTGGCTCAGTGGATTATTTACTAATTATAAATTGGATAAGACATCTACATTATAATCTTTCACGATCGTACTGATATGCAAAGGTGAAATGCTAAATGCTAAAATGTTTGACGATTTTTCTAATTAAAGACTAATTTTGATTACGAGCTGTAGTTAAAAAACGAAATTCTGCAGAGAATTTCCTAAACTGACGTCAAGGCACACAGCTTCAATAACTACAAGTTTAAAATTCGTAATTTATTGCAGTAGAGTGGAGTGTGGAGCTTGCAGAAGCAGTCCAATGTAATCCATAAAAAATAAATAATTTCCCATATCAATAAAAACCAGTATTCTAGTTTCATATAACGAA
Source organism: Photinus pyralis (assembly GCF_008802855.1). Taxonomy (NCBI): domain Eukaryota; kingdom Metazoa; phylum Arthropoda; class Insecta; order Coleoptera; family Lampyridae; genus Photinus; species Photinus pyralis. Next base: position 35,140,765 of record NW_022170511.1, read on the forward strand.
ATTTTGAATGTCAAATTAAGATACTAACTGACAAAGTCATCGAGTACAATTTTTCTTAGGGAAATATTTCCTTCGTTTTTTGGTTCAACAAAATTAATTTAATTTTGAACTTTCATTAATTTAAATAAAAATTTAGATACACATACGAAACAAATCACTTTCCAGGCTATAGGTACATACGCCTAAATAAACTATAAAAAGCCTTTTACCCGAATTTCAAAAGATTACGTAAAGATTTTGGTTTCCATACCTTTTTTTGTGAATATGGTGTCAAACCTGTTGCACATTCACTTAGCACAATTAATAGTTTATTTAATTCGTTACGGCTAATTAATATCGCGAAAATTAGTAAGGGCAAACGACAGGACGTCGATACAATCCAACCCGAAACGCGATCACAACCTGACTACTAACAATAAATTCCAAATTAAGCGTTATCACCTCTAACGGGTTATTTCTATTCAATGCATGTGTCGGACCAAACCGATTACTCACCTTTATCGACATTACTTGATCAACATGCGTTTCAAATAAACAAGTTAGATGTAACGGACCTCATTAAACTGACCTAATTTAGCGAAAACCAATTACTGTTCTTTTCCAAATCCCAAAAAAACCAACTTCAATCATTGGAATAATATCGAATGAAAAATTATGCAGTTTTCCAGAGTTTCAGATCCAACCCCTTATTCTATACTTACGTAGAAAATTTTCCATTAATTCAGGACTTGTTGAGTTCTAAAGGAGTAGAATATTTGAATTTGAAGATGTATTCCTATTTGGACTGATTTTAAAATTGGCATAATGTACCACTCAACTCCAGTGACGGTAAGGCCTAAAATTGAACAAAAAATAGATGCCTGTAATTGAGGCCTTACGTATGAATTTGATGTGCCTTTATTATGGTTATATGTATATTGGCTTGATTTTATTTTTGTGTGTTCGAATCGTTCTGAAAGTGAAAAACACAAAAATGGTATAAGGCAAATTTGGAACGGAATACGCAAGACTTTCATATACGGCAAACTCAACTGTTTTCTGGAAAGCAAATTTTGCAAAATTCTTGCCACTTTTCAAATAACAAGGCAATATTTTTATTAAATTATTCAAAAGACTTTCTTTTTGTGTGCAATAAAATTACGCTACGTTTTATTATAAAAAGCGGAGAAAAAATACCACAGTTAAAAAACTATCTAGTTCGGTCGTTGCGTTCTTTTTGGTTTTAATATAAAAACTTAAGGTAAAATATCAATACCTATGTTAAAATATCTGTGTACATGTATATATACTGCAGTTTTTATAATGGTTAATACACTCCATTAATGTACGACCAATCAGCTTGGTGATTGTTTCAAATTCTAATCAATCAGATGATTTCTTAAGTGATTAAAAGCTAGGTAGGTTTTTATCAGCGATAAAATACGTGTACGAAGGCTAAAATATATAGTGGTTGTGAAATTTATTTATTAATCTTCCTAAAATACACTCGATCTTGGTTTTAAATCAGGATAATTTTATTTTTAAATTCACTCAAATTTTGTTGCCTCCTGGAAAGAACTCTCGATCAAAACCATAAGAAAAAATCGTTCCAGCTAGAACTGTCACGATTTTATCACACTTTTGATCTCTAGTTTTTTCCATTGCAACAAAACTTTCGTGTAAAAATAAAATTATCCAATTAAAAATCAAGCTCTTGTTTATTTACCCCGGATTAATTAATATCACAGATTTAAACACTGAAACCTGAGTTAATATCAATACTGTAAGGAAAAATGACCCATATATAGCATATGCACCAGGCCGCCGACAAAAAAGAAGGCCATTGACAACTTAATGACGGTGTCGTACCCTCTACTTAAGCGGATAAGTTGTAAAATGTCATTCTTATTCTTACATGCCGATTGAATTGAATAAGGAGCTTTGTGTTTACTGACTTTAGATAATAAATTAATTATTATATACTCGTAGTAATAACTAATATAATAAGTATTAGTAATAAACAAAAACAAAAGTAAAAAAAAAATCGCACGAAGACGTTAAACGGTGAAGAGCGCTTTTGGGTCTGAGCTGAGCTAGGAAGCTTTTCTGTCACATTTTTTAGAATATCTTCGATACTGATCGCAATTTCCGCATATTTAAAACACTGTTTCACTAAGCCCTAAAATACACAACTATTACTAATTTAACCGTTTTAATTTTAACTGTTTCAGATTTCCCCATGATGTTCATTTTTATCTTGGAAATACAGTGGATATTTCGTAATCTTCTCTCCATGTTTTAAACAAGCGAAATTCTCGGATCAAGAGGCGTTAAACCTTCAACTTAATTTTGGAATATTTTCGGAGAAGGACCTGCTGGTCCCGGAGTTTTTGTTTGGGGGTATTTAATGGGATAACTCCTTGAGGCTAAGTGTAGCTGATTAGATTGTGTGTCCACTTTATGTCCATTATAAATTGCGCCAAACGTTGGAATTCTTCGTTTCAGTTTGAAATTCAAGCGAAATGAAAGTTCAAACTCAATTTTCAGTTTCAATGTGAAACCTAAAGTTGCCTTTTTGACTTCGTTAGACCCAATCAAACACTGAAGAAAACGAATACAGTACGAAGTGCTTATTGAAATAAAATTAAACCGATTCAAGTGTGATCGTGGTTGAGTAAACCAAGGCACAAGTGTAAGCCCCGTTCACACTTAGTAACCTTTCATCTGTCATTTTGAAAGTTGCACTGCAACATTAAAATTTTAGTAGGTTATCGCTTACCATAATGGTAACAGAAAAATGGTTAATTTGATATTACATGCTCTATTTTTAGAGAGAAGTTGTTTCGGTTCATATAGGCCAAGCAGGAGTGCAGATTGGCAATGCTTGTTGGGAGTTATACTGCCTCGAACACGGAATTCACCCAAACGGCCAAATGCCTCCCGGTCAGCGCATACGGGGCAGGGACAATAGCTTCGGTACCTTCTTCCTCGAAACCGGCGCGGGCAAATACGTTCCCCGGACCGTATACTTTGACCTGGAGCCTACCGTCATCGACGAAGTACGAGTGGGAACCTATCAAAACCTCTTCCACCCAAAGCAGCTAATTACCGGAAAAGAGGACGCGTCCAATAACTACGCTCGCGGTCATTACACGCTTGGGAACGAAATAATCGACCTTCTGCTCGACAGGTTACGATTATTATCGGAGCAATGCGACGGTCTTCAAGGTTTCATAGTCTTCCATTCATTTGGCGGAGGTACCGGATCGGGATTCACCTCGCTCCTAATGGAACGCCTCACGATGGAATACGGTAAAAAATCTAAATTGGAACTGGCCATTTATCCCGCCCCGCGGATATCGACGGCGGTTGTGGAACCTTACAACTCCATACTCACGACCCACACCACGTTAGAACATTCCGATTGCGCGTTCATGCTGGACAACGAGGCGATCTACGACATTTGCAGGAGAAACTTGGATATCGTGCGTCCCACCTACGTCAATTTGAACAGGCTAATCGGGCAGGTTTTGTCGTCGATAACGGCATCTTTGCGCTTTCAGGGGGCGCTCAATGTAGACCTTGCCGAATTTCAGACCAATTTAGTGCCGTATCCACGAATACACTTTCCTTTGGTGACATACGCGCCAGTGATCAATACGAACAAAGCCTACCACGAACAATTGAGCGTTAACGAAATTACCAGCTCGTGCTTCGAGCCGAAAAATCAAATGGTCAAGTGCGATCCAAGATACGGAAAGTATATGGCGTGCTGCTTGCTTTACAGAGGCGACGTCGTCCCAAAAGACGTCAACGCCGCCATAGGCAGTATAAGAAATAAAAGACACGTTAATTTCGTCGACTGGTGTCCGACTGGTTTCAAAGTCGGTATAAACTACCAGCCACCAACGACGATACCGGGCGGGGATTTGGCGAAAGTGAGTAGGGCCGTTTGCATGTTATCAAACACCACGGCAATTTCCAAAGCGTGGATGCGCCTCGATGAGAAGTTTGATTTGATGTTTGCAAAGCGTGCGTTTGTTCACTGGTTTGTCAGCGAGGGGATGGAAGAACAGGAGTTTATTGAAGCCCGGGAAGATTCCGCCGCATTAGAGCAAGATTATAATGAGGTTGGTTATGATACTGGGGTCTGCCATTGTGGCCCAGAATATGAGTGTTAACGTCTTATCGGTTTATGTTAATTCTTTGGTCGTCTTAATAAAGTGTCTCGGCACCCTAACTAACATAGTTTTCTGGCCAATTTTAAAGAAAAGGGTGTTAGTTTATTTTTTGGTTTTTTACATCACTTTTTAGAATCAATGTGTAATCTTGCGAAAAAACCTGTAACTTATGCAAAAAAGAAAGCTAGATCTATCTACAAATTGCATTATGGGTCTACAACCCCCAACCACCAATCAATTTTGTTCTAACATTCTTGCACGCCATGTTGAAAAACGGGTTAATTATTTAAAAAAGAGTAGGGGGGTTAATTTGGAAGAAAAATGTTAAGGCATTCTGTAGTTCACAGTTTTGATTTTTACGGGTCAAGCCACAAAAGAATTTGTTGCTCAATTACGTTAAAAGAAATTCGGTTGCTACGATAAATTTCGTGCGAGCTTTGCCAGAAGGAAAGTTGCATTTTTCGGTCATTGTAAAACTAACTTGTGATTGCGGTTATTTTCCACAGAACTCGAGTTAAGTACATCTACAATTAAACGAAACTAACATCAATAAAGTAATTGATACGAACGTGTCGATTGGTATCTTATGCTCAGGGAAAAGATGACTGCGATACAACATTTGACCAATGGGGTAGACAGATTACCGTCGCGTAAAATTAAACAGCCGTAACCGGCTAAGAAGAACCTATAGGGCGCCAATATTATGTTATGTGGGTGAGATAAAAAGGGCATTGAACTTTGTCGTTGGGTTTCGTATTCATAAAAGTGTTACAGCCCCCCGCAGTTAAAAAATCATTGATAAAAGTTAGGTGAAAAATTGGCTACATAGTGAAAATTGTTTTTTGTCTATATATAACAAGCGCAAAAAACCATTCGTAAAGCCCGTTCATAACCAACCTCCCTTAGGTAAAATTGTAGTCCGTGTAAAGGCTGTTAGGAACAGAACACTTTCTCATTACCACTTTTTGAGCTTTAAGATGACGATGAGATTTTTCTATACAACGTTTCGTTTCGGAAAAATCATCATCAACTTAATATTTCATATGGCTCTAAAAAAAGTACACACTGTAGGTATTCGAGTAGCATTTTTTAGCGCATTTTTGAAAAAAAAATACGCTAATATATTCGTTATTGCTGGCAGGCCGGCTGTCCGCGTGAGATCTCCACAACTACAATAGCTAGAGAATTCAAATTTTCACTAAAAGCTTTCTGCTATAGTGTAGATGTGCAGGCACTAGTCTATTTTGAGTTAGATTACTTGTGAGATCGATAATTGAAGAAAATAATTTCGATATGGGTTTCGGAGGTGCTATAATTTTACCGTTAGATAGCGCTACCAGTATAAAAACTTATTATTTACTTTGTGATTTGTTTTACAAAATGAAGACGTACCGTCAATTGAAATTAAATAAAATTAATTATTTAACGCACCCAAAATTACTCGTGAGATCGATAATTTTAAACTTCGCTAATAAAATACTGACCTGCATGACCAAAAATGCGCTTTAATCATGCATATGCTGATTTACAACTTGTTTATTAGGAATACAATAATGTTCGGTAAGGTACGGCACGGTAAAACTCAAAAAGTGGCAATGGGAAAGTGTTCTATATTTTTTGGTCCCTATTCAAATAGCACCAGAAAAAAATAAAAACGAAATCGCCAAATTTCGGTTTTTCTGGCATATCTTCGTAAGTACTCGGATTTTTCTGGTTTTCTTAGTAGCATTTGATTAATGTAGGACATGTACTTCGGATTTCGATTAAAATTCCGAGAAAGGTATAAATTTGCCATTTGGAGACAAGACAAAGTTCAAATTAGTCGTTTAATTTAATTGAAAGAGTTTGATTTGATTCGCTAAAGCGGTGAAAGAAAGGAATCAAATAGAAATTCCGAACATCGCCGCATTATCCAATCACACTGGGAAAAACATCAAAGATAAATTCAGTCACGTATGAAATCTACATTCGATCTTATTTGATCTTTTGTTATTTTAACGCTACATTGCCTGCCAACCTTGTTCAAAATTCTATCTTTCGTTGCCACGATCGACGCCACTTTTTTTTTATTTAGAGAGAAAACTGATAGTGGCCAAACGCGATGGATTACTTATGAAACGTGATGAAAACTAACGACGCGAGTATGAGTGGAGGATTTGCGTATAGCCTTTAGAAATATCATGTAAAACGCGTTCATCACGTTTTAATAAAGAACGAATTTCCGGTTAGCGTCGCTGTAAGATATAATAATAACGCCTACCTTGTACACGTCGAGCAGTCCACAATAGGCATCAAAGTGACTGTAGAGATTTTGAAGCATATTGATCACCATCATCGGCGTTGTCGTGGAACATATCGAGGTAAATCCCACAATATCGCTGAACAACATCGTAACATCCTCGTGAGTCTTTGCTTCGATCGTTTCGCCTGTGTAAATTTGCGCAAATTAGTCTTACAAATAAATGTCCCGGAAATAACGTACCGAGCCACAGGCGTTTAGCAATATCAGGTGGAAATATAAGATGTAGCAGACTAACGTTCTTCTCCCTCTCCTTATCGACGGCCCTATTTCCTTCTTCAATTGAACTTTTAAGCTTATCCATTCTTCTCCTCAAACCATCCTGAAAGTAAATGTATCGGTAAAATACACTTCCATTCTGAATGTTAAACGTGATATAAAATGAGATCCTTACTGGTTTATAATAAGAATTTTATAGGGTTGGTTCGAACGTTACTTTTAAGGTACACTAAATCTTGTGTTATTTTTATGAGGAAGGGAAGCATAGCGAACCTATAACAATAAATAGAAGGTATTGTTTGACTTTGAAATACATTCGCAAGTTTAATGCTTCTCACCTATAAATGACGAGATTTTATTAGGTAATTTAAAGGGATACAAACCACCTTCGAAAACCCTTGCTTCTAAAACAACTTTGAAATTGTAAAGTAACGGAAAGGGAGACAAAATACTAAAATTAGAATGATCGATCAGAAAATTTAATTGTGATTACTGAATTTTTCAAAATAAAGTAAATATGTACTCAAATTATCCAAAAGATGTTGAATCACACGTGACTATTAATAATAGTCACAGATTTGGACCATTGTCATACCATGTCACCTGGTTAGTCGTAGAGAGTGACAATAAACTACAATGTTCTTGAAAGACTTACAGTTTTCTAGTTGAGAAAACTGATTTTTTTCCAACAATTCTAAAATTTCGCATTTTTATATTTAAGGAGTGTATGATTACCGCTTGTGAATCTTAAGATTTAAACTTTCTGTGATTTCCCATGGTATTTCTAACCATTAATAGTGCCACAGTCACAGACCTCGCGCATAACTGAGAATCTTGAAAATTTTTCTAAGTAAAAAGTCTTACATACCTAAGCTTTAAACTGTGTGACAAATTTCGAATATAAATTTTTGAATTCTGAGGCCTTAGTAAACATTTCAAAATCAAAATTGTTTTCTACGCCTCCGGCCTTTCGCCTGTTTTAGTCTTTTTAAAGCACTGTGATTTTTCAGTTTTTGTGTAGTAAGTACTTCTTGGGAAGTGCATCGCACTTATACTGTGTACGTAAGTACATGAATTACAAACGCTAACGTTTAGTGGATAATTTTCTTGCTGAAATTATTGCAATTTGTATATTAAACCAAAATAGGTATACTCTGTGATTAAACCAAGCAGATCAAACTGATCTTTACGTCATCTTTACTATCGCATTGTGTAATTTTAATGGTTTGAAAAGAATTACAATGTGAAAATCATCTGAGCGATTATATCATTGTCAATAGTGAAAACAAATTGAGATATCGATATTTAAAAAGTAGGCCCGGATGAAATGTACGTAGGGAAAAATTGGTAATAATTTCCTCCTAAATTATTTTTTTTTTGTTGGTGACCGTTTGAATTTTCATAGCATTAAAGCCGATATGTCGCCAAAAAGCAAAAATGTTGCCTAATCTTAAGTTTTACATACATTTTTACGACAAACACGGCCATAAATTTCGTATTAACATGAAAAAGTATGTACCCAGGATGTATCCAGTTGTTTTTCAAATTTCCCTTTCCAGAAAATTACGATACTAAACCAGATTTGCACGATTTAATGGTAATAAGTATTCAGTTTGGAGTTACATCTAATTAGTACCTAATTTATGAATAATTAAAAATCTCACCTATACTCAAGCTCTTTCTAGAAAATAGAGGGCACTTGTAGATGCACACACTTTCGTATCATTCTAACAACTACTAACGTGAAATTGTAATATTAGCTACAATAGATAACACAATTGAGGGTCAACCGGACTGGATTGTTGCGTATTGCTATTAATCATACCTGCAAATACTAAGGTGTAATGTTTTTTTTTTTTTTTTTTTATTTATAATTAAAGAGCTTCGACTGCAAAATAGGCCATTAGCTCTTGTACGGTTAGATTTTTTCAAATAAAGATATGTTTTTGAGGAATGACATTGTATTTGAGCGTCCCTCACCAAGGGCGTCCTTTAAGTTATCTTTTATGCTATACAATTTCCTTTGATTAGTGTATTCTGTACATTCTAATATTATATGTTTGACAGTGATAATTTTTTACAACGTTCGCAATAAGGAGCTCCTGTCCGTTTGTGCGTCTGTAACACATATAACAAACGTGCTCCTAAAGATTACTAAACATTTAATCAGTTCTTCCTTGGGTGCTGATAAACATTATACTGAAAACAGAATTGGAAAATTCGAAACAGTTCGCGGATTATCGTGTACAAGTAAGGAAAGGAATTTTGCATATTCAAGTTACTTTACTATAAATCACAAACAGTCAAAAAGTCTATACTTTGTAATTATTGAGATGAAGGTTCAATTTCTCTGAGACTGAGAAACGCATGATTCAAATACCAGCATTCGGATGATATAACTTATGAAAAATGAAATACGTATTTCAGTCTTTTAGGCTAGAAGGAATACTCGAAAGTGATCTTTATATATAAAAGAAATGAACATTCGCAATGTTAAAACCTAATTTTGAAGCATCATAAATCAAAAGTGAACGGAAAAATAAACAGCAACGTTTTCGAAAGTGCATTCCACAAAAGCGATAGTTTACAACTTCATCTTCCTATAAGTTTATAAACAGCATTCAATATATACATAATGAAATTCATTGAATGGGGAAATGTATTCATTGCAGAATAACACAAGGTGCAATTAATAACCGCCCCAAGGAATAAAAGACGGATTCGAACAAAGGGGAACTTCTGTTTGTTCAAAATAAATATGCAATTAAGGATTAATATCAGATGAATAGAAATTCCTCCTACAAAATGAATAACGGACGAAACGGCGGCCCAATCGATTCAATTCCTCGAATCATATTTACGGCGTCTTCCATTTATTTCTTTATTTATTCCGACAAATAAATCTCAAAAATGAGAATTTCATCGTTGAATGGCTCAATTTCGGTAGCTGTCAGGATCAGTTTTAGCGGTGTACGGATGCTTCCACAATATTTACTTCGACGTCGATACAAGTCGAAAGTGTTTTTTATGCTGTCCTGAAGGAAAATTGGCACACAACGCAAAATGGGATGGGGGTAGGACTTCACCGATCGGATTTCCTGTAACTAATACGAGCTTTCTTTTATTTTTTTTTCCAAATATTATTTACATTGCTTTAGTGTAAATGAAACCATTATGTCCCCATCTAATGGATTATAACGCCGTAAATGGGCTATCCAGAAAATTGGCTCAATATGATAGGGCGGATTAACGTGAGTTGTTCGCTGATGACAGACTACTACTGTTGAGGTTTGTTGGTGTTTTTGCTTTACTTACTGTTCAGACATAATTTTTAAAGTGTGAACGTACGATTGTGCACCTACACAAAACTTCCATTCGTGTAGAACATTTTGTCACTAATAAATTTTACAAAAACTGATTTTTTGAATGTTTTTAAATTTTTTTAAATCGTTTTGTCTCACCTAATTGTACAAACCTCTGATGCTAGGGAGATTTCCGACTAAACCAGATAGTGCTTAGAAATTATGAAGGGGAACTTTCCTAAAATCTCCATTATTTCCTTTGAGGAGAAGGAACTATGGCCATTAGACCTCCTTTTCACATCTACCTTGGTCAAGGGAGGGATAGTCTTCACACGACGCTCCTTCGCTACGCGCGTTATCCATGTCATACTCAGCCCGACCGATATTGGAGAATCACTCTGACCCCTGCATTGTAAGAGGGTCGGCGCTTTTTTAGATAGTAAGGACGTAAGGTGACGGATGTTGGGGAAGATTTTACAGGGAAGGCCATTGGACGCGCACCATTCTCTGCGGGATTCTACCCCTGAACCCACTTTCGTCACAATTCCGTTTTAAGTGAACTGCAATTGGGATTTATTATCAGAACTGGGAATTAAATCCAAAAATTAGGATTTGATTTGTGAATTGTGAATTCCTGTTTTTAAGGGTTTGCCCCATCCTGCCCTCCTGATATAAAGGGACTCGAAAGGGATCACGTTTCAAAGTTAAATACTAGTGTTAATTGACTTACAATTTTTATTACGAAGCAAAGTATAGGTTTATTGAGATTGCATTTAAAAAAGTATGTATTGCAGTAGAGTGTAAAAAAATAGCGTACCGTATTGCTGTGTTTATTTCGTCTGCCAGGATGAAATTTTCGGACATCTTAATTAAGATGGACAAGGGCGGTCTCCTCTATTTTTTGGTCTATTAACGTACGTACGTGGGCTAAATTCTCTAAACATAAAATTCCCTATGTATATAAAGATAAACTAGATAAACTACATTTGCATAGAAAAGGGTAGGAAGACTGGAAAGAATGTCATCTTTTGACACATTAAAAAAGATAGTTCTCACATGGAAACCTTTTAAATCAATTATTATGTTACACCTTGTAAAACATGAGCACAATCTTTGTCTAGACAAGAATTTTTTGCAACTTTGTTTGGGATGGCATCAAGAATTCGTTCACTTTTTCGATTGTGAATTGTGAAGTATGCGATCCCAACAATGATTTAAGGCGGCAAAACAGATTATGAGAGTATATTCTATCCAAGAGGAGAATTTTCCTTGAAAACGGGAGACTTTAAATGAGGTGCAGTAGGTACGACATAAGGCGAGTTCCCATCACCAACTTGGACTGGGGGCGACTTTTCTCTCAATGAGTAGGTGAATGTTTCTAATGGCTCCTCCTCGCTGGTATTATAAAAGGGAAATGTATACTTTGTGGAATGTTGGATTTACTATAAATTTCGAAAGCTCGAATAATTCAATTAAAATTCAATCACACTAAATAATAAATCAAATCAAATTTAATCAAGTAGTAATCCCTACTCAATTTTTCAGAAACCTATCTGATGATTGACTTTGCTAATTGCTGAACAACCTGTATGTCACTCTAAAAAATGTAATATTCTGGAAAACTAATGATTAACGTGCGCCAACCCGAAGAACTAAATTACTTTTGAATTTGATTGTCCAAAGTGGGGAAAAGGTTGACAAATCGTAAACAATAGATTCAATCACAGAACATACTATCTGTGATTTAATAAATGCATTTGGGAGAACCCAACCTGTAGGTTATGCAGTTAATGATACTAATAGCTTTGAATAATCTGTAAGCGCAACGTCCATTAGGCACTCTGCCAGGATTGGCACCCGCATTGTCAGTTATGTGACATAAATTAATCTTCATTTTCAAAAGGTTATATAGGTATATTATTGCAACTAATTGTTATGAATTTCTTATAAGTGAAACTTACTTTATCCGCCCGCCAAACCCATATGAATCTAATTATATTCACGTATGCACAATCGAAATCACTTACCTGTGCTCTCGCTTGTTCCCCTACAAGAATTACATCTCGAGTAGCATCGTGGAGAGGTATATCAGAGATAAAAAGGCCACTTCCCGTAAGTCCTTCAAGTCCATCCAAAAAGGGAGAACCGATAAAAAGAATCGAGTCGGATTCAGAACAGTATACCATTTGTCCCTTCAGCTCTAATCCCTGAAACAATTACAAAGTAAATGAAACCATTTTCCTTTTAGCTTGCTAAACATTAGTAAACACATTAGACTTATGTAAAGTTACATCATTAAAGAGCACTTTTTATTACGTTTTAGTGCTAGATTTGTAATAACCACCAAAACACATATTATTCTAGCGCCCAGACGTAGGTTGCCATTGCCATCCCCTTTCACTTTTTGTGTTATTACGATAGGCGCTTGAAAACAATTTGAGTTTTCCATATTGTCGATTGCATTGCGAAGATATACATAATCAATTTCAAGCCTAGAAAGTTATACCTTGTTATTGTTGACAAAAATACATTGTTTTAATTTGAATTTTATGATAAATGCAAAATATACGAAGTACCTAGGCCTTATAATCCTTTTCTTTCGTAGGTATTATTATAGTTATGCTGCATCTCATCAACCAAAGTCTCACACGTTTTTAATAAATTTGACGCATCTGAAAATTTGAAGAACTGAAATAATTTGAAGGAAACTGAAAAGCAGAGGGATTTTAAAAACCAAAGTACTTGATTGAAAAATCGGAAGCTTCCGAAGAAATCCAAGCAAAATATAACTGAAAGAACTCTAATCGTTAAAATCCGAGGCATCTGCAGTCTGCACGATTAATCCAAATACTTAGTAGACTAGATTCGATGAATTTTCAGAATCTTATTTACTTGAAGGATTTTAACAATTAGGAATTGGACGAATTCGAAGAAACGGAAGCATCTAGGTATAGAATAATTCAGAACAATAGCTTAACACCTGGAAAGGCTATGGATCTCAAGTATTTTGAAAGCAACGAAACAATCACCATCGTCATTTTAAAAGACAAAAGGACTAAAGGATCTGACTAAAGTCAAGAACTAAAATCTAAAACAGGATTATTCGACGAAACGAGAAATTCCGAAGATTCCTAAGGTTCTGATGGAAATAAAGAATCCGAAGAAATGTAATTTAGTTATACTATTCTCTGAGTTGTGAGTGAATCAAGAAAAGCTACCTTTTACTCGTCTACAAATCAAGAAAAATCGGCCCTTGTTGTATTGCTCTCCTTGGGTCTCCTTTATGATCCCTTATTGTGACATACCTATCGAGGCTGTGCGTTTAATCATAAAATGTCGGATATTTAACCTGCCGCTACTACAGAAGCGACAAAAAAATCCATTACTCCACACAATAATAATAGAAAATCGCAGCTGATGTAAATTTTACCCTTAAAATATGCCATAAAATTTCAATCAATCAGATTTCATACAAGAACTTGTATACCTACGTATACAGCCTCATACATGAATACAATCGTGCACGCAAAAAATTCTACGAAAAAATAGCAACATTACTGGCACAATAAACAATATAGGAAAACGTACAGTGCCAATCCGTCCTACAAGTAATAATAATAAGCCAGATTACTATAGGAATCCAGTATTATGCATATGAAAACAAAATTGAGCGAAATCTGCTATAAGTTACTTATTCAGGTTTTAAGAGCTATATTTTTCATTGTAAAAACCTGACAGCTCTTCACTTTAATATTCACATGTATTATGGATCACCGTCCATTTCGCTACTTACTATAATACAACGTTCATATTTCCCCAGTGCATTGCGAGGTATGAACATTAGGATTAGATAAACGTGCTCTCCAGTTTTCGCCTTAATTGACATTTTCTAGAGTTGTGTATTCACATTTTATGTCAGCACTTATAACCATTACCAACAAATCTCAGTTACCTATACCTCTCAATTTTTCGATAAAGATTTTAATAAATTTTGAAATCCATTTTATGAGAAGTATAAGATTGTCGAAATTGATCGTATCGTAAGGGCAAATTTTAATTTCAACGGGTTAATCGAGTCCTAATCCTGAAGAAACGAGGAACTGTAATCCTTTCTTGCAAAAAAGAGTGACTTTGTGAAGAACCAAACATCCTTTTTACAAATCATTTTTGCTTATTTTTATATCGCACTTGCAATTTTGCTTGAAGATTTACTCAAAAAATTCAAAAAGCTCCAACATCTCACCCAGACGAAGAAATTCCAAATTCTGATGGAAATTCTCACGATTTAAACCGATTTTTAACAATATCCGAAAGACTCGGAAAGTCATTTTATGATTACGTTTTAATCGGAATCTCCTTAAAACCAAATGTACATTCAAATTCAATGTGTAGGTACTCTCTGTTCTCGTATCCCAAACATTGGATAAAATTGCAAAACCAGAAACAGCAATGAAAAGTGTTACACGTCAAACTGTCAGATAAAAGAAGAAACGAGTGCATTAGGAATTAGAAAAAGTAATAGACGTCAGAGAAGAGGTGTCAAAACTAAAATGGAAATTCGCCGGCCATGATACCAGACAAACAGATGACCGATGGAATAAAGTTGTTTTGAAATGGAGACTCTGGGAAGGATTGGAGAGGCCTATATCCAAAGATGGGCTAAATAAAGTTAGAATCGGAATCATTTTAAAAACGTTTTCATAATTAATTCGTCAGAGCGAAACTTCTAGTCAATACCTAAAATACAGACGGACGGAGAAAGTCCAAAATCATAAATGAGCTGGGCCGCTAGTTAATAATGTGTGATTTTGAAAGACTAACATATTAATAAATAGGTAATATGTAGGCCAGTCAAAATCGACACAAAAAATTACTAAATTCGCAAAACATGATTTTTTAGAATGTTCTTTGGGGCCATTGGTGTAGTGTATACCCAAGTTTGCAACTCTCTAAAAGTTGTCGAAAAAGCGTAGCACACGAACTTTACTGTCGATTTCGACGGCATATAAATATTTATGAAGAGGAATTCCAAGTACCTTCCTAACCTGACACCAATGCATTTAAATAGGACTCGCTTAATTATTACTTTTCATACTGGTTACAACACGTATACGTGTGGCGCAGTTCAGTTGAAGCTGGACTGTGGTGCTAAGGGTCCCTGGTTCGAATCCGGGTTCGGGCATGGATTTTTGTAAATGTATAGTGGGTTGGGTTGGTAGAGCAGCCTTGGCTGAAACCCCGCCCACTCAAAAATAAAGGCAAATAAATAAAAAAAATAAAAATAAATAAATAAATAAATAATTTCCTACTACTGTATAATTTTATGAGTACGAATCTTCTGCATAGAAATTAACATTACAACACAATATTTGCTAAGCGTTTTCCTAACTCTTCATAAGTTACAGAGAGTGACTTTTCCTCTTTAAAGAGATAGGTAAAAGTCACTTATTCTTGGGGATCACATACAAATCGTCGGTAAAAATAATCTTGACCAAGCTTTAGTGGCTTCAAATTGTCAACGTCCGTCCGAAGACTTACTAAAACGCCAATTTCTAAACATAAAATCCAATAAAATTCTCAACGAAATCGTCGAACACGGGCTGTGAACTAAACGACAAAATCCTTTTCAAAACCACCGAACCGCAAAAGTTACCGGAGAGCAATTCAAAAGATCGCATTATCGCATCAGTATCTAATTGCTTGCGAATAACTAGCGGTTTTGCACATATTTCTTCGAGGCAAACCCTTAAAGCGCCCACGTTTCCCATATGTAAGCACGTTGCGTTGCAACATAAATCAATAAAGAGGGCAATGTAAAATTTGTCATAAAATGCCAAAAGGTTTTATCTCCAACGTCAAAGTGGTAGGGTATTTTTGCAATCTTATAACGTATACATAAAGTTTATTGCGCCTGTTCTTTTTGCAAGCCGAACCCAATCCTGCTAATGGTGCGTACGGGTGGAATTGCCCTACATTTTTATCCTCAGAAGGTGATTGTTAGTACTGCGGAGGGACACATGTCGAAGCATTTGCAAGGATTGACGATAGCTACGTGAGCCACTAAAATGTACATAAAGCTACATTTGCATAGTTTCGGGATGAATACGAAAAACTTCGGTGTATACCAAGGATGCTATATAAGGATTTCTCGATCACTGAATTTTTTCGCCGCGTGTAGTGACGTCACTGGCGGACCCAGACGCACCTCATGCTTTGATTTTTAGATTTGTGCACCACCTTCATTTGTATTTTATATTATGTAAGATTCTAAGAGCTCCTTCTCACGATGCGTTTTTGAAACGCTGCGCAGAGTGGAAATTTTCTTCGGTTATGCGGAAATCTCAGATGAGTAAGAACTGAAGTTTATAAGTCTCTTCTGTACAAATGCCCAAATGGATGTTATATAGGTAAATATTTAAATTAGAAACACTTGTCAGTCATCGTCTACAAGTCTACAAATTCTCCTTCGATTTTTCGCATACTCAAAATGTCGTGAACCTATTTCATCCTGCGTTTTTGGTTTTTTTACTCTTCATCGTCCATGGAACTTGCAGCTAAAATAAAATTTCAACTTTGTGCATCTTATAATAAAACGATTTCTCGACGTTCTTCTTGACACTGGCTAAAATGAGCGCCAGTTGAGTGTAAAATGTGAATACTACCCCAAATTGTTATTACAGTCCGCCGGCGTCCAAGCATTTTTGTTGCAATATAGCGAACACATACACACAGTTATAACGCTAACGCAAAAACGTTTGACAACTTAGCAAATTATAACTGTCAATTCTGACAGCCAGGTCCGTTGGTGACGTCACATATGACTTAAACTCGGGCAACATTACAAGTATAGGGATCGAGCAATCCTTATATTATATAGCATCCTTGAGACTTCTCAATCAAAAGTTATGGACTAGAAACCAATTTTGAAAGATAATTCAATGAGCTGTAACTTTTGAACTAGTATGCCCAATCTTGGAACTGTTTGAAATTATGGATTCTACAGGCCACGTTCTATAAGAAAATTTTTTTTCCGGGTCGATCTGAGACAATTTTTTTTGAGGCCCGAAAAAAAAGGCAGTGTAACCTTCCTTTTTACCAAAAATCGACTGCACCAAAATTTCTCGGGAAAACACTTTTTCTTATTAATTTTGGTGCGTAGAATCCAAAACAATTCGTACTTCTTCGATCAGACTTCTCAATCAAAAGTTATAGACTAGAAACCAATTTCGAAAGAAAATTCAAAGGGCTGTAACTTTTGAACTAGTAGCACAATCTTGGAACTGTTTGAAATTATGGATTCTACAGGCCACATTCTATAAGAAAATTTTTTTCCGGGTCGATCCGAGACAATTTTTTTTTCGGGGCTCAAAAAAAGGCAGTGTATAACCTTCCTTTTTTACCAAAAATCGACTACACCAAAATTTCTCGGGAAAACACGTTTTCTTATTAATTTTGGTGCGTAGAATCCAAAACAATTCGTACTTTTTCGATCAGACTTCTCAATCAAAAGTTATAGACTAGAAACCAAATTCGAAAAAAAATTCAAAGGGCTGTAACTTTTGAACTAGTAGCCCAATCTTGGAACTGTTTGAAATTATGGATTCTACAGGCCACGTTCTATAAGAAAATTTTTTTTCCGGATCGATCTGAGACAATTTTTTTGAGGCCCGAAAAAAAGGCAGTGTATAACCTTCGTATCGTAGATACCTAGTGATTGATTTGGAGTTTTGCCAGCTTTTGTTTTTGGGAATGGGAAAATAATATGCCTTACATCAAAATTTAATAAATAAAATCTCATTGGAAAACTAAAATATGCATTTACATAAAACGTTGAAGCGAAAACCTTTTGGAAGCTTTCCATTTATACATCCCAAAAATACTACCTGCGGTATTAACAATATTCCTGTACGTCCGAATGGTCGCATTCGAAAAACTCGCTCTCTGGAAGGATTCTATGGTAAGCTTGATGGTATATTTCATCCGACCGCATTTTTCTCTGAAGGTACACTAAAGACCAAAAATTACCAGAGCGAATTTGCCCAGGGTATCAAATCTGCAAGACCTGTTCTGAGCGTTCTGGGAGAACAACATTGAGGGGGCGAGCTTTTGTGAACCAATTTGTGGGTTCAGATTTACGTGGGGGTGAGCTTTTATTAGTGATAACTTTTTGGAAAAGAGCCTGGGCTCAAAATTTACGAGATGGATTTACCAAGGAATTTTTCAAGATGCCATTTAAACAAAACGTTGTGAAATTTTTCCTAGAATGGATTAACATAGAAAAAATATTTGTAGGAGAGGAGTTCACCTTTGAGAACGAAGCTGTTGGAGGCAACTTTTATCAATTTTTGATGAGAAGTGAATGTTCTGGTTTTCCTTGAAGCAATTCCCTCTGCAAATCATATTCTTTGACGCAAATACATCGCAGACATGTGAAGGGCGAAGTTTTCCGAAGTTAAATATTCTGGGGGCGAGTTTTCCAAAAACGGACCTTTCTGTGTAGAATATTGAGACGCAAATGTACTAGGGAGCAAATTTTTCTTGAGACGTGTGAAGCTAATATAGTGGGGACAATTTTTTGCGGAAAAAACCCTATGGAAGATGAAGGAGTTTAGAGCCAAACATTTTGTAGATAAATACGGAAACAGCAGTCATGATGGAGAATACAAAAGATTTGGGGCGCACTGCTATTATGATTGCAGGAGTCAGAGTGAGGCATTCTTTTTTCCAAGAGTCCAAGGATCCTTGTTTGTTGGTCAAAATCAAAACGTGAAGTAGAAAAATCAGCTTTTCTGGAACCGCAGCACACGCGCCACCCAAGAAGTAGTCCATGGGAGGATACTCAACTATGTTGAACATTTTGGAGCGGAGGTCCTCCAAGATTATTTTTCCAGCTGTGTCCACAATTCAACGCCTTTCTTCCTATTCGTCTCTTTTCCTTTCGGTGGAATACCAGTTATCGTGCAGAATTTTGTCACCAACCCTCTTTGGACTAACGATCCTTCCTTGATTCTAAAATTATGATTTGGTCTCCATATTTCGTCTTACAAAAGGAGCATATGCACGACGGACAAAGGCAGCAACTACACTTAGTTCATCTACTTCAATTTCTCCTTTACAAATAAAACAAAAATTTGATCCACTAGATGTACACGCCATCTCCGAAATACTACAATTTCCCGAACATTATAGGTATACCACGATCAGCAACTACTCCTTATTTTATTTATTTTTGAGTGGCTGGGGTTTCAGACAAGGCTGCTTCGCCAACCTAACCCACTATACAATTACAAATATCCATGTCCGAACATGGACTCGAACCAGAACCGGTTTAGAATCAGAAAAAAAAACACCATTTCCGTAGGTAAATATTCCAGAATCTTTTGGTATCGAATATTACGAGGAATTTCCTTGGGATCAAGCCTTCTTTGCGACGGAGACTCTTGTGGGAGTTATAGTGTCTTCAGGGCATTTGTATGTTGACAAATACTCCAGATCGAGTTTTCGGAGCAAATATTCTGGGGACGCAAAATAAAAACTAATGTTTTGGGGGTGAATTTTTCGAAGGGAATTTTCTTAGGGAGGAGCTTCCCTTGAGATGAATATTCCTGTGTGGCAAGTGTAGCGGAGAGAATTTTTCCACAATTTTGACAGCTAAGAGCATTTACAGGAAGTGAAGGAAAGTTTTTTGGATATGAATATTGCGAAATTCAATACTCCATCAACGAGTCCTCCGGAAGGGAATATTCTGGAAATCCTACTTTGGAGGAAGTTTTATTGGAGGAGAATATCCCGGTGGTGAATTTTCTATAATTTCGTTGGTTAAATTCTTCTTTGAGTAGTCAAGTGTTTGATAAAATTTGGGAATTCTTTAACGGCAATTCTCTTACAACTTTAAGAACGCAAATTTTTCAGATCCTTGTTTCTTGGGAAACGAATATACCGGAACGATTTCCTTGGTCGTAAATATTCTGAAGCACAATATTCCAAGAACGAATATTACAGGATAGGGTGTAGGGCATTGCTGTACTTGTGAGTTTTCCTACAACAGAGGATGGAAAGCTTAACAATTTTGTAGGTCTCGGGATTAAAGCGAGCCTGTTTGCTTTGAAGCGCGAGTATTCAGAAACGATCATCTTGGACGCAAAATAATCAACACCCTTTTTTTTGTGGTTTCCCAGAGGTGAATTTTTTAGTGTTGAATATACGCATGATTTTACTTGACCGTAAGTATTATTGAACACAAATATTACAAAGGCAAATCTGACAGAGCTAATTTTGCCACCATTTCCGAAGCCATGTTGTAAGGCGGATTTGCCGAGAGTTCGTTTCCTGGAGATGAACAATCTGAAACGACTTTCTCAGACGAGAATACTTCGAAAGTGAATATTCCGAAAGGTCATTCTGACACCAAAATTCTTTGGTGTTTAAAATTCAGTGGGCGAATATTTAAAGGTGCACACAGGTAAGAACAAACAAAGTTCATAATTTTTTGCGCGATCGGTCATTTCTGACTATTTACCATGGGCATTGTTTAATAAAGTATTTAAACAATGCCATGGGTGTTTCCATGACAGTACGTAGAATTTACCAGTTGCTATGATTACGACGACGTCAAAATTACTTACCGATCTAAAAACAGAACAGCAAAAATACTTACCGACGCCTTTTTAAAAATCAACAGTCTTACATTACATTTAATCTATAATTATTGTTAGGTACATTAAACGTACAATTAGTGCTGTTGTTTCCTATGGCAAGACGCTCATAAAGTCATAAAGAAAGTGCAAAGCTAGTGCATCAGACACATGCACATTTTTATGAAATTATTAATTTCAATTTTGACATTTAAACTGGTTGCCTAGTGATGTACACCATACCACGTCGATCATTTCAATTTATTCTGCTCGTTAATTTCTTAGTGCATATTTATAATTGGTTGCATAATTTTAATTTCGATCGCGCAAAAAATGTTATAAGCACGTCGAACGTTAAGGGTTACCGTTCTCAGACAATAATTGGAGTCGTCGCTTCGCTCCTCCTCCAAACAATTGTCTTCGAACGGTAAAAATCCCTTACCGTTCTCCATACTTAATATACTATTTCGGTGTCTGTTCGTCTGTCCTTTAGCGCGATATTTCGAAAACGAATGGACCGATAACAATGAAATTTTGCATGTGGATTCAAATTTTTATATCGGAGTTGGTGAATTGGCAATGTAGGCCAAAAAATAAGGAAGACCCTTTTGACATCTCATACCCAGGAGCTCGTTTGCTGTATCTGTTTAATTTATTTTCTAAATAAGGGCTTGATTATGTTTGTTTGAGAGTTACGCCCGAGAAAATCCTAAAATTTGAATTTTTTCTTACAGAACCATATCGCATAGAAAAATGGAATTAGAATATCCAGGTTTTTTGTAAAATTCCTTACGTTGACGAAATTTGATATTTAAATGCCTTTCCCATGGAAACTTCTAGTGTGGATTGAACGAGAAATTTAAATTGTTCTTGGCGTATTCGCACTTAAGTTTTGACATATTGCAGAGGATGAGGGCAAAAAGCGCAACTTTTGAATTTGATGTTTCTTTAAACGGTTGTTTAATTGTATGTGTGTTTCCAACAAAGTCATTGCACTGAGAATAAACGAGTAGCAAAATTAATGGTGTACTTACTTCAGCTGGAAATTCTGCTATTCCTGTAGGTTTTCGGATTGCAAGCACGAACGGCGAATTCGCACGCTTTATAATTTCGTTAAACGACAACGTTGTACTTCTTGGCCGATGAAATTCGAAATAGGTTGACGCGGCCGCACCGCACGACTTCAAAACGCAACCAAACAATCGCATGAAGCAGGAACCTAATTGGACTAACTCTAATTTTCTGTCTATCACAAAGTGCCACGGGAACGCTTTACAGAATGTAGCAACACCCATTTGTAAATCGGTTACCAAAGGCGATGAGAGACTCTGTAAAATGGAGCCTGTGAGGTATGGCGATTCGGCGTGGTAATTTTTTATTTTGTACCTGAAACAAAAGAAAACGAAATTAAGAACTGCAGTAAATAAGGCAAATTTGAGTAAATCGCAATTTGTGTCATATTTCACTCGAACTTTAAAACTTGATTTTAGTTAATATCTTCGTTGAAGTTACTGAGCTTTTGTTTTTAACTCGTTATTTATTGTCAAACTTTTGCCAGGGAAAGGAGAAAGTTTGAGACTCTTTAAATAGCGGCGATAAATATGTTTTGAGGTTGAAATTGAATGACGTAGCAAAGAAATGATTTATTTGAAGTTTGGCTCAAGTTGACACAGAAATAAATTCAGACTGAAACTTTTGAAAGGTAAAAATCACAAATTCGACTTGCTTAAATTTAAGGCTCTTTTTCTCGTACCAACAATGTGTTAAATTATCGTTTTTCATAGCTTTTCCCGCGATTGCATATTCAAAAGTTTCCAAAAGTACATTTTTCAGTTCCGTTCAGTCGGTTTAGCTCTGCGGGTTAAAAGTATTGGAAATGTAATTCGACGTCTCCTTGCAAATGTGTCGCCAAAATAAAATATCCTGACGTGCAAACAGTATCCACCTATCACGGTTGCTAGTGAAATTTTAAGGCGAAACCGCACCAAGAATCCTTTTTCTTCAAATGAATGTTCCCACATATCAACTTGAAAGAAATGATCGGCTAGTATATAGGAAATAAGCTGGTAATCGTCACTTATTTCCCCCTACGTACTTTAGTTATAAAAGCAAGTTTGGAGGCCTTATGGAGGGTAATACGTTTTCACCATCAATAATTAATTGCGTGATGGCGTTTATTAAATTGAATAGCATCTAATACATAAACAAAGTTAAATCATAATTGTCCCCTTGGATATCCAAATTAACGATGTTAGTAAGTACCCTTCTTTTTAATGAGACGATTCCTCTTATTTTTTGATACTCATAAAGTTCCTGAGTGGTTTATTTACATTAAGCTTCCCTTAAAGCTTTTAAAACTTTCTAGTGGCCTTCAAAACTTTCTTTTACATTAACTCGAACCCTGCGTCACATAAAATTCACGAACGGTGAATATATTACAATACCCTAAACTTGGTTCTGCTTAGTTTGAGGAGGATATAAAAGAGTTTAATATGGACAAACGAATTGGCAACCGATTCACTCCGAAACTTTGTTCTGATAATGTGTAAATATATACAACATTGATTATTGGTTCCCTGCTGTGGTGGTTTTTCGCCTATGTGATTGCGTTGGCAAAGGCAATTTCAACTAAAAAGCGCCAATGTCATCACCCCTTTTTCTCTCATCTAAAATCGTATCGATTGAATCGTGACAGTTTTTCTTATGCTCCCTAAAATACATCACGTTGATTCTGCTGTCGGAAAAATTGGTTTGTCAAAGTGGAAAAAATCCAATATACTTTACTTTTTTATATGAAATGAAGTTGTGTCTTGGTCGAGGTTCTGGCGATATTGCTGCATTATCACTTTTATGTTTAACGACAAGGTTTTGTTGGAATAGTTCAAAAGAAAATATACATCTTTTCAAAGCATGTTGGTGGTATTGAATATAGTCCATTATATCTATTAATGCTGCTCCTGAGGTTCTAATTTGCTGTTCTAATACCGAAATTTCTGTTAACATGTATTTAGATTCCTTGTTTTACCGACCTCTCATGGTGAACTAAGAATGATGTTACGTTACAGGCGCTTTAAATGTTTCCTAACGTCAAGATAGCTAACCGCATGTACAGTAGCAATAATAATAAGCGCGAATCCGTTTCGTTGTTCCAACTTATTTAATTTACGTTATTTTATGGTGGGTTTCCACAATAATTAGGTAAATAGTTCACTATCATCACTATCATTAAGAAATAGTCAATACAAACAAAGGTTTATTGTGCGTCGCTAACCAACGAAGCCATACCAATGTTTCTATTGGCCATTTCTTAATGATCTAATGTTAGTGAACTAATGATAATGATTGTATAAACCTACCATACCGTGGTTAACTGTTGTTGAAAACAATATATTTATATCATTTGTGTTTATTCAATAGCATAGATTAACTAATCTGCGCCGCCGCACCTCACACGCCCCGCGAGCTATAGTATATATAGCGCTATGAAACATACTTTACGACCTATTCTCATACCTACATTAGTGTGCCCGTAATTTTTATTACAATCATTTGTGTTTATTCAATAGCATAGATTAACTAATCTGCGCCGCCGCACCTCACACGCCCCGCGAGCTATAGTATATATAGCGCTATGAAACATACTTTACGACCTATTCTCATACCTACATTAGTGTGCCCGTAATTTTTATTACAATAGCACCTATTCGTAAATGATTTTTTATTAAAAAAGTCACAAGGGAAATTTAAAAAATAAGACCACATGATGCTCTCGCCCACGTAATTGCTATTTGAATGGCACTTATAGGTAATTTTTAAGAAAGTGTTTTTTTACAAGAAATCTTGTAATAGCAAAATCACATGTTGTGTTGAATTATGCGGAAGTTTTTTTTTCGTCTAAATAAAAAATACATACCCAATTTACCAAACGCACTTTTAAGCATCATGATGGTTTCCTACGATTTGCAGCAAAAACGTGATTTTTAATATTAAAAGTTCTTAATTTTATAATTAAACAACTAGCATAGAAACTTTGTTATTGGAAATCTTTTTGTTGTATAAGTACCTACAAAACACAAACTTATTATTTATGAATTCTGCACAAAAAAGGGCTTTGTATGAAACTGAATTACTATTGAAAATTACAGAACACATTCGACAGAGACGTTTCAGATTTTTTATTTTAATCAAATTGCAAATCGCAACAACCTCCAAATGAACGATCGTGTAATAGCTAACTATTTCATGCGTTTACATAATCTCAATTTTATTCTAACTGCGGAAAATTTATTCAAATTAAAGTGCAACCGAAGTTATTTTTTCAGAAGTGTCGTTTTATTTCTGCAGTTTTATGATGGCGGACCTTTCATAAAATGCAAATTCATTTTAGGTTCGCAAAAAAAACAATTTAAATTTGTAACTTTTAGAGGGGTTTGTATAAAGCGCACGCAACGGAATAATATAACTTTGTGGGGTTACCCGAGTTACGGATATATAACAATTGGTAGCGAGTGCCAACTTTTGTTTTGGTCAAAATTTGCTAAACTCACAATTTGTCGAATTGAAAGTTAGTCCTGCCATATTATATCTAAAATTCGGAAAATTAAATGAAAAGAACTGACGTTTTCCCAGCAGAATTTAGTGCACGCTTTGTTGGAAAACTGCAGGAGTTAGATATCCAGCGAAAATGATTATTTTGATATTTCTCTAGTTAATTAATATTATGTATTTTATAAGTTGTCGATTATTACGTGTCTCGTGTCTCTTTCTGAACACTTGTCGAGAAGTGGATTCAGAAGTTAAAAAATCTAAGTAGTTTTTAGCGCATTCTCCAACTCATGTTGGAACAATATTTATGCCTTATTTTCCTTTCTACACATAACTAGTATGTTATATATGAGCACGCTAAATTTGTTTAAATTAATAATCTAAGTGTCTTCACGCGAATGGGCAGTGGCTGTATCTTTTTTAGTTAAAGTTATTTTCATAGGATTCCTCTTTTTTAACACGGTTCTTTTCAGGATATGCCACATGTTGTAATCTAATGACATATCTTTCTTTTACCTTTCTTTTAAGTACAAAGAAAATTTAGCCAAGGTATTAAATTAATTCGCACGATTCAAATATTCAAATATGGCAGGCTTATTCAATATACAGTAGTTTAGACTAGATAAGGTCAATTAAGATGCCCATTTTAGCTCTAGTTACAGCAACATCTCGTCTCCAGACATCCGAAACCCATTATGAAAACTTAACGCTCTACAGAAATGAAAAGACGCAGAAAGGACAATCTTCAATTCTACCAAATGCTTACAGATTTATGCTTGAAATACCACTAACTATATGTAATGCCTAATCTGCTCTCATCTCAAACTTTACTAGAGTTACTATAAAATCCGAAAAAAATGAATCCCAATTTAGAGCCACCGTTATAACGTACTTCGCTGTTTGACTCTTTTATAATTTTTAATTCTCAACGTGAAAGCTTCAAAAGCTCAGTATGTGGAAAACGTAATTAAATAATCGCTGAACAGTGTGGATGAATTAATTAAACGTTAATTTTCACGTGCTGTCTTTGCGTAAACTGATAGGGAACTGGGAAACTACACCTAGATTTAATTCCGCGTTTTTGTGCAGAGCAAAATTCATTATTGAAGCGTAGGTAAATTAAATTATAGAGGTTCAATCTGCGAATTAATCCAATCTCGACTTAATAAGGTAGTTCTTAGTTCCGTAATTAAATCGGCATCTTTTTCTTTTACACCCTATAAACCGTTTGATCCAAGAAAATTATTGCGCCGGCAATTTAATTCCACTCACCTATAATGCCTGTGATCCTGATTGTTTTGTGAGATAGTAATTTCGGCTTCAGTCGAATACAGTAGTCTCGCAATTGCTCGCAAGCTACCGACGAGTAAATAAGCGACCGCCGGTTTTTCGGTCGCAAACTCCAAACGAAGATAGTCATCGCAGATTGTGCATACAAAAACGGCTTCGTGGTCCGCATCTTCGGTTACTTGTTGATGTTTGCTCGCAAGCTACCGACGAGTAAATAAGCGACCGCCGGTTTTTCGGTCGCAAACTCCAAACGAAGATAGTCATCGCAGATTGTGCATACAAAAACGGCTTCGTGGTCCGCATCTTCGGTTACTTGTTGATGTTGAAGTACGTCGTGTACGCCATCCAGCGTCGTTAGGAACTCTTTTAAGTCGCCCCCTAAGCACATTAGGGCTCTAACAAATATGTCCGAGCACGATGTCGTTATTAGTTCTTGACCCAGCTGATCCAAAAAATCCTTCTCGTTCACATCTGCAACAAGATTAATGAGCTAATTAAAATAGCACGCACCCAGTGGTAGGCGTTAGTCGACCCCTCAATTCGTCATTGAGGGTAGATTTTGGTTTAATATAATAAATTTTAATACCCTCAAGGCATCGGCTTGTGAAACCTCAATGAAAAGTGCCATTAATATTGCTCGGCTGATTTACATACCCTATCCAGAAATGAATTTTCTCGCTAAACGTAATAATATGATCGCATCAATTTTATTACATCGAAGGCAGAAGGCAGTTTTCTCATGCGCAAAGTATTGGAATTCGCATGAATACGGAGAACTGTAATTAACTACGTATCTTTCAGCAGGAGAGGAGAGGTCGCTCTTGCTATGCCAGACCTAGCAGAACAATTATAGAAAAACAAACATTGAATTAATTATAAACTTATTGCTCCTCCCGATTGAAAACTTAGTTCTACTAGTTTTATAGCGATTCAGCACAATGCCGCATGCAAGGTGGGCGGAACAAAGAACATAGTGTGCATTTAAGTACTAAGCAAGTTCTAATTTAATGCACAAATTAAAATTTTATGGGTCCTCTGTTCTAAGTTCGTCTAAGTATTTAGTTTCAGTTTTCCATACGAGCTTAGTGAACCATATTTTTTCAAAAACAAATACATAATTAATCCACGCTAAATTAATGACAGCTGCTTTAACTAACTTGAAAAGCTCGTAAAGCTGCCAGGCGAGAAGATATAAACGCACTCGCTACTGTTTAATAAATTGTTAGTAAGTATTTGTAAGTTTCAAAGCGGCGTTTGTATCTTCCTAAGTTGCGTAAAATTCATGATTTTCGCCAAAAAATTATTAGAAACATCAGTCGACCACAAATTGTTAGTAAGCGTTTGTAACTAAAAAAAATGGTTTGTAAATCTTTTCAAAATTCCCTATTCTCTTCCTTGGTCGCTTGCATTGCTGTTGGTGGATTGGGTTATCTTTGTATTCCAAACAAGCTTGTTTTGATAGCATGCACTAGTTTCTTTATTTCTTCGAAAACCATGGAGTTGTTAATGTAGCTATCTTAATTGTAGAGTTTCTTGTTCCCACAGTTTCAATTGCTACTAGCTACTTGCTGTATATTTCATTTCAACAATCTCTCAAAGACGAACCTTCCGCGAGCAAATTTTCCAGGGGGCGAATATTCCGCTGGCAAAATTTCCCGGAGCAAATCTTCCAGGAGTGAATATTTCTGAGTGCGAATTTACGAGGTCAAGTTTTCCGAGGTGAATTTACAGCATAGGTACGCTTCGAACATTTTTAAATGGAAGCATCCACAGGACACACAAAATGAGTGCCGTGATAACCAGGAACCACATTGTGTGGTTACTTTAAATAGGTAAACGGTGCTTCTACTACAATCCATCAAGAACTGTAGAATATTTCAAAAAAATGTCGGTATTTGGAAATAGGGAAGGGGTATAGTTTGAAGTTTGCGTGTTATAAATTTTTATTTTGGGACTAAATAAGAAAATATATCTGTATCAGGCGGAGATTTGGATCCGTCAGATTCCTAATTTCGGTCCACTTCCTGGGATCGTGATTTTAGAAGGTAATATTGGGGAACGTTTCTTAAAACCTACCTGGAACTATTGCAAGTGCAACAGATTCCCGAAGCTATTGGCACAATGAAGAGCTGTATGAAGCCGAATACAGTTTAATGCTAAGATTAATATTATTTACAACATTAATTTGACACAAAGCCTTTACGTATGACCGGCGCTTTTTTCTCCAACAACAGAAGAATATTAAGGGTTATGTTATTTTCGCAACATTAAGCTTCTTTCCCTATATTTTAGAAGAAAAACAACATCGAATACAAAGCTTTCTTTTGTGGAGGAAGCACACTCAATTGACAGTAACCGTGGCAATAGCATGAACTCTTAAAAAAAGGAAATCTGATAGAATCCACCCTTTCGCTAAACTAATTAAGTACTTAATTAATGACTATTTCCCGTTAGTCACGTTCGAAATTTGCTCCCGTAATGATAAATTAGAAAAGTCGTAAAAACGTTATCACATCCCGCAGGATAGCAAAACCCGCAAAGCTCGCCTGTTCGCCAGATTACTTTTTTAAGGGCGTCTAAAGAGTTCTATAAGTGTAACTCTAATTGGATTACAGATCGAAACTATAGTTCGATACTTACGAGTCAATTATGTTTGTAACAAGGTTACTGTATCACTAATAAGAAAATATTGTATTTCAAAGACAAGTTTCAATAAAATTATGCAGAAACTCAGTCGACCTGTATAGTTCTTTTAATGTTACGATTTTTATTCTCTCTCTGAAATGGTACGCAGATGAGGCATAGCTTTGGGAATTTAATCCGATTACAATTTTTTCAAAGCAAATTACGTTTTAAACATTCATAAAAATGTATAAACGTAAAGGAGGTAACTGTTTGTAGCATATACAATTTCATTCTTTCGATGCTTATTGAAATTAACGTTTGGGTACGTTTGATGCTTTCTAACATTTTCTTTCCTTTCACTTTCTTCGAGAAATAGGTATATCGACACGACTGGTTAATCATCGCTAACTCTAAAAAACAACGCGGCACGTTATCGTCTAATAAAAAATAAAGTGTTTATGTTGGCAGTTGGCGACCATACTAAATAAAGGTAGTTATGAGTTTCTCCGCGTAGGAAAAATGTAATATTCAGTGCGGTAGCTAATGTAACGTTTTTCATCTCAAAAAGGATGATTATCCGAAAATCAAATAATCTACTTGATATAAAACACATAAAGAGATACCGTAGCAGCTTTTCACATTGAAAAGGTTGCCTAAGAATGTTAAATTAAGGTTCTGCTTCAAGAGAGCTTTGTTCTGTAACGAAAGTATGAGTAAAACTTTGTAAACAACTTTAAGCCGCGATGAGGGATATGCTTTCAACTTTTATACAAGAATTAGGAAGTAGGAAGATGGAGCAGCAATTAAAATTAGTGGAGCATGTACACTCTGATACGACCAAAATTCAATATTTGAACATTATTATGCAAAACAGATAGGTACGAGTATATATCGCAATCCTTTACTTGTGAAATCTCTTAATGGGGTTTCAATGTGCTTAGAACACCTGATTGCATTTTCGCCGAGATTAATTTCAAACTTTGAAACTCTTTATCGCAGCGTATTCTTCAACAGTAAGTTTGTCCTTGAATTGCAAGTTGCTTGGAATTCTATGGACGCGTGACACTATTACACTTTGCTTAAGAAATTTGAAACTTCTCCAATTTTGACGTGTAAAGAGACATATTCTAAAACTTGTTAACGTTACGACTAAGAAACTGGCGTTAGTTCTAACGTAGTGGTTCTCAACCTTTTTATAAATAAGGACCCCTTGCAAGATTCCCTTAACTCTGGGGGACCCCTAACAATACTTGTAATAAACTGGAACAATTTTTAGGGAGTCTTATTTATTACTGAATGTCAAAGAAAAACTCAAATGTAATTCTAAACTTAAGATATTCAACATAGAAGCTGCATATTGTAGTAGCCAATATAGAGCAAAATATTAAAAGAACATCAAAACTTTAATGGGATTATTAGGTATTTACGGATCCCCTCAAGGGGTCCGCGAGCCTCCGGTTGAGAAACACTGTCTAAAATTGTCTATCAAAAAATCGGAGACGTGCTTACTGTTAACGCCCTTAACCAAGTGCAGAATTGCATCTTTATTCATAAGCAGTGGGTAAAGGTTTCTTGTCATATTCGGGTGTACTGTTCTATATGAAACGTTAATGGCTACAGGTGGAAATACAGTCAAACATTTAATCATCTCAGGTGGTTATTTGATGTTGATTCATATTTAGACACTGTAACGGTAGCTCTAAATTTCATCGTGAAGTTAGATAGTTAGTTTTTTTTCAGGTTTGGGGAGAATTTGAGTAAATTTTAAGCATTACGTATCATCGAAATATTCAGTGTTAAAGTTTGGCCGTTCTAAATTATTTTCCAAACAAATAGTGTTCTTAGTAGAGAATTAATTTGTCAACCGCGGGTTAAACTAATGAATACCAAATAGTGGAGATTTATCTTTGAGGAAGATTTTTAGTTGATTCGACCCGACTAGAAAGAGGTCCATGTAAAAATTGATCTGTGGTAAAGAACTTGATCCTTAGAATCGTAAAACAGATGTGCATTTGGGGCCGTTGTGACCAGTGAGTGAGATTTAGAAAAAATTGAAAAAAGATTTGTTTGTAAATCCGTTGTTCGTAGTGCAAGATAAATTCGTTGCGACCAGTATTAGTGTTTGAAACGTGAAATAACTCAATTTCTAGTTGTTAAAAGAGAAAAATTTGTAAAATAAATAAATTCCTAAGTGTCTGTTTTAACATGGTGTAAAGTGCATTTTATTACTGATTGAAATGCTTTCCTATTTCGTAATAAGTTAAACACATGTTTTCCATTGTTAGTCAAACTAATTCACTTCAGACAGTTCAACTAATGAAAATTGTGGTTTGTTTGTAATTTTCAAATATAGGGAACCACCAGGAAAACTTCGAACTACCATCTTTGTCAATTATCGAAATTTCAATGAAGAAATTTTCCGTCGGAGAAAGAATTTCCATTCCATCGCCTAACTGTGTAGCGTTCAGAGTTGCTGTAAAGAAAATTCATTGTTGACCGGAAGCAGAAGGACTGTAGTCCATAAGGTACCAGTTTTGTCATTAATACATCAATGTAAATTTAAACTTGTTGGATGTTGCAAATTTGATTAAGAAATTTTGTGTTTGAACGATTAACCTAGGTTATTAAAACCGTTGCATTTTTTTCATGTGACTTTATCGTCCATACACCCATAAATTAGAGAAGTTATTTAGTTCAGAATAAATTAAATAACAACTCATATTTATTTATATGATGCTTCAAATGTTTTGTGTATATCAAAAATTGTGGTAATGAGATATTAGATTTAATTCCGAAAAAATGTGGTTACAACATTGATTTGATCTATTAAAATTTTTAAGGGTAATCCTAAATAAGAAAACCTGAAAACGTAATATTGAACCATTTGATGTTTTGATTCATATATTCGAAAGGTTGTGGTAGTTTTTGTGCTTGAATTTGCGCACAAACCTATAAAGTCAAATCTCGAGTCAAATATTCAGCAAACAAAGGGAAAAGGAAAAATCTTCAATTAATAATAGTACCATTTCATATAGAGCAAGTCGTCGCGTCGGTCAAATAATAATTTTCTAGAGAATTTGCAACCTTTGTTTGTAATATCTTTCCTATTGAAAAAGTAGAATTTAATTAATGCTCACAATTGCAGAAGCAATATTAAAGGAATTTTTTAATGGAAATATTTTATTATACCGATCGATCAGAAATTAAATTTCCTTTTCATCGAGGTATCATGTTTCTGTAGCTATTTAGATTGCATTTCAATGTCCCTATTGGTATAAATTTAGTTTTCTGTAAGGAAAGAAAGGAAATTTTGAAAACAGTTTAAAATAGAAGCAATTGCGATCCCTAGAGAAACATTTTTATTTACTAATATCATATAAGGTTTATCCATGTTATTTTTAGTCCTTTGTACCCTCGTTTGTACCCAAATATAACAAACAATTTCGCTCAAAGTTTTTATTATACCGTGGCTCAAAGTGGAAATCGGAATCAGGAACTACAATAAATGAAAATATGAATTGTGCACAACTCTTGTGCAGATAACCGAAACATTTGTGGTAACGCGGCACCCATTAGCTTAAAGGCAGGAAAGGAAAAGGACCAAATGTAGCATCTAGGGTTGTAAGACCTAATGTAAATCCGGCTCGAAGGACCAAATATAGTAAGTATAGTAAGTTGTAAATACCCAAGCACACTTACACAAAGTGAATTCGGTCGGGGATTACCTTATAACTCAAACCCGATAAGTGTCAAGTGTTTACATGCTATTTATCACAGATATTACTTCCTTAACCTACGTCAAATTCGCGTCTATGAAAAACCTACAATTGTCGTAACATGCTTGTAATACTATCAAAGGAGACGTGCGAGAATTTTAAATTGGAATTAACAAAATAATTGAGCACTATTAAGTACTGTATCGACAGTATCCGCGATTTTTCCTTGACCCACCAATCACGGTCGAGTACGGTACAATCGTCACTTGATGCGACCCCGTTATCTTTTAGCAGCTTGAGCGAAACTCATAACTTTATACTTTGTACGAAAGCCTCGTGAAAGCCTAAACATTTCCTAAATTTGGAGCCACTTTTCAGCGCAAGTACAGGAACTATAAATTTATCACAGAAACTAGTCGTTGGCAAATTAAAATTAAAACAAAACAGTCACAGGAAGAAAGCTTTTGTAAGATAGGCAACACACAATACTGATAGCACGAATTCTAAAAAGGTGCTATAGTGAAATTTGTTTGTGACCACGTTTGAAGTCCATGGATAGCATACGTGGTTTCCAACTATCCGACGTCTCACGTGAACCATCCTGTATATGATTTGAAGAAAAATCTACAATTGCAGGATCTCATCTAACGATGGAAGAATTGCAAACTATTTTAACTGGAAAACCGTATACAGATTTGTAAGTACCTACATATTAATAATAACAAATAATAATATTAATTTTAAACATTCACCTATTTTTCAATCGAAACCACGCATTCAAAATAACTATGAAAGGCAGATTTTTGCATGGCGGAATGAAACCTTATTGTAATTTTCGGGGACAATTCAAGTACGTAGTCTCATTTGGTAAGCCACCGGAAGCTAATTGCAGGAAAGGTATAAATTGCGAAGAAAATTTACGGAAACAATAGTGAATGAAAGGGTGAAAGGAAGGAACAGAAATGCGGGATTTAGGGATTTACATCGTTATGTTTTACGTGTGCATTTTATATGCGAGGGATTTGTAAGGTGGAGAATCTCAAATCACCATAACCTCGGGTAAGCTTTCGCTTTTCAAATAATTTGTATCTTAAATCTCCTCCGAATGGGGCACTTCGCGTTTAATTACAGATATAATCGCAACAATTCTGTTAAGTTGAGAATACTTACGATCGTCGTTGCGAACGGCGTCGTACAAATCCTCCAAGAAATCATAATGATTACAACCGCTAACGTCTTCAGGTAGAACGGATCTGAAAAGAGGAAAAGAGATGGTTGAGCTACTTTATAAAACTATGATTTAAGGTTTTGTTTACACCGCATACAAAAAATAGGTACATATACCGCATTGGTAACGTCGGCGGCAATAAACATAAAATATTTTATTGGCCGTATTTACTGCCAAAACTGGTAGCACATTTTATACTAAACGAACGTACTTCAGCAATTTTCTTAAAAGGAATCAATTTTAGAGGTAATAAATTTACACAAAATGCTAATGGCCGGTTCCTTGTCGTTGCTTCGATTGTAGCAATATACACTCGAAGCTATTACGGGCCTAGAACCTTCAAACATTTTATTGCATCCAATCACGCTTAGCACAAAGTAGTTGATTGGTATTGTCCCAATAAGGGAAAATGGAACGCGAAAAGTCGACAGCAAAAGAGATTCTTTTATATGCAGGAACAATTTGTTATGCCCGAGTTACTACGGACATACTCTTTGCTCTTTGTCAGTTCTTCATTGATGGGCAGTTTCCCCATTTTTCCAGTCATCCAGTACGTTGCTTTTTAGTTCTCATTTCACATGTAAGACACCGATTTGGTGGTTCAGCATACATTTGCGCTAAACGGTGGATATAACTTGAGCTCGTTTCTGTTACATATACACAATGCGCGTATTTTTCTTTCACACAGTAGTATTGGGGATAAATAAATTACATCCAAACAAGAACAATGCATTAGAGACCACCATCAAATGAATATCTCCAAACATAAAGCACAAACAAGATGAAGTTCACCCCTATAGCCACTAAGTAAGTGTCCTTTAACTTTTTACCACGCATCCTTAATGGTAAACGTGAGCAGTTTACTTTAGTTTATACCGTTTACCTGCACCACAAAAGGGCAAGTAAGAGACCGAGAGAGAATATACGCAAGAGGTTATTATAGTTTTAGCCAACTTTTGACACTTTACACGCGTCTGAAAAAGGAGAAATACCCTAGAGGTGGTTTCGGGAGGCGCGATAATAATTTTTTTACTGTCCTTCAGTAAACGGCTTTCCCTTAAAAATTAATTTATACTTGAATGACGCTTGTAACCTAAAGGGATATTAAATTTTTCATGTTGTGAGAATTTTCTTGACGTTTACTCACTTGAAAGGTTTCAACTTTAATTTTATATGATGAGTTTAAATGTACCCCGAGGAATGCGTCGTATATTTTCTGGAATTGAAATAGGTCACGATATCCACTATTCTGTATTCCTTAAGCAACTCATTACCTATATGTACTTTTTAGTGGTCATTGGTATATTTAGTACAGCTAAAGGCATTGATAAACAACTTATTATTGGTTGGAAATAGTTGTCTGCGAGGATGTTTGATAGATGAGAGAATTCTGTTTATTTTAACTAATGGGATAGGAAGTGGAGTCGAAAGGGGAGAAGCATGTTAGTAGAAGAAGAAGTGTGGGGAAGATTTTTTCTGTCGTTGCGGTTGGTTTTTTCGCCGGAGGCTGTCTGTCGTTTAGGTGAAGTCACGGCTACCACCACCGTGGTGTTTTTTTGCCGTTAATTATGGAGTCGGGTTCTTTGTGGAGTCGTGTCGGCGGAATTTCGGATGTACGCCAATTAAATGTGAGACGTTCTATTGAAGCAATTATAGTAAGTGATTGTTCCAAGTCTGCCAGTTTTTGGGGAAAAAATTAATTAAAGAAAGTTTGGGGAAGAGGTTGTGAATGCGTCGGAAAATTAAAATAGTTGAGTTTGTGTTAAGAAATAAAGAAGTTGGGTTTCCTGAGAAGGCGTCAGTTTAGTGCTTGTGAATGTGAGTTGCAGATTTTTGGATTGGACATTGCATTGGTTTTTGGATTACTGGCAGTTTCAAGGAATTCAGACTTTATTGAACCTTGTTGAATCGATCGCATGTTTGCGTGGTACTTGGTATCCGCTCTGTATGCCTCTATTTAGTTGCAGCGGCTTGCATTGTTTATTAATGAATAAAATTTCATCGTGTTCTATTAGACTACAATGTCTTAATTTAACACTTTTGAAATGCGATTAAATGTCCACTATGTTTCAGGTAAAAATATTTGGTTTGCAGATATGCTCTTGCGATCATTCATGACTATTTTAATAAATGGCAAAATAAACACCATAAGTATCTCAAAATAACCAATGGAAACGTTTTTACAAATAAACGAAAGGTTTTCAAAAATTTTCGTTTTGGAGTTGCCTCTACAAAACTCCCAAAACTTGCGTTTCGTCTATAATTTTTTCTCCTGGTCAGTCATATTACATAAAAGCCAAGCATGTGACTAACAGCTTGTTCTTAAAATTTCCACAAGATGTTGCACCCTCAAATGGAATTGAACCGAGTGATGGATTTTCAACATAAAAAATTACAAACCCAAAAGTAGTGCTGCAACTCCCAAAATATTCCAACTGCTGCAATCCTTGACCGGTTACCAAGAACGGTCTGAATTTTATACGTTTTGATAGTACACTCTGCAAGTCATAAAGAACGAGTTGTAAAAAGGTTTGGTATACAATAATTTAAAAAAAAGTACTAATTCTTGTCATTAGAATTGGTGCTCGCAAATAGAATTGTAATCTTGTGTGCGGAATTATTTAAAATCTTACGATTTTTTATTGGCTGCAATTCTGTCCAAATTTTCAGAAACAAAGATCCTTTCATTTCTACGTTCAAGTACAGCTTTGTAGCCTAAAGTGGTAAAAGAAAATATATGTGAATATAATCTCTTATATTCACATATATTTCCTTTTACCACTTTAGGCTACAAAGCTGTACTTGAACGTAGAAATGAAAGGACCTTTGTTTCTGAAAATTTGGACAGAATTGCAGCCAATAAAAAATCGTAAGATTTTAAATAATTCCGCACACAAGATTACAATTCTATTTGCGAGCACCAATTCTAATGACAAGAATTAGTACTTTTTTTTAAATTATTGTATACCAAACCTTTTTACATCTCGTTCTTTATGACTTGCAGAGTGTACTATCAAAACGTATAAAATTCAGACCGAAAGTTTATAATGTAGAATATGTCTTGAGCAAACAGGTGGTATGTTAACGTGGTCATACCGATTACCCTGTCTCGTTTTCATACCAAAGGTGTCGAAGAATATCGTCAAAACTCTTTCCTAATATAGATTAGTGATTAATGGAAGCCTCTCAATTACATACATTTTTAAATCACTTTCAGAATCCGTTGCATTTGCACTTTATACGCTGTACTTGAGGCACAACTCATTCAATTCAGCACTACTCATCGAACCCATATCGAATGTAACCATAACCTGCAATCTATATTTATGTGCAACATCAGAAAGCAGTCTTCGATTATACTGTCTACAGAGGGCAAGCCGAAGATACACTTTGCAATTATAAGAGCCAAATCAATACAAAGGCCTTTGAATAAGTTCCAAACTAAAGTAAGTGGGATGCTTCCTTCGGATACAAAGAACCGTATTCTGAAACTTATTCCGAGAAAAGGAAAACAAAACGCTGTGCTAACACAGCACTTTGCTACATTGGCTTTTCCCTGGTCGTGTTGAGGATTAAAGAATTGTTTTCCAGCTTATAAGAGAATCCGAAACTGTTTACATTACGATTTGAAGCACTTAAAGAGGAATATGTTTCAATAACGAGAGATACCGAATTGAATTTGAAGGCAAATAAAACCGCCTCCGAAGGTAACGAATAATTATTATGCTAAGGTAGATTCAGAATCTGTCACACACATTTATTTCCAGCACTTTGATTTCAAAGGCAGGCACTAGGTATAATTGGGCTTAATTTATGACAGATACATCTGCCACAATGTACCTTATGCACTCGACTGCACACATCAGACCTCTCGCAACAGACCTAATAAAGCACCTACTTACTCCAATTTATCATAAACACGTATTACAAGTGCTCGAACAGATGGGCGTGATGTTCATTAACTATTTAATTAACTTTACAACGTTTTGCTCTCACTACCCACGTTCCAATTTTCGTGCACCAATTACATTAGACGCTTTGTCTGTTCGAAGGGCTTACACAAATACACAACCAATGATCTATGATATAGACTGGCACATTCGTATAAGTTTATTTTACGCAAAAGTTATTTATCACCGACGCCTTCTTTACTACTCATCTCAATTGCTTTTTTATGGTCGGTCTTCTTGGAAAGTTACTTCTTAGATTCATTTTGTTTGAACGTACTGCTCTAAGATTAAGCGGAAAGGGAAACCGAAGTAATCTTTTTTATAGATAAATTTCCAATTTATCACGTTGGAACGTTTAGATACAACAAATATATTTATTTTGGTTCAAGAGGGGATATATCATCTAACAATTTCCATTATTTCTCGCAATTTCCTTCTATTATACTATAATTTTCTTACATTTTCTCATTATTTCCCCTATTCCCTCAGAATTTCGTCTTATTACGTTTCCGTATATTTTTTCAACCTTTCGTCTAATTTTGATTATCGTTATCTAGACATTCCCCCAGCATTTCTCGTAATTTCCTGCACAAGGGACAACATGACATGACATTGGTAATATTTGATATGATAAGGTTAACTTTGATCTCACAATTTGATAACATTAGAATAATCGTAATGGGATTTCAAAAATGTCATGCTTCAATGGATTTCAACGTTTTCAGTACCTACGCGTGTGTCGTCGCAGGATTTCAATATTGCAATAGATTCAAAACCGTTCCCTGTAATTTATAATTGAGTGTAAAGGGGGGGGGGGGCACTATACATGTTTCGACTTACGTCATCATCAGGTGTAATTTACAAGATGGAATTAACGATTTCGAAAATATATGGTTGCTTTCTTGTTGTTAATCTCCCAAAAAAATTATCCGATTAAAAATCCAGCTCTAATGTGTAGTATACGAAATATACATATACCGGTCATGTAGATCATCATGCTCAGATTTGTGCTTTCTTCTAAAAAAATTGGGATTCGTTTTTTAATCATAACTCCTTTGTGATAGAAAATTCATAAAAAAACCATTTTGCAGGTTTTTACAAGAGCTACAAGGCTATTTACATCAAATCCATTTAAAACCCTTAGTTTTAAAATGGGGTGAGCTTAAAGGACTAAAACAAGGTAGTGCTCGCATATAAATACATGTTTTAAACGTCTATATCCATTACCACCTAAATAATGATACTACAAGGCTTTGGACTTAGGTTTTACAGAGCTACAAGGCTATTTACATCAAATCCATTTAAAACCCTTAGTTTTAAAATGGGGTGAGCTTAAAGGACTAAAACAAGGTAGTGCTCGCATATAAATACATGTTTTAAACGTCTATATCCATTACCACCTAAATAATGATACTACAAGGCTATTTACATCAAATCCATTTAAAACCCTTAGTTTTAAAATGGGGTGAGCTTAAAGGACTAAAACAAGGTAGTGCTCGCATATAAATACATGTTTTAAACGTCTATATCCATTACCACCTAAATAATGATTTTAATTAATTTTTGTTGTACAGAACATTGCCGGCGAGGAAAATGTTTGGAATTAAAAAAGCTACACTTGGGTGTGTCGCATTTTTTACGTATCTCCAGTTGTTTTGTAATTCTTTTGAAAAGAAGGACGTTTTTCACAAATTTGCAGAAATTCGTTATTCACTTTTAGCTTCAATTATTACAAAATTTCTAAACTGGTCACACTTCTAGAATGTATTAATAATGCGTAATTGAAGAAAACTGGAAAAGGGGAAGGCCGAATTTTAATTAGGGTTGTAATTAGGGGGTTGCTTGCGCTGATTTTTCCGCTGAAGTACGGATATACCTTATTTTCATCGTAACCCACTTACCCTTATGCTAAAGTTGTTTTTTGAAAAAAAAGAAAAAACGGTACTGTAAAAAATATTCTACAAGTTTTTCTGGAAACATGAATAGTTTTATCATTATCTTACTGTGAAACTCTCTTTAGCGTTTGACGAACAAGAGCTAACGTTTAACAAGCCACAACTCGATTTGTATTTGGTCAATACAGCAATTTAAAAAAAAACGTTTTATTTGTTTTTTTAAAAGCTACATTTTGTTCTACACAGTTTTTTTTTATAAAATGCATACTTTTTTTCGCGAATAACCAATTAAAAACATTGTTCTTTCGGTCGCGAATAACTGGAGAAGTATTACCTTTCCAAAAAAAATGTATAGAACACTATTTGCTTAGAATTAATTTTTCTATCTATTTCTGTGTTAAAATTACAATAAAAAATTGCCACCCCGAGATGGAGTGACTGTGACAACCACCCCCAGAGTGAAAGCGCCCTTTGGCATGATATAGATTTTGATCCTTAGGTTATTCCTTACTTACTGTCAAAATTTCAAGTTAATCGATCCATTTTGAAAAAATTGCCAGGGCAAAACCTTCGTTTCTTGTACTATAGGTAATTCGATAGTGGGCAGTACTTAAACTGGTAGAATTAGTTTCAGAATTGAATTTATCAACAATCATTTTTGCAGCAGCATAAACCCAATAAAATTGATCTTCGAACTGTTTTCGAGCTTGTTCTTGTTCTAGAGGAATACAATCAAAACCACACCCGATATCGTTTTGGATGCATTTAAATTCATTGAGTACACTTTGAAACTTACATAAAAAAGGAAGATCTTGTAATACGATATCTGAATCCTCCGCTTTAATGTTATCAAAAAAGTTTTGAAAGCCCGTGAATTTATTTTTGATGGTTTTACGCTTATTAACCAACTTGTCAACTTTTCACACTCCTGAATAGAATAAAAAATGAAAGAAGAAATATTAAGTTTGCGTATTTGGGAGAGATATGCGATTACAGAGGAAAGAAAGGTGCATATTTGCAATGGCCCACCTGCTGTTCAAACTATAGCCAAGAGTTAGGAAGGTGCTGAATCAATAATGTCCTATCGTCAAGCGGCGTAGACGGTACGGCAACACTTGGGCAGATTCCGCAGGTCCTTTTATGGTAAAGTGGTGTAGATTGATTGTTAACGGTAGCACCAAGGGAGTAGAAGAAATCCAAAGATGCAGGACGGAATCTTCTTAAAAATTGACTGGAACTCCTCCAACTCTTACAGATATTCGGCTCGATGAGACCAAAATATGTAGGATTTTCTTTCTATTTGTACTCAGGGTTTATCTGAGGTGTAATGATTTCTTTGGAATTTTCGGAAATTGATCGAGACTGGACTCAAGGATTTTGTTTTGTAGCAAATGCCGGGGAGGAGAGGCGAGAAGAGATCATAAAAATTCTAAGTTTCAATTTTTGATTTATTGAAACTAGCTGGACAGGTTTTTTGTGGGTAGTGTAGTTGACTGCATGCCAGTGCACACAGCAATATTTTTGCCTTTTTTTTATTAATGATTACTTTTCATTATGTCACTAAAACGAAAGTTCAACTTGAAATTAACAAACATTTTTCGCCCATAGACATTTGCGAGAACATAATATGTGGGACAAAAGAGTTAATAAATTCAAACCATCTCTCCGAAATAAAAATGGCTTAACGAAACACTGAAAGAAGATTCGCCTCGCAAAATTCGCCCTTGGAATATTGGCCTCCAGATAAGCGAATACTAGTCCGGGTAAATTCGCCCCTGGAACATTTTTCGACGAAAATTTCACCCTCGGAATCAATAATACACATTTAAAAGCCATCAGAAACGAAGTTCCACCTACGGTCGTTTAATATTAATGATAGAGTGGGTTGATACTAAATGGTAGGTAGCGAATCTTCTGGAGGGAATTCTCTTGGAAGGCGAATTTACTAGGGTAGGTTTTTCCTGGAGAATTTACTGCACACACTTTAACAAAATTTAGTGCACGTGGGAAATTGAACACAACCACAAGCATTAAATTTTTTTCTTACAATTATAGAAGAAATGTTCGAAATAATTACGATCCCACAGCGAAAGGTCATGAGAAAAATACCATATAATGCAGGAGCTAAAGACTGCACAAAACACACTATAATAACCATTTATTTTGATTAAATTGTATAATTTTCGAGAGCATCATCGATTTTAAACCGCAATTAAACAATTTAATTTTTGAAATATGTGTAAATGGAGTTTAAATTAAGTTGCGGTAGATTATGTACGCGGAATAGATGCAGGATTAATAACTCCATTCGATTAAATAGAGACGAATCGAAGCTTAGTTTAAAAGAGGGTCGGTGATATTTTAACTAAGCGCTTTTATTCGTATCGATTTCTAATTCTTTCAATTGAAAATGCGGTTTGTATAGTGCAAAATCTAATTCTCATTCCCTTAACAAACCATCTCGGGAAAATGAAGTAAATAAATACACTTTCTACGCAATAAACTGAATGATATGTAATTAACCTTCTGAATTAAAGCCCGATATACCTGCTTTTCTTCTTTCAAGTAGAGCGACGCTAATAATATTACGTAAATTTTAAAATGATAATCACAAATAATAATTACCTGTCGCAAAATGCGGATGTACATCATCTTTTTACGGTACGCGGCCTAGCAATTTATAACCTAATATCCCTTTTTACAGATTTTCGTAATAAATCTTTTACAACATCTAATTTTGCCAATTATACTTCTATTATTGCAAGTCACGTTAGAGTTTTAGTGTAAATTCGCGGCGCATTTAAAAACGTAAGCATTTCTAATGCGACACGCGTCGGTCACAATGCAGCAATTAATCTCGCTTATGTTCATATCGCTGGCTGTAGCGTTTGCTAGTGTAAGTGCTTTTAAAGGCGCATATTTCACATTTAAGTGGATTGCTTTCAGGTGCCACCTGAAATAGCAAGCGAAATTCGAGAGTACGTGATCGGTGTTGGTGTTGAGTGTATAGCAGAAGTCGGCGCTTCCAATGGTAAGATCAAGTTTGCAAATCGACCATTTAGAGCCAACTTTTAGACGATATCAGCAAGATAATAAAGCATCAGCTGCCGGAAACCGAAAAGGGGAAATGCTTCGTGGCCTGCGTTTACAAGAAAATGAACATTGTAAATTTGCCATATTTTAAAGTAATATTCTTTAACTAGGACTATTTCAGCTGAACAGATCCGGAAAAATCGATAAGACGTCTTGGTATGCTATCTTAGACGAGTTAAAGTCTTTCGATTATGACACCTACAAGACGATTAGACCTATGGCAGACAGATGCCTAGCCACAGGTAACGTAGAAGGTCATTACTCTATTACTAAACGCGGTTGTTTTAGTAACGAATTCGCATGACGAATGTGAGACGGCTACCAACTTACTGGGGTGTATGTTTCATGAAAGCAAATGGTAAGTTAGTTTTGATCGGAACTAGTATGAGATTATACTTTTTAGTGATATTCCAAATGGCGAAAAGTGCATCTTTGATTTCTAAAATTGTCGTAAGTTAGTTTCTGTAGATTTGAAAGAGTAATAAATATCTAATAATAATAATAATAGTCGTTTATTGAGTTGCCGTTTACAAGTTTATGATAGTAACTAAAAAATAATTTATGTGACAACCCAAAAGGGCGAAGTTCAGATTGGTACGGCATCCATATCATCTGCTCTCCCACTTACCCTTTTAAAATAAATTGTTAAATCATTTATGGCAGCTAAGACATATTGGAGAAACAAGTAAAAGAACAGAAAACGCCATTAATTTATTGATTCTGCAGTAAAGACTTGTAAAAGAGCCTCTTAAATGACGGTGTGTCACAAGATTTTAAAGACGGACTGAGGGAATTATAAATTTTGCAGATGTTATAACTGAATGAACGTTGATATAGAGAAGTTTTATGAATCGGTACCGTTAGAATATTCTTTGATCTAATGTTGATACTATGGACATCCGTTCTAAGAGTTACTTTATTAAATAGGTAAGATGCCTTTTGATAAGCAATTATGCGATGATATACACACGCAGAATGTAACAACCTTCGATCAGACATACTTAACCATTTTAATTCTTTTAACTTGTGAGTAATGTGCTCCCGTCTCCTTAATCCAAGTAATGTTATGTCGAGGGGTTGATGGAGGACCTTTGCACAAATATTGTAGTAAATATTTACATAATTCGTTGAATCTCAAAATGTCATCGTCATCAAATAACATTTTTCAA
This sequence comes from Photinus pyralis, assembly GCF_008802855.1. Classification (NCBI taxonomy): domain Eukaryota; kingdom Metazoa; phylum Arthropoda; class Insecta; order Coleoptera; family Lampyridae; genus Photinus; species Photinus pyralis. Next base: position 35,184,890 of record NW_022170511.1, read on the forward strand.
ATGCATTTTATGTACGGGGAAACTTACATGGAACACCCTGAAGGTTTAAGTATGCGTGTTTATAAATTGCAGCGGAATCTTTATGGTTTAAAACAATCCCCAAAATGCTGCAACAAACGGTCCAAGGATGTTTTAATATCACTTGAGAGCATGACCATGTCAATGCGCCACGTTATGTTTATTGACGAACTCAGAACTTTAAACGAAACAAAAATTTAGATTTGCAATCCATCGAGGTTAAGGTTTTCTAACAGTGTTTTATAACACTATCTCAAGTTTCCATTGAAACTTTCAGGAAATTTAACAAGGTTCATTCCTTATAATCCGTAAGTTCGCGCGAAATGTGGCCCTTCTAAAAGAGTTCCTTTGTTAAACTGCAGTTAGGAAGACATCGATTTTCCTACCGAGAGAAAAAGTTTTCTAAGTCCTTTTAGAAATATTACGGGAACGCTTTACTATATTTAACCAAAGCAGGAAAAATGGTCTTATTCATATTAAAAACCTCTTTTCCTCTGGTGCTCATTATGTGGGAGACTTTTACAAAATTTCGAGTTAGTTCCAGTTGGTTTCTAACTAACAAGAAAATCTTAATTGCGACATTATAATTATACGAAAGCGGTGATGGTCATCATCACCTGCTATATGACAATTTCGGTAAGTTGACGAGGGTGCAACTAATTACTCACTTTCTAAATCGATGTATACATAGGATATTCGCGGAGATCAATCAGTGCTAATTAAATCGCGTTAGCTTTATTTGCGAACGTCGTTACTTTAATTAATTAATTACAACAAAGAAATCCAAGTGTATTTCTTGTGGTTTAGACAATTTGGAGAAAGATGTACCTATGAACGTTTCCGCAGTTCAGGTGTCCGATAAAGTTACTGGCTGTAGTTTCCACTTCAAATGAGGCTATACAACTTGCTTATCTGTTGATTGGTAACTTGTGTAGTGTTGAAATGTATCCACCCGTTCCCACAAAACATAACTTTCTACCAAACTGATAGTTTATCTGAAGCTACCTAAATAATGACCGAGGTTACTGTGTGCTCATCAATTATGCAATTTATTGGCCGGTGTGGGATTCCGTGCTTCCTCTTCATGTAAATTAATGTCTCAATAATAAGCCGCAGGAAGTAGCATTTTATTCAACGGACGGAAAAACAAGTCACACAGATAGAGAGAGGATGACTTTAAAACTTTTAATGAACCACTTATTTTATGTTACCCTTTTAATAGCATCAAATATAACCCTTTATTATCTGTATACCGGGCTAAATTTGTTTACGGAACTTTTTCATCTAGAACAGCGCCACCCTCCCGTTAAAATTAGAAAGTTTCGGGCAAACAATTTGAGGAAGGAATTTAATTTTGATCCAAAAATGGAGATTGAATAGCGAAATTTGAATGAATATTTCTGTATCATCATGTAGCAACAGGAAGGGAGCAATTTAAGGAACGCCGCGGGTTATAAGTAAAATAAAGGATGTGAGGTGGAACATATCCTACCTCTCATAAAATAAAAGTTCAATCATATAGCGCATTAAATATTAATATTAAATATTTACAAGTGTATAAATAAATGTACAGTATAGCAATAGTACATTTTTAGCTTATTTTTTCATAAACAATTCGAAGATCCTATCTTTTTATCTGAGGGTTTTTGATTGGTTGAACGAAAAGAATTTTGCGTAAGGCGTAATATTAGTAAGCGCTATTGAAATCATAAAAGTATTTTAAAAGTATAAATTTACAAAAATGCAAGGAGGAAAATCGTACTAGGTTTTTAGGGAGCATTACTGAAAAAACAGTCAGGGCTTTTACTGGTAGGTTTATGAAGAGAAGAGTGTTCTCAAATGCTAACGCATAAATGAATGCGGTAAGAGATGGCGTTTCGCTTACCATAATGTGTATTGTGTTACGCACGTTTCTAGAATATAACACAAAAAACTGCTCGGAATGAGTCACATTGGTTACTTTAATTTTAATTTCCATCACTTTTATTTCATTATAATAAGAGTACAGCGCATGGCGCGTTTGGCGAAGCTGCGTTATCAAGTGTAATGATGATTGGCGGTGTGTTTGAAAGACCTCGAGAAAGGAGTTTTTTTTATGTGTAAGTGACGTTTCATTAAATACTGGAATTAACAAAAAAAAAGACACTAACTGGTTCGCGACGGTTGGCGGATTTGGCTCCCAATTAAAAAGCAGAAATTTCGTTTTCGTTTTCATTTGGAATACTAGAAAATTCACGGGCGCATAGATAGTATTCGGGGCACAAACCAAGGCGCATACGATCACTAAAAAAAACGCTAAATTGGAATACTAGGGGAACAGTATGGAATGTTGTATTTGAATAACTGAAAACGGCAAGGGCCAACCGAAGTATTCGGGGCGCAATCTCAGCGCAATCGGTGCTATGTGAAAAAATATTTTTAGAAAATTTGGGAGCAGTTATGAATTTGGCCCTCCCAAATTTTAAGTTTTGTAATTTGGAAACCACCGGGGGCAATTAATGCAATTCGTGTGCAAAGGAGCACATACAATGCACAATCATTTCAAAAACGAAATTACTTGCTTTCTAAAAGTAGGGGCCAATTCACATTAGGCTATTTACTTTTTATCGGGATTTCCGCACGATTTGGTAGACCTAGTTTGTCATATTATAATAGTTTTGTGCAGAAACAAGGTAACTACAGTTGTGAGAGAAGTTTAAAACGGTGTCACTTTTTTTAAAAAAAGTCTGTCAGGTTGGAAAATCAAGCAGTACTGCAAGTGAGGCCTTCTGTTAAAGTTCTCTCATTATTTAGGTAAGTAAGTAAGCTGATTTTTTTAAATGCAAATATAGTTCATGATTTTAAAAGCTCTCTACAATAAATTTTTGTTTGAAAATAAACACCAAAAAATATAGTCGCCTATGAAACACTTTCTTTCTCAAAATCTTTGTGGCAATCAGATTTGTAATGATTGAACTGCTTCAAACGCTCTTCTAACTTTCCCGTAATTCTTTCCCATCAGTTGTAGTCTTGTAGAAGGATATTTAACAAATTTAGGCGACACTGAACCCAGCATCGGCGGCTCACTCCAGTGTAAAATTTTTAGGGGCCGCACTAGGACACTTTCGGGCAGACCACCATTTGCTTTTAAGATAGCTGAAAGTTTTGTGCCATCGTATCACTACGGCTACTGGCGAACAAAAAGTCTTTACGGCGGCGCTAGTGTCGCCGTACTTTATAGCTTAAATATGCTCTGCCTCATTGCGACGAGCAATTTAAATTTCCAAAGTCTGCGAAGTGTATTTGTATAAACTCTGAGGCATATTATGTATCGTAATACAGATCACGCACACAGTATTCTCATGTAAAGCGGTCTAAATACCTTTGACATTTCCTTGTACCTTGTTAGTAGATGCTTCCTATTTATTCACTAAACAAATTTTCATATTCTATGTTTACGTGATATTGCAACCTATAAATTTTCTTCTGCTTTTGAATACGCCATTGAATGGACGGTGTTTATCTTCTCAAGTAAAGACATTTTTTTACAAAAATGGTGATTTTTCTAGTGACTTTTCCTACTTGAATGAAAAAATTATACAAGAGAAGAACGAGGATCGCCCTATCATAATCCCGACTAAAGCAATACTCGCAGTATACTTTGAAGGGAGACAGTTTGTCAACAAATAATCAAAGAAACGACAAACGAAATCGAATCTATTAATAGTCTGAGTGCCTGCTGCATAAATGGCTAGTTATTAATACCCTCCTGTAACTTCTGTATCCGCTTCATTATGGCGAGTCTACCACTTTTTTCTATCTCATGAAATTTTTTCGGCTTCGCTGGCCGTTCTCCTCCATTTCTTGTTCGAAAATACTAATTTTGGTATCGTAATAAATTTACATAGATACTGTGTTTCTAAAAAGTTTTAATCGAAAAAGGGAACATTTGGTAACTCACTGAAAAACAATGTCGGACAAAATGTTGGAGCGTTAGGGGTGTCTACGCGAGTGAAACGTCAAAAATATTATCGAAAAAATTTAATAGATTCCAGCTGATATTAGCAACATTTCTTGAGATATGTCTTATAATGATATTTTAACATTGTCCGACAAAATACTTTTACCGATTTTGCAGTCCGACGCACGGCAAATTGACAGTTATTACGAGGATAACAATTTATTGATATCCATGTTTTTTTAAATTTAGGTTTGTCATACATGAAGTATACAATATAGTTATATCAAGTGGGTCCGACAAAAAAAATTGGCTTATCGGGAAAAAAAGGAAAGACTTTTTTTTGCTGATTGGAGTATGTGTGTTTGATCTTTGAATGTAATATGTTGAATATCTCAGTTCGAACAATTTTTACTGCAACGTTTTCTATTTAATTCAATAAATTTCGCTGCAAAATTTGTTTAATTCTACTTTTACATGATAAAAAAAGCTTCTAAAACGGAACGCCTACTTGATGGCAACCAAATTGACCACTTACAACTACACAATGAAGCTGTCATATTCATAATTTGAATATTATCGTTATAGATTGAATTCGTGTCTATTTTCGTTCGTTGTGAGATTAATGAACTAAACTTGACATTTCAATTGGTATAGTCCGATTACAGTTAAAGGAGCTTAAGAGATTTTTTTTCTGTGAAGTCGAAAGCAACATGGAAGACATTTTTTATTCTTACGATAATATCCCCTATTTTTAAGTAATTTATTTCAAGATATTTTTGTAAAATAAATTAACTTTTTGAATTTAGCTAATAAATGTCTTGTTATTTCTATCTAATAATTAATATGACACCAGATCTTTAATTTGTTTCAAGAAGTTATTTTGGTTGCAAAAAATTGGCGTCTTTCAGAAGACTTTATCGGCTTGTAAAAGTAGCACCTAGGAAGTCCTATAGACGGGAGATGGTGACACTTTTTGTGGTGTGATTGGCTACAAGTTGTGCGACATTCAAAGGTTTAATTAAGTACTCCTCATACGAAAAATGTGCTAAACTCTCTGGAGGTGGGGCCTCGTTATTGCGTGACGATTGTTTAAACATGTCGGAAAATTGAATGATTTTGGACAATTTGCTACACAATAATTCTTTGGATTTTTTCTGGTAAGTCGGTGACAAAACAAAGAGGAAACGAAATGCCATCACTTCGGTGGGCCTTATAGCCCGCCATACTCCATTGAAAGTGTCGATTGTTTGTATTTTTTTTTGGGTGATTAGTCCTCAATCATCATTCAACGAAAATCAAACACTGCCATCATACGCAGCGACGGGCCGAATAGCCGCATAACCGGCACAAGACTGTCATTTTTGTTAATAATTTTTGGGCATTTGCTACAGTAATGGCATTTGCGATTTTCCGAAGTTCATGCTCCCATGACCAGGTATATGTGCCATACTCGTCAGAAGGCTAAAGATGGCCATATCCGAAAATCCGTTTTCTTAAACATCTTTGGTGCTATAACTGGACAAAGCAAGACAACCTGAAACGACTTTCCTCGCGAGCTTCAGAAAAATGATTTTATTATAAAAAAATTGGTAAGCTACAATCCCATTCACAAAATAATACAATTGTTCTAAATTGATTAACTTTATCCCGACAAGATATATATCGGTACTCGCGTTTTAACAAATTACTCGTCCATCGGTATCGGATTCCTAACATCGTCATGGGTCTCTTCTGTTTCGTTCCCATTGCCTCGGACACTACTCAATCGATTTGAATTTCATTCTCTTTGGTCAAGTGCGATCCAGAATGAATATATCCGACAGTATGGCGTAGTGGGCTGTTCGTCGCCGTCGAACAATTAAATTCAATAATTATCTGTGTCGTTAACTTCCATCCGTAATATTTCATGGACTATAATAATAATAAATATATAAAATTAATGTTGATTGGTATTTTAGATTGCACAGTGCCAACTTTCTAATTATGAAAGCATCTGAAATGAAATTTGATACTTATATGCACTTAAGGTGCAAAATTTGGTCTTGAACATGTATAGCCATACCCAGGCAGACTCGTTTGCTATACTTTGTTTAAACGTTTATTCTTATTATTTTATTAATTATTAGTGTTATTTTAATTGTATAAATTTCAAAATTTTCATCGTTTTCTTATTCGGAATAAATCAACTGCCCTGAAATTTTATCAAAAATTGATCAAAGCCACTGGTGTTCAGATACTTTGGCGGTAGGTAATAAACTTGACGGCGCTACACCTATACCTCGATCCATTGAATGCAATGCAGACACACAACACCCCGACCGGAATTCTTCAACTTGACTAAGAAGTTCGAGTGGGGCGAGAATATTAAGCGACATAACAATCTCGTGATAAACAAGATTGGCTGGGATTCATGTTTTGATTGTATATTTAATGAATAATGAACATTTAATTTGAGCACACACCTATACAAAGAACAGTATTATCATTACATTAATAACGTGGTGACTCATAGGGCGAAGTTCAAGACATGGAATAAACGGTTATTCCGTCTTGCTCTACCACTCAAACCCCCTACATATGAAATACAACACGGGAACAAGACATAAAAAACCTAGCAAGAAAAAACTATATGATACAAAAACCATTCAGTAATGCAGCACAAATGAAAACCTAAAAAAGAAAAAAAAAAAAATGTAAAAAGGAAAAAAAAACTATAAAGCAAATAATGATATTAAGAGCAACTAATGCTGCCATTGCAAGGAGTCATGAGGCGCAGGCGTTTTTTTTACACAAAGACTATCGGATAAATGTTTTAATGAGATGGTAAATTCATTAACGTCTTTGCAAATATTGTAACTGGAGGAGCGTTTAATATAGTGAGTTTTGTGAGTAAGGTATAGTTAATAAAAAACCGATTTAACAATTGACATTCATGGACGTCAAGCTCTGTATGTTACCTTTCAAATAATATGACGGAGTTTTGGTTTGAAGTATGCCATGGAAAAACGGCAAGAATGTATATTTCTCTGTTGTTCATATCAAGCACTGGAGGGATTTAATTTATGTTATCCGGTCGTATTTTCGGATACCAAATATTAGTCTAAGGCAAAGAATTCTCATTCTCTGAATTCGATTGTAGTCCCTCTTTTTGTCGGATCATGGGCCATAACACCTATCCAATAGTTAAATTGGGAAGCATAAGGATTCACAAAGCATAACCTTAATACTTACGAATTAATAAGAAATCGGCTATTAAAATATTAGTTTAATTATTTGTAAACGCTTATAATTATTTGAGATATTGCCTTTTTGAACGTAATTGGGAGTCAAAATCATCCAAATTTTGTATTCATTAACGACTGGTAATATTGCCCCCGTTGGACTCAACAATTTATTGCATGCTTGAGCGTGTTAATAATCGACGTTCGCCAATAGCATAGACAGCTGACTATTGCATTAAATCTGAAGTCCATGTTCTTTCCAGAAATCTTAACTATATTATACAAGGTAGAATGAGTTGATTGTTGATTGTAATTAAGTTAGGTTTTCAGTCAGGAGCTGTATAATATTGTGTGTCATCCGCGGTACATGTGATAAAGTGCAGTATTCTAAACAAGTGTGAAAATTGGAGGTGTATATAAATAACAGTAATAGGTCCAAGCACTGACCCCTGCGGAACAAACGCTGCTGTAACAGCAATGGGTTTGACAATGTGGTCCCATTTAAAGACACGCGTTTGTTCTAATTGCTAAGGAAGCTTGAAATAAATTTTATAGAACTAGTCGTTTAAATCACATAAATTTTAGTATGCAAGGAAGAACACATGGTTTACTTCTATTCAACACGCTCTAGAGTAATCGAGCAAAATAGAACTAGCAGATTTTTACGATCAATGCAGAAATATATTGTGTTCTGTGACGTGCAAAAGGGCCAGTAAGTGCAATCTGTGCGGCGACCTGAACCGGACGTGTAAAGGGGGGAAGAATGTTTTCCAGAGTTAAATATGCCCTGATCTGCCTATCATGGATCCTCCCAAAATCTTAGACATAACCAAAGGCAAAATACTTATTGGACGTAGATCATAAACCCCTTCGGATGTCTTAATTTTAGGGAGAGGTATTATCTTGGCATTTTCCATGAATTTGGGGGAATAAACCAACGCGCATAGACAAGAGTTGATTATGTGGGTGATCAAGTACGTTTAAATATGGGAAGGCAAATAACTGAGCATGTACACACTAAATTCTGATCCAGACCTTCGATTTAGAACTTTATCAAATATATGCAGTTAAGATACTTCTACTTCAGTAGTGGCGTAAACTAAATTTATGGTTTAGAATGTCTACTATTGCTATTAATAATAATGAAGTAAGGGTATCATTGATAGTTACTTGTGTAGTACAAAAAAGGAACTATTTATTTTGTCAACATCACATAACTGGGGAGATTCATTTATGGCATTCTGTTCTAAAAAAAATATACATCAGCTCTTGCGTAGCCTCGCCCAGATTACCTTAGGGTTTATATTCAGACGATTTATTTTGCTTCTAAAAATGCCCTTTTTTTTTTTCTGATTTAATAGCAAAGGTGGTATAATTTTCTTAAAGTTTTAATAGTACTCCATGGCTAGCTTTTTCCGTCCTTTTATAAATCTAAGTTAAAGCCTTGTTTCGAAGCGATCATATCAGCTGTAATACTTCTGAGTTGACCATGCGTGGCATATGGTTTCCGACACTTTACATTCATTTTTTTTTCTTTAATGGGGGATGCTTATAAATAAGCTGAATGCGATGCATAAGTTCAAAAGAACGCCTTTGGTCATTAACAATTGGATCATTAATAAACAGTCCCCAGGAATCAATTAGGTCGTTATCGAAGTTGGCAAATTGATGTGTAAGGTAATTACGATAACGACGGCAGAACTTCAGTTTTCGCTTTCATTTGTTTAACAGGATTTTACATTGTACTAGGTGATGGTCGGAAACAAGCCCGTGCACACTAAAAATTTACAGCCACTCTATAAACCTCTATATCATTCGGCCTACTATATAAGTCATAAGGGAGGCACTGTTACTGTGATATAACGTGTAGGGGGGGTTGATTATTAATTTGCTTCATGACCTAGAGATTTGAACATTACTTTTATTACAACCTCAAACTGTCACGAAACATGGTGCCATACTGTAGCAAATTCGCCCAAATTTCGGAAAATTCTTACATTTTTGAAAAACAATATTATACAATAATTGGCCAATGCCACAGGATGGCGTATCGAACTTTTCTATTCTGCCCATAATAAAATAACTGGTGGAAATTATAGGGTGTAGAAATCGCCCAAATTATTAACAAAAATGACATTTTGTGCCGTATGGGGCTAATGCGGGCCCGTCGCTGCGGTAATGCAGGTTGATTTTGTGAATGACTGATTGAGGACTTGATGCTCATAAAAAATGAGCTTGTAGCAAATACCAAAAAAATACAAACAACGACTTTCAATATGAGTATGGCGGGCTATAAGGCCCGCCGGAAAAGTATGGCATTTCGTTTCGTCATTTGTTTTGTCACCGCTACTAGAATCCAAAGAATTTGTGTAGCAAATGTCCAAAATCATCAATTTTCCGAACATGTTTTAAACACTCGTACACGCAATAACGGCCCACTCCCAAGAAGTTAGCACTCATTTTCGTATTGAGATACTTAATTAAACCTTTGCATGGTCGCCATAACGTTGAGCAAATCACACCAGCAAAAAGTGTCAATCATCTTCCCGGTCTACTATGTCTACACTTCTACATGCATATCACTGTAATAAAATGTTGTTTTTCATAATGTATACTTAATATTTAATATTTAATTTGTATGAAATTTTGTTTTTCCCTGAAGTGCCATTGTCGTCTGTTCAACATCACCTCGAACGTCAACATTTAACCCATCTGAAGCAAGTGCATTCCCATTTTTTGCTTCAGTCTGTCGCAATATACATATTAACTATTTCCACGTTCCCACCTTTCATTCTATGGTTATTAACCTAGTCCCATTGTATTGTGCACCTCAATCAAGCATATTGAAGAAAACAATTTCTTTTTAAATTTCTTTTTGTCCGAATGAAGATTGGTTACGATATAATTGCGGACACTTGTCACCACGTATTAAGTAGCGT
>NW_022170511.1:35195107-35209950 GCF_008802855.1 Photinus pyralis
TTTTCCCAACGATCTTGGTGCATAAATAACGATTTTGACATGTTTTGATCAAAATCCATGTGGTCCATAAAAATAGATCAAATTCATGTTTAGATCATTGAGATAATGCTCTTGATCTTTTTCCCAACGATCTTGGTGCATTAATAACGATTTTGACATGTTTTGATCAAAATCCACGTTTTCGCCAAAAATTCATCAAATTCATGTCTTGGGCATTGAGATAATGCGCCTAGTCTTTTTCCCAACGCTCTTGGTGCATAAATAACGATTTTGACATGTTTTGATCAAAATCCACGTGGTCGCCAAAATGCATCAAATTCATGTCTTGGGCATTGAGATAATGCGCCTAGTCTTTTTCCCAATGATCTTGGTGCATAAATAACGATTTTGACATGTTTTGATCAAAATCCACGTGGTCGCCAAAAATGCATCAAATTCATGTCTTGGCCATTGAGATAATGCGCGTAGTCTTTTTCCCAACGATCTTGGTGCATAATTAACGATTTTGACATATTTTGATCAAAATCCATGTGGCCTCAGAAAAATAATTTAACATTTTTGAATCACACACATGCAAACGTGCACGTTATCAACTCTTTCAGCATCAAGATAATGCGTTTGAAAGCTTTTACAACTCTAAATTCATGTGTAAAGAATAATTTTGGGTACATTTTGCTCTAAAACTATTGACCGAGACCACAGAGAAGAGTTATATTGAATTGTTACACATCTAAGAGTCATAGGGAATAATCTAGCGAAAGTCCGAACTCGATACATGACCTAGGGAATGAAATATGTTAATTTTTTTATTATATTGAGTTCGCAGTTTTTCCTGTTCCCGATTCACTCGAAGTCGTATAACTTTTGTTCCTGTTGAACCAGCTTCCTGAAAATCAATAGCGTCCGTTCTTAATGTCCAACGTACCCGTATACCAAATTTCAACACAATCGGCAACTTTTAAAAAGAGTTAGAGCGCACACGGACGGACGGACGGACGGACGGACGGACGGACGGACGACAATACAAAACTATAAAGGATCTGAGGATCCTTAATAAATGATTATAGGGCAAAGTAAATAAAATTCTGCTGCGAAACTTGGTATAAAATCAGGCTGAGATAATAAAATTGTGATTCGAAACAATTTATGATGGGGCGAAGTAAATGAAAATCTACGTTGAAACTTGTGGTAAATTATGCGGGGGTTACTAACCTTACTATTCTGAACAACGAACTGACTCCTACGCTCGAGTTAAGGGATTCGATATCCTACGCACAACAAAAATAGCTTAAAAGGCTAAATAAATAAAAAACACAGTACAAAACGTGGAGTGAAGTGAGAGGTTGTATTGTAGAATTTATTCAATACTAAAAAAAATAGGATGAAATTATGTGAAGGGTAATAAAATTACTATCCTGAAGCAAAAATGGCCACGCAAGGTCGTCCTAAGGCATCTACACAACCAAATAGTTTATGCCTAAGATAAAGGCAGCTCCTGAGACTTCCCTATTGCATTTTGCCGGCTTGCACCTGATACTATTGAATCTCAGGTGAAAGAGGTGCGATGTAAGTTCAAAAACTTAATTCAAAGTTTCCACAAATCTTTTCCTATTAAAAATGTGTGACGCGGGAATTTTAGGAAGTGCTTTCGGAGTACACGTTAATGCGTTAAATGTCGAGTCTCTATCTTCCGCAGTTTCGACTGTGAAACGTAAAATCCCGTTTTTTCCTATTCCCGTAGGCAAATGTTAGCTTCTTCCACCCAGTAGTTTCGGATGTGGGTTGTCATGATCATGAGTCAGTAACGCAAGAGTTTTCTATACTGGGTGAACTTTTTTTCTAAAACACTGGATACATCTTCAAAACAAGATTATTTAAGAAACTTTTTGTGGCATCCAAAATTATAAAACGTTTGCCACTAATTTATGTACCTTAAATTTGTAGTCAGTGACGTACATCTCAATGGGGGCATATTTTTTTGGCAACTACTAGTTTTTGTTACATATTTTTAAACAATACACTTTTTTGGATGTAGCAACATAAAAAACTTGTTATAATGATCAAATTTAAAAGAAAAATCGTTGTGTTAATTAATTTTAATCTCACTCGTTTGCGTTGAAAAAAAGCATCACTCTTTTGTTATTTATGCCAAAGCAGTTTATTGCATCAAAAGTCATTAAAAATCTATAAGCAAATTTGCATGCTTAAAAATTATTTAAAGTGGCGTGCGCCTACAAAACTATGAGGGTCAGATTTTTAATGGAAAGCTCTATTTTCGCAGGGAATATTTTTTTAAATATGTAACATGAAAACATGATAAAACTAGTAAAATTATAAAATTGATTAATACAAAAGCTATTTTCCTCAATTTGAGTGTTTCTCCTAAATTTGATTATGCAATATAAAACGTTTTTTATAGTGATATATCCAAAAAAAGTGATATGTCAATGTAACTAAACCACCTTTTCGAAGGGCAGTTAATCCTATACTAAAAATGGGAATCAAACTCATGCCTCGAGCAGTCTATCTGCCAATATTTTCAGAACAATATATTTCACCTTAATTTAGTCTCATATTTCGTATGGAATATTGATATGGGAACATTCCAGTATAGCCAATAGAATTTTCGGGCTACAAAGGAGAACCATTATAGTTCTTAATGATACAAGTTCGTTTATGAACGTCATATTGAAACGCGTGTAACGTTAAGATGTTAGTTACACAAGTTTCATTAATAACGTTCATATAGATCGTGTATCATTCAAAATTTAATCTACGACAGTCCAAATCGATTTTAATCAGATTTTTGAGTTATCTAACCGTTTTCATAAATTATAATTCAAAATTATCAAGTGTCCATACTAGTGGATGTCATGGTAATCACGTTTGTCAAATTTGACGTTTGCTGTTAGTAGAGTGTAGAAAATGGTAGTTGTTATTATTTGCGTGCTTTTATGAATTCATACGGAGCACACTGGACGAAAATGATCGACTATAATTTCATAAAAAGCAACAATAGTGACCTGTCGTGGCAATACCTCTATTGTAAACCAAGTAACTCAGGGACATCCGTATACACAAAAAGCCTAATAAAATCTTGGAACACAGTCCCTTTAATGTTAAAAAATTTTCCGTCGTGTCAACACGATCTTAACATGCTACCCCTGTGCGACTGCCAATTGTGGCCACAAACAGCGAAAAATTTAATTAATAATGACATATATGGTACAAGTGTGGACTAAATAACATCGGAGACTGTACAACAGGAACCAAATGGAAGGTGAAGGAGGAATTGTTAAAAAGGTAAGTTACACCCAGGGTAAAGCAGAACATGTTCTCAATGTATGATCTTAAAGAATTAGTTGGAGTAACTTTCCCGGATGTCGTAGGCGTAGTCGGTGCAGGAAAATGGCCCCCAGAAATATATTTCGAGAGAGAAACAGGAAAAAAGATAACTCTCAATTCCAAGACGAGAAGACTGTTGTACGAAATGCAATTGAATGAAGGATCTGGGAAAACCGAAAAACTTAAAAGGGAATTGGGACGAAAAGGAAATATGTTGGAGTGAAATGTTTAAAAATCCATCACTCGGAATCGATGCTGTCACCTCATGGCGTTTCGCAAAAAACAGACTGGCCGACATGATTTTTCTTAACAAAATTGGTGTAACTACAGATAAAAACTGTTTATGGTGCAACGAGGACGGTACAGCATGGCACTTAATAGTAGAGTGTAATTTAACAGATGAACTGTGGAAACAAGTCAAAATACTAGTGTGCAAATTATTAAATAGACAATCAGCAATGCCAAGTGATATGTATAGACTTTTCAAAAACAGAAACAACAATCCAGAAATTAATTTAGCAAACTTTTTGATAGTGTTAGCTATAAGTACTATATACAAACAATATATAGTTTACACAAAAAACAATGTGGTTCCGCGATATTTAAAAAATAAAACGCGATTAAAAAACAGAATCCTAACCGAGTACCGATGGCATCTAACAGATGGTGATGTAAACATTTTTGTCTTGAAGTGGTGCGCGGGTGGTGTTTTGTGCAATTTGGGCGAGGACGGAGAGCTCTGTGTAGGGGAGGACATAGACTGATTTATATAGGATAATCAAATATGCAACAAATTTTGGTTTTTATGTATGTAGGCAAAGGTATCTGTAAGTAGTTGGAAAATGTACAGTTTTTAATAAATAATAATAATAATAATAATAACAAGAACACTAGTGCTTTTATGACACTTTTGTATCTCTCCTTATATTCACACATCCTTGATTGTGTACACTGGGGTATCTAATATAAGAGCAAAAATTGAAAATTTTGATGTACGCTCTGTGTTTTCATAATAGGAAAATAGGACTACATTTTTGTGCAATTATTATTGTGTATATTAACGTCCTAGCTTTTCAAATTAAACTCCTGGATTTATTCCATTTTAAAATAAGAATTTTTGACTTTGTTATAACATACTCAATTTATTAGAGCGTGAAATAACTAAAAATCTACTACTAAATATAGTATACAATCAGGGGAGGTTAGTGAAACTACCCGAATAAAAAAAACACGCACGAGATGGATCTTAGGGAAAAGGATCTACTGCCTACAATAACCGAAGTTTATTATAGAACGAAGTAATTTCAAATCCACCTATAAGTTTGGGTTAAAATTATGGGGCGAGTAGGAAAATTACAATTCCTTTATCAAGAAAAGGCTCATACTAGGGGACAAGATATACTTACCGCGCACAACAAGGATATAATCTACCTTTTACAACAAAAATGATTTATTGTGAGGCGAAGTGTATAAAATTTTACGGTTAAAATTGGTTTAACATTGGGTGAAAAATATTTGAGTTACCATTCTAATTTTCTAGGGATGGTATCGACGGCTACAACGAAAACACTTTATTAAGGAACGAAGTAAATAAAAATTGCTCTAAAATTATGCGGAGGGT
Organism: Photinus pyralis; assembly: GCF_008802855.1. NCBI lineage: Eukaryota > Metazoa > Arthropoda > Insecta > Coleoptera > Lampyridae > Photinus > Photinus pyralis. Next base: position 35,200,074 of record NW_022170511.1, read on the forward strand.
AGTAAAATTCCTATTTTGAATGTACTCACACGCTCATCTGAGGGATGCCACTTCACTATAATCTTACCAATAAGCTTAACTGATATGTACGTATACGTCGTAGTGGCTATGCTTACTTTAAAGTGCTAAGAGAACGATGCAACAAGTGCACGTACTTAGCTTAATACCTTCTACTATTCCAATATTTTTTTAAATTTTATTATTAACTGTATTAGCTAATATCAACACATCCTCACAAACAACCCTGTTTTATTTGGGATTTAAACCCAGTCTGGTATCCAGATATTTTAAAACATTGGGAATAATTACGGTGGTGGTGATATCGTAAAACACATTTACATTATAAAATGGTGCATAGGAGAAAATTTGAAAGAAATCTTGCTGGGCCCGATTGTAGATTTTAAAGTATTGCGTAAATTACCGTATTAGTGTACACACATTATAAAAGCATTGTTATTATTAGCCTTTATTTACGGGTTTGTACGGTACGACCGTTTCATCGGGATACTCGCATCAAGTCTACGCAATAAGTGCCGCATATTGACCAAGCAGTGTTATGAGAATTTTATCAGATTTTTGGAGGTCACTCCCAGATTATTTTGGAAATTTCACCATAACTTGCATAAGTCATCTAACGGTTTACCATCCATATGTTTAACGATGGTAGTTACTTCTCAGATGAAATTGTCAACCTTTTCGCTAAACATTTCGCCAGTGCCTTTATGGATAGTTCAATCAGGTAATTCATTCGCCATGCTTGACCAAATCGACCTGGTCAAATTTACGGCTCAACATATTCAAGATAGGCTTGCTAAAATGGATTTGATTGGTAGTACCGGGCCAGGCCGACGAACGATAGACGAACAGTCCAGGTCTTCATTGAAGATACCTGGTCAAATTTCTTCGATATAAGGTCAAAAGTATCACAACTCACAACGCTCTCATCTTGGTCCTCTACTGTTCCTGGCCGTCATCAACGATATTTCATCAATACTGTTATCTGACCATGCGCTCTTCGCCGACGATTTTCAGGGCGGTTGGGGGTATCAAAGACACCGCAATGCTACAGCAATACTTGGTGCAATTAGAACTCTGGGTTTTAAACAACGACTTGCAGCTAAATGTGATGAGTAAATGTTACACTATTTGTTTTTGGAAAATTACACTCCCGCTGAGCCGAATTAGGTACTACCTTGGTATTCAGTTATTGTCAATTAATGCAAGATTTGTTTAGAATAGTGCTGGGTTGCTACTGTATTAACTTATTTTAAAGAAGCTCTGGCAATGATTTCTGTTTAATACAGGAAAGAATTCCAATTCCAATAATATTCCGCTAAAAATTTTTACCACCAACGTTAATTGCTTTGTGCGCTATTCAATTACTAGGACGTGACATTTTGACAGATTAATGCACTAGTAGTGTACATTTACTCATTGTTGTACTAATTGGTTTATTTTAATTACGCGGCGATATATATTGTGTAGTTAATTGATTGGTTATTTGATGACATGTGGCGTCAATTAGGTAAAGGTTCTGCACGATGTCACACAATATTTACTAACGACCTTCTCAACAGTGCTGTGTTAAATTCGATCATTTTAATTCGCACTCTCAATTTGTCAACTTTGAAATCGAGAACGGTATCGCTTTTGCCATATACCGCTAACGTCAATCCCTAGGCAACCGACACAACAAAAAGAGCTCCTAATTTTATAGAAAGCTCTGCTTGTGACTCGATCCCTTGAAAAACAAATGCTATACCTACAGTAAACGCCCACCTCGTTTACCTGATAATTAGCATTTACGTAGAAAGGATTAAAAACGCCTTGCTGAAGGGAAAATAAAGCAAGCGCAAATGTTCCAATTTGTGATTGAACTTTTTATGTACTACCTACATAATATCTGATGGGTTATTATTGTATCTCGAATGATAATTATTTCTGGCCATAAAATGGTCATTAAATTAAACATCTCGTTTTATGGAGTCATCAACTAGTAATTTCCGCAAACATTATGTGCCAGGGAAGTGTTTGATTTCATTTTCACGACTGTTTTATTTACATCTCCTTCTCTTGTAATGAAACGGGAAAGTAAAACAAGAAAAATAGCACTAACACTTTGAGTTGTAGGTCGTACGTACGTAAATGATTTATATTCATGCTACCTTCTGCCGAGTTTATATTAAATCGAATATTTGGCTTTGTGTGTGTTACATTAAGCTACTAAGGGAGTGAAATTGCAGTTATAGAAATTCACAGCGCTATATGAACCGTATAGGGAGGTCTTCTAGACACAATTAGTTTGGGTTAAGTTGTTCACCGATGCCAAATTAAGATTTAACACGTCTTGCCAGGAAAGTCTTACAACGTCACTTCTTTGAGATGGCGGGAAGGAGTACACTGGACGTTGTTTATTTTCTGGGAACAGATTTAATAGGGAGTGTAAAGTTAGTTCGAGCATAAAAAGAAATGTGTGATAGAGGAGACTAAACAAACGTTTTTCCACGTATTTTTTATTTATTCACTTTCACACAGAAGAATAAAACTAGCAGATATTTGCGTATGTATTTAGGTGCCAAAATTCTGATTTCGATTAAATTTAGTACATGGGGGGGTTTGTTGCTCTAGACAATATTGAATTCTGGTTAGATTTTGTCAAAATTTAAACGAAACTGCTACTGAAGCAAAGAATCGTCATGTTTTAATCTTTAAACGCACAAAGAGATTATACAATAAAGATATCGCGAAACTCCGTTTGTCAGATAGTTGCAAATGTCACGTTCAAAAACTCCCTTGGGACGAATATGATCGAGATCGGAATTTTTTTGCCAGTACCGTTTATATTAGGTGTAGGCGACTGTGGTAGAAACTTTGAAGCAAATGTACAAATTTAAACAGTTTACACCTGAACCTAGGTTACACTCTGTAGCTTCTCTTTCCCTTCAAAGATCATACTAGATCTTTGTGCCCTTACACAAATAATTTAAGTCATATTATCATACAGTTACATGTTTCTAATAACGTTTTTTTTGTTTCAGGTAAGTGACTTTTTTCTACACATTCTGACCTTTTCCATTCACGAATTGAGTAAGTTACTGAACAATCAACCTATATTTTCGGAGTCGCAACTTTCTTCCATGATAATATTATATGCGAAACATTTATTACCTACACATAACCTTTGTAGAGGTTTATTTCCTAATATATTCAGCAAATTCTCAAACTTTTACCACGATCTACGTAGTGCCACAAGTTGAAAAGAAAGAAACCCGAATATCCCGGGTAAAAAGTGATTATTTACATAATTTAAACATGTGCACCATTGCCGCACAAACGCGGGATTCATAAGGATACGTTGCATATTTTCAAATTTTAAACATAAATTACCAAATCCCTCAACGATAGTATTCCTCCAATGTCTTTAACTGTTCCCTGTGCATTAGGACTTTTTATTGTCACACTAACGTCAATTGTGTATTATCCTTAGCCAGATACACTAATGATATACATAATTGAGTGTACAATGCGAGTTAGAACGTATTAAACTTGGAAAACAGTATTAATTACATGCCAGTAGGTACCTAATTATTCCAATTATCTGTTTACTTTAACAATACATTCATCTATACCCACACGTAACCCACAAATAAACATTGTGCAATTATAGACAAAGCATTTAGTTGAAACTGTAATGGAAAGTTGCGAAACTCTGTGAAGTCACATGAATATAATGGAGTTTTGCCGAAGGGAAGCGCGTTTTGCATTAGTCACAAAAGGAAAAGAGCTCAGTATGTCAAAGGTAAACTAAATAAGTTTACCTAAACATTAATTATATTGAAAGCTCGGATTTGCACTAAAAGCAATTTCGTAAACCGTATTTTCTATACCTTTTTACGGTGGCGCGTGTCCGTTCCCGTGGGAATACAATCAATTGTGTGGAGAGAAAAATTGATGAACTATAGACATCTGAACTTACTTCTAAATAAATAATAGCCGCGTCTACCGAAAACACTAGAAGACAAAAACCCATTAGTGCCATACGGTAACGAAAATAACATTAGAGAAAGGTGCGCTCTGCTAAAACCGAATGAAAATAAATTTAGCTCTCCGAAAGCACATTTGATTTAATTTACGTTCACTTTCAGCGCTCGATTTGGATTACATTTTTTAGGTGATCCAATATTTCCCGTTTACGTTGACGTACTGCCTTCCCGAACCGATTGCTTTTAATTCAGTTAGGGGCGTATAGTAGCTTGATTGCTATCTCTAACTCGATAAACTTCATTATCGAAAGCACAACTACCAAACTACTTTGTCGAACCCTAACATCGCAGCGTAGTTCATATATTAATCACCGCAGAGGAAGCCAATGTGTGGAGAATGTGAATTGTACTATTACGCGCGTATACCAATTCCATTCGATAATTGCAATCACTGTAGGTGTTGTGTGTGTAATTTACTTCTACCCAAGCTTTCGACATGCGAGCCTTGCATATACGCACTTTATAAGGGCATTCGTGCGTTGTAACTTCCTCTAAGGGTAGTTTCGAACCGGACCTCCGTGAATCCCTATCTGGAGTTTCACTAGAATAAATGTCTCAACTAAATGCCTTCTCTGTTGTCAGCGGAGGTTGGAAAACATAAAAGCTTCTATACGTTGCAATTTTTAATCAAAAGGAAATGTCTCTTGTGATTTATGGTGTGACTGTCGAAAAATTTTTTCTGGATATTGAGTGAAATGCCTGCCAAGCTAATAGCTACAAAGTACTGCTACTTAAGAATGCCAATACCAGCTTAACGTCCGTTTTTTACAATAAGAATAGATATTCTGATTGATTAACGTCTCCAAAAGAAAGATTATTGCAATTTGTATTCATTATTTCCATGTTTAACGATCCACAGCCACCATACGAGAGTGTGCGGTTCAATTAGTGCTATAAAAAATTTTTAACAATAGATCACTTTTTCGTTTATTGTTAAGTAAAAAATTTTTCACTGAAAACTAATAATTACTTTGCAATTTGTAGTAAAAGGGACAGAGTCTCTTATTGTACTCGCTATTTCCCTTTTTAGACAGAAAATTCTGCTATAATATGCCTTCCTCGATTTTTCAATCGAGTGGCTGCAATCGTTTTATTTGTCAGGCTGTAGCTCCAACCCCTAATGATAGAACTTCTGATGCGGTGGTTTTAATATTAATTGTTCGTTCAAGATGTGCAGTCACTTGACCCTGATCTTTCGCCTAAAGAGCTTATTTCGAACAAACCACTCAAAGCTTTGAACTTTAAATCCAAGGGAAAAGCTACAACATTTTCAAATATGCAGTTGGTAACGGCCTGAAATCAATTTTAGATTACAGTTTGGACACTGTCTTGTAGTAAACTGTTATTTACTCTCGGATTTGCTGAACATTGGGTACAACACATTCTGAAAATTACCCTGTTTTATTTTTTACTTTCATTTAGATTATTTCTTTAATTAAATTCACTGTTATGATGGAACTTCCCGTGCAATTTTTGTTAATGCACGGATTTTAGTTTTCTAATTCTATTCCGAGAAGCAAGATAACGCAGAATTACTAGGGGAGATCTCTTAAAATTTGTATATACAAGTATTGTAATTCTAAATTACCTGTTGCCAGGAGCAGGTTGACTGTTGAGCAAATAGCCCAGTACAATGTGTCCATATGAACCCTATAAACATTTAAATTTCCTGGAAAATGGAAAATTTGTCCGATAGGTATTCTTGCGAGATTAGGACCTTGTGCGCGGATGCAACATCCTGTTGAAACAGTTTCCAACTTTTGTCATTTTGTGTGCCGTACATCGTTGTATTTGTAATAAAACATGATACCCGAGAAATTTTGGTGTAGTCGATTTTTGGTAAAAATGGAAGGTTATACACTGCCTTTTTTTGAGCCCCGAAAAAAAATTGTCTCAGATCGACCCGGGAAAAAAATTTTCTTATAGAATGTGGCCTGTAGAATCGATAACTTCAAACAGTTCCAAGATTGGGCTACTAATTCAAAAGTTACAGCCCTTTGAATTTTTTTTCCAAATTGGTTGCTAGCCTGCTGGAAACACTTTAAAAATACGCTAGAAACAGTACTTCCGCATCGTAGGTAATTATACTGAAGGAATTAGTGGTTTTATCGCTAAAGTTTTGCTTGTCCAAATATTCGTTTAAAACGATTAGGTAAAAACTGTTGTTATCGGTACAGTACTCTCCCCGTACCCATTGGTAATGACTAATGTAGAGTACTAAGTAGGTACTACAAGAAAAAAATCCAGAATGTTGCTCGGAAATTCCTTGACACTTGTTACTTGTAAGTACCTACCGAGACGTATCTTCTGAAATAATTGAAATTAGTGATAGTATGTTACGTGAAGAAATGCACAGATAAAATTTGTAAACTTTTACTATGTAGGTAATAATTCTTAATTACAAATATAAAAGGACAATAAAAGATAACAATTCCTTATAATCAAAGTAATACAGATATAAGGGTTAAGACTAAATTAAAAAAATAACTTGCAAACCAAAATTTAAACTTCTACTATTCTTGGTATTTACTATTTTGGCGGTTTGATGTTATTTTCTGGCCTTTTATAAAAATGTTTAATTTAGTGGTAAGTGCGTGGTAATTGATTAGGTACTTTTTTGCCGTTCAGGTAATGTATTTTATGTATTATATACGCGGCAGTAAATTATCTGATTATACCTATCGTAATAACTATAACAAAACTTAACGTATGCCGGTATGCCCTGAATATGATAGGGCAGCGTTAATAAATGGCAGAACTTGCCTCTTCCTTTTTTTGTTGGCGAAATCGTACGACCCCTTTCACAGAAAACCACACAATACGAAAAACAAGAAGTCAAAAGTGGGATGTGCAGACAGCAGACTAACCAATGAAGCACAGAACACGTAGGTAACGTCAGAGTAGGAGTGAAGGAATGAGTAAGACTAAGGGTTTTCTATATTCGTCACCTAATTCACGATAAGAGCTTCGTTATGAAAGTGCTTGAAGCTCTTTGTAAGTGCTTGAAGCCCTTAAAAAGTGCTTGAAGTTCTTTGAAAGTGCTTTAAGCTCTTTGAAAATGCTTGAAGCTCTTTATAAGTGCTTGAAGCTCTTTATAAGTGCTTGAAGCTCTTTAGAAGTGCTCGAAATTGTATGAAAGTGCTTCAAGCAGTTCAATAGGGCTTGAAGCTCCAAGCACTTTTTCCTGAATTAGAAAAGTAATTGAAGCAAAGAGCTCTAAGCACTAAAAGTAATTGAAGTCCTTTAGCAAGCACTTTTTTTCAAAGCACTACCCAGCTCTGATGATATAGTATGTACTTTTTTACGGGTCGTATAAATAGATGATTTCTCCGAAACGAAACGTATTGAAAATCTCTCAACGCTGTCTTGTAGAGCTCAAAGAATGGCGAAGAGAAAGTATTTTTATTTTGTTGTACCTGTTCAAACAAGAACAAAATCGGCAAATTTCGGTTTTTCTAGAATATCTTCGGAAGTAATCGGAATTCCAAAATTCTTAGATTATAAATCAATAAAAAATACCTTAAATCATAGACAAAGTAGTTAGTTCCACTTTTATGCCTTATGATTGGTGCGAAAAGAGGCAAGTAAGAATCGCAAATGTTTGAATCCGGTATAGAAGTATATTTTTGGAATTCGACGGGAATATACGGGTATTCCAGAAGCCCCGATAGACATCGAAGCGCCATAAATTAGTCATCGGCGATAAAAAAACGAATGTGGATCTTGGAAAACATGACGTATTTTGTTGTAGAATGTTCAACATCCGGAAGCACTCGGGTTTTCGTTTCACATCAGTTTTAATTTCAACGCCAGAGTAATAAATAGTTCGTGCTGTTATAAATTGTGCATATGTGAGTGATAAATAATACTATAACTGTTATAAATGGATTCGTTTTAAGACTGACACCAGTGTGACGTAACGACAGTTTCATTACGTGCTTCATTTATTTATAACTAATTACCAATACATTTATAACAGTCTTTAAATGTTTCAATTTGAGTTAGTTAAAACGAATGAATGAGTAAAAACGAACGTGTCTATGTGCTCAATACTTAATGCGGTTTATATACTGTCTTCTTGCAATTTTGTTTGCAATTATTAGTCCACAAAACGTAGCAAAAATATCTCAGCGTTTTGTTTAATGTACATGATAGATTTTTTACATTTAATTATGTCAGCGTAAGTGATATTCACAATGTTCTTTGGCTTTCTTCCAATGAACTTTACCGATATCGAACCCCCGGCAAACCCCAATGACTATCAAATTAATTTTTCAACTCGCCTGCCAATTCCTGCATGGCGTTTTCAATGCAAGTTGCAACAAAGTTTCAATTTTATTTACTTTTTCGTCGACATCGGTAAAACACCCTATCGCTTTATTTATTTTGATCGATGTCCGTATTACTCAATCCAATTATCCTTCCAAAGGTCTGCACTTTTGGGATGTTAATCTAATTCCGTTACGGTAGCCGGTGTCGCAAAGGATCGAATTCGTTTTATGCTTAAAACGCAGGGCGTACAACTGTTACTGATAAAATTCTCAATAGAATTAGCGGCCACGGATAAAGGTTCCGACTGGCGTAATTACGCTCGTTAAGGGACTGAGGCTATAGAGACCCTTGTCTTTCAATTAAATACAATTGATTCGCTAGGTATTTTAATTAGTTTGGAACAGACAAAAATACAATTAAAATGCACTAGCTAGTGAAACTACGAGTGTGGTGAATCAAAATTCTGCTTTTAATACGAATACCTACGGAGAGGTTTTTTAAATTTTTTTAGTGCTTTGATGCGTTAGTACTTTGATATTGTGTCTTCGACAGAAACCACCATGTTTTTTAAGTCCCAAAGCATCGGGTAGGTACAAACACATTTGAAGGCCAGAACTTAAACTTGACGCAACCTGACTGAGAACCACTTCCAACTCAACTTGAGACTAAACGCGTATAAAATTTCACGTAAGATGAGTTACGCAAGTTTTCAAATATTACCCGAGCAGCCGCGTCCTTAACTTGCTCCATTTATTTAAGCATTCATCACCTCCACTCCTGGAATCTGAATCGTTGCTACACGACGAAAAACGAACAGCCAAATCCGTTGCCAAATAGATCCTCATATACGAACGCTTATCATGAAGGTGTTATCGCGCAAATTAATTTTTTGCATAGTGATGAAATTATCGGACATTTTTTAACGAAAAATCATATGGAAAGTGGTACTTTTTTTCAAGATTTTTACTATGCGTTTCAATGGAGTTTAGTCTTGTCTATGAACAATAGCATTTGCTGCAACTGCAACTGCAAATTCATGAAAAAAAGTATCATTTTCAAAACTAGTTGTACAAATAACTATTGTCCGATAACGACTTTTACACTCACATTTGTCCAGATAAAACTTCTTTCTTATCAGTTTCTCTCGGATCCTATACAAATAAATTGTACATTGTACAGGATGTTCCGCCTGAAACTTCTAATGCCTCAACCTAAATTACGTTTTCAGCACGAAAATTTTCAACTACATGGTGACTCGCTCTGATCGTTGGCATTATTTCAACCTAGAAAAACGAGGTCCCCCTACAGTTTACACAACAATATGTAGGTGCACAAACTCGTGTTTTGATTTCCGGCTCAGAAAAATTTATTTGCTATCACAAATTACAGTGTCAGTGTGTTTAGTTTGGAAAATCCGAAAAAAGTCTTCCTTGCGAACTTCCCCTACTTGCCTTTTTTGCCCACAAGACTCGAATTTTATGTATTTGCGATTGACACGGTTGAATCCTTCCGTTGCTCATATGCTAATCAATGAATCAATCAAACAAAATGTTGTATGAACC
>NW_022170511.1:35210050-35340542 GCF_008802855.1 Photinus pyralis
ATACAGGGTGATTCCTATAGTACCTGCCACCGTTTGGGAGCGTATAGGGGGTGCCTAGGGGAGTATTTTGATATAGGACACTTGGGGTCGGAAATCTAAAATAAGGGCGCCAGAACCAAATGTATCTTCTGGAATTTCACGCCTGTATGTAGGCAACCCAACCGACCGACGTTTCGCGCGGAGCGATGCAGAGCGAGTTAGCGCGAGGAAGCGACATGGGAGGGAAGGAGGGAAAACGACAGTCAAAAGCAATAACGTTTACAAGTGTTCAACGTGGCCACCGTTGTTTTCAATGCACTTCCTACATCTAGCCAACTATTATTATACTATTGCCATAGTGTTTATTCACTTGATACGCGTCGTTGCAGACGGGATTTCGTGGGTTTAAACAAATTCTGATCAAGTGTCAGCCACACATCGCCGCCTGAGATCGCTCCGTGTGCACCGCCGGCCGGTTGGGTTGCCTACCTACAGGCGCGAAATTCCAGAAGGTAAATTTGGCTCTGGCACCCTTAATTTAGATTTCCGACCCCAAGTGTCCTATATCAAAATACTCCCCTACGCACCACCTACACGCTCCCAAACGGTGGCAGGTACTATAGGAATCACCCTGTATATTTCAGCTACGGCCTGATGAAGCCCTATAAGGCGAAATCGATAGCCCATAGAAAAACAATAAAAATTATAGGTTTTTTATTTTACTTTGATTTATTAATTAACACGACAAAGCCTATCATGGGTTTTTCTTATATAGACTCACTTTCTACCTCCTCTCTACGAGTGGGGCAACAGAAGAAAGATTTCTCAACCGATGTAGTTGGAAATAGGTAGATGGTTGTACTCGGCACTGTTGGTAAATGAGAAGTTTGAGGATTCACAGATTTTTGCAACAATAGAAACAAAAAAACCATTGAATGCTTCTGAAACATCATCAGGTTCGGTGACTATAAGGCCATCAGTAGATACAATGTATTCCGTTTCGCATTTTACTTTATTATCCCCCAAAACATCGTTAAGAATGACCCATTGCTTCTTACATTAGTTTTATATTTCATTTCACATATACTATACTAGCATGATCAACTTCTACCGGATAAATAACAATGACATTGTATGCTGATATTATCACTACTTTCTTAAATAATATTGATCTAAAACAACTATCTCCCCTAGGGGCAAATTTATCAACTGACTAAAACCCATAAACTAGCCCATTAAACCACGACTAGTGTAAACCTGCAATTTTTTAAAAATGCCATCGATTACGTGAAAACTATTAGAAATGACCCAGCGAAGCCATGAAATGGCAATAAGAAAGAACAGAAAGGTATCATGCAAGGTAAATGTGGAAAAATTTAATAAAAGCGATCATTTGGACGAGTCGACAGTCAAAGGTCAGTTAGAAGAAAATGAAATGTATAGCAAGAGGTAAGTATTTCGATTCCCAAAAAAGAAGAAGGATTTGGTTAGATCTTTTGGAACAAACAGCTCAAATTCTCGTCTGTCTTCAGAGTGAATAAGCCCCCCGCAAAAGTTAATCAAGAAGGGACCCAACACTTCGAACAAGTCGAACTCTTACGGGAAAAAAATGCGCCGTATAAGTATAGCTGAAGATTAAAGCACCTAGAAAAGCAGTTGAAAAGAAAAAAAAAGCGAAAAATACAAAAAAAGAGCACCAGGGCAATCGACACCATTCGCAACCGTCCGAAAAGAATGTTGAAGTTTGATTTATAGGGAATCAAACTACATTATATCTAATGAAAGTGAAAAAAGAGATTGCTGAGCGAGGTAGTCATTCTCAGATTAAGAGCATTGGTAAATTTAGAAAACAGTCGTAATAAAGCAAATTTTGCTTGAAAATTTGTGAAAAACACAAATTATGCAGTATATCAGAATCTATCATATCACGAAAAATCTACAAAAAATACATACCTTCTAAAATAAAAAAGATATGAATTCTCATTTTGCAACAACCTTTCAAAAATATATGTTGTTTAATTTTTCATGTAGTTTCTTTGTCAAAATACTGCATTTTTCACGTTTTGATACAGATTTTTCTCAACTCCGTGATTACCCTCCTGAACTTCCGTGAAATTAAGGATGAAAACTAGGTATTTTTTTTAATTAAAAGCTAAGGCTGACAAAAAAATTTGGTTCAGAGGAGTTGAGTACTGCCGATTGTTAGAGCTTTTGGATATTCTTTAGAAGTTTTCACCCTTAAAAATCCACCCTTATTGTGGTTAATAAAAAAAAGTATTTACCCTCCCAAAAAGTTAATAATTTATTATTGACGCACAGTTGTTCAGTGTGCATTTTTCGAAGTATGATGTCAATTCGAGTGGGTCATATTGAACATCTGCTGAACCTATTTTTCTGGTGGAAAATATTTGAAATGTATCCCATGGTCGTATTTTGTTTGTTAATAAAAATTCAGATTTTCCAAAGCTGGTGATATTTTTTGAATCGCCCTGTATTATATATATAATATATATATACTATATATATATATATATTACAAATGCGTATAGGCTATGTAATGTATGTATAAGTGTGTATGTAAAATTCTAATGATATTAGTATACGGAAATATTATATCGATTTGTGCTTTCTTCTAAAAAAATTGGGATTCGTTTTTTAATCATAACTCCTTTATGATAGAAAATTCATAAAAAAACCATTTTGCAGGTTTTTACAAGAGCTACAAGGCTATTTACATCAAATCCATTTAAAACCCTTAGTTTTAAAATGGGGTGAGCTTAAAGGACTAAAACAAGGTAGCGCTCGCATATAAATACATGTTTTAAACGTCTATATCCATTACCACCTAAATAATGATATTTAGTAGGTAATGCTATATCTCAATTAATTTTTGTTGTACAGAACATTGCCGGCGAGGAAAATGTTTGGAATTAAAAAAGGTACACTTGGGTGTGTCGCATTTTTTACGTATCTCCAGTTGTTTTGTAATTCTTTTGAAAAGAAGGACGTTTTTCACAAAATTGCAGAAATTCGTTATTCACTTTTAGCTTCAATTATTACAAAATTTCTAAACTGGTCACACTTCTAGAATGTATTAATAATACGTAATTGAAGAAAACTGGAAAAGGGGAAGGCCGAATTTTAATTAGGGTTGTAATTAGGGGGTTGCTTGCGCTGATTTTTCCGCTGAAGTACGGATATACCTTATTTTCATCGTAACCCACTTACCCTTTATGCTAAAGTTTGTTTTTGAAAAAAAGAAAAAACGGTACTGCTAAAAAAAATATTCTACAAGTTTTTCTGGAAACATGAATAGTTTTATCATTATCTTACTGTGAAACTCTCTTTAGCGTTTGACGAACAAGAGCTAACGTTTAACAAGCCACAACTCGATTTGTATTTGGTCAATACAGCAATTTAAAAAAAAACGTTTTATTTGTTTTTTTAAAAGCTACATTTTGTTCTACACAGTTTTTTTTTATAAAATGCATACTTTTTTTCGCGAATAACCAATTAAAAACATTGTTCTTTCGGTCGCGAATAACTGGAGAAGTATTACCTTTCCAAAAAAAATGTATAGAACACTATTTGCTTAGAATTAATTTTTCTATCTATTTCTGTGTTAAAATTACAATAAAAAATTGCCACCCCGAGATGGAGTGACTGTGACAACCACCCCCAGAGTGAAAGCGCCCTTTGGCATGATATAGATTTTGATCCTTAGGTTATTCCTTACTTACTGTCAAAATTTCAAGTTAATCGATCCATTTTGAAAAAATTGCCAGGGCAAAACCTTCGTTTCTTGTACTATAGGTAATTCGATAGTGGGCAGTACTTAAACTGGTAGAATTAGTTTCAGAATTGAATTTATCAACAATCATTTTTGCAGCAGCATAAACCCAATAAAATTGATCTTCGAACTGTTTTCGAGCTTGTTCTTGTTCTAGAGGAATACAATCAAAACCACACCCGATATCGTTTTGGATGCATTTAAATTCATTGAGTACACTTTGAAACTTACATAAAAAAGGAAGATCTTGTAATACGATATCTGAATCCTCCGCTTTAATGTTATCAAAAAAGTTTTGAAAGCCCGTGAATTTATTTTTGATGGTTTTACGCTTATTAACCAACTTGTCAACTTTTCACACTCCTGAATAGAATAAAAAATGAAAGAAGAAATATTAAGTTTGCGTATTTGGGAGAGATATGCGATTACAGAGGAAAGAAAGGTGCATATTTGCAATGGCCCACCTGCTGTTCAAACTATAGCCAAGAGTTAGGAAGGTGCTGAATCAATAATGTCCTATCGTCAAGCGGCGTAGACGGTACGGCAACACTTGGGCAGATTCCGCAGGTCCTTTTATGGTAAAGTGGTGTAGATTGATTGTTAACGGTAGCACCAAGGGAGTAGAAGAAATCCAAAGATGCAGGACGGAATCTTCTTAAAAATTGACTGGAACTCCTCCAACTCTTACAGATATTCGGCTCGATGAGACCAAAATATGTAGGATTTTCTTTCTATTTGTACTCAGGGTTTATCTGAGGTGTAATGATTTCTTTGGAATTTTCGGAAATTGATCGAGACTGGACTCAAGGATTTTGTTTTGTAGCAAATGCCGGGGAGGAGAGGCGAGAAGAGATCATAAAAATTCTAAGTTTCAATTTTTGATTTATTGAAACTAGCTGGACAGGTTTTTTGTGGGTAGTGTAGTTGACTGCATGCCAGTGCACACAGCAATATTTTTGCCTTTTTTTTATTAATGATTACTTTTCATTATGTCACTAAAACGAAAGTTCAACTTGAAATTAACAAACATTTTTCGCCCATAGACATTTGCGAGAACATAATATGTGGGACAAAAGAGTTAATAAATTCAAACCATCTCTCCGAAATAAAAATGGCTTAACGAAACACTGAAAGAAGATTCGCCTCGCAAAATTCGCCCTTGGAATATTGGCCTCCAGATAAGCGAATACTAGTCCGGGTAAATTCGCCCCTGGAACATTTTTCGACGAAAATTTCACCCTCGGAATCAATAATACACATTTAAAAGCCATCAGAAACGAAGTTCCACCTACGGTCGTTTAATATTAATGATAGAGTGGGTTGATACTAAATGGTAGGTAGCGAATCTTCTGGAGGGAATTCTCTTGGAAGGCGAATTTACTAGGGTAGGTTTTTCCTGGAGAATTTACTGCACACACTTTAACAAAATTTAGTGCACGTGGGAAATTGAACACAACCACAAGCATTAAATTTTTTTCTTACAATTATAGAAGAAATGTTCGAAATAATTACGATCCCACAGCGAAAGGTCATGAGAAAAATACCATATAATGCAGGAGCTAAAGACTGCACAAAACACACTATAATAACCATTTATTTTGATTAAATTGTATAATTTTCGAGAGCATCATCGATTTTAAACCGCAATTAAACAATTTAATTTTTGAAATATGTGTAAATGGAGTTTAAATTAAGTTGCGGTAGATTATGTACGCGGAATAGATGCAGGATTAATAACTCCATTCGATTAAATAGAGACGAATCGAAGCTTAGTTTAAAAGAGGGTCGGTGATATTTTAACTAAGCGCTTTTATTCGTATCGATTTCTAATTCTTTCAATTGAAAATGCGGTTTGTATAGTGCAAAATCTAATTCTCATTCCCTTAACAAACCATCTCGGGAAAATGAAGTAAATAAATACACTTTCTACGCAATAAACTGAATGATATGTAATTAACCTTCTGAATTAAAGCCCGATATACCTGCTTTTCTTCTTTCAAGTAGAGCGACGCTAATAATATTACGTAAATTTTAAAATGATAATCACAAATAATAATTACCTGTCGCAAAATGCGGATGTACATCATCTTTTTACGGTACGCGGCCTAGCAATTTATAACCTAATATCCCTTTTTACAGATTTTCGTAATAAATCTTTTACAACATCTAATTTTGCCAATTATACTTCTATTATTGCAAGTCACGTTAGAGTTTTAGTGTAAATTCGCGGCGCATTTAAAAACGTAAGCATTTCTAATGCGACACGCGTCGGTCACAATGCAGCAATTAATCTCGCTTATGTTCATATCGCTGGCTGTAGCGTTTGCTAGTGTAAGTGCTTTTAAAGGCGCATATTTCACATTTAAGTGGATTGCTTTCAGGTGCCACCTGAAATAGCAAGCGAAATTCGAGAGTACGTGATCGGTGTTGGTGTTGAGTGTATAGCAGAAGTCGGCGCTTCCAATGGTAAGATCAAGTTTGCAAATCGACCATTTAGAGCCAACTTTTAGACGATATCAGCAAGATAATAAAGCATCAGCTGCCGGAAACCGAAAAGGGGAAATGCTTCGTGGCCTGCGTTTACAAGAAAATGAACATTGTAAATTTGCCATATTTTAAAGTAATATTCTTTAACTAGGACTATTTCAGCTGAACAGATCCGGAAAAATCGATAAGACGTCTTGGTATGCTATCTTAGACGAGTTAAAGTCTTTCGATTATGACACCTACAAGACGATTAGACCTATGGCAGACAGATGCCTAGCCACAGGTAACGTAGAAGGTCATTACTCTATTACTAAACGCGGTTGTTTTAGTAACGAATTCGCATGACGAATGTGAGACGGCTACCAACTTACTGGGGTGTATGTTTCATGAAAGCAAATGGTAAGTTAGTTTTGATCGGAACTAGTATGAGATTATACTTTTTAGTGATATTCCAAATGGCGAAAAGTGCATCTTTGATTTCTAAAATTGTCGTAAGTTAGTTTCTGTAGATTTGAAAGAGTAATAAATATCTAATAATAATAATAATAATAGTCGTTTATTGAGTTGCCGTTTACAAGTTTATGATAGTAACTAAAAAATAATTTATGTGACAACCCAAAAGGGCGAAGTTCAGATTGGTACGGCATCCATACCATCTGCTCTCCCACTTAACCCTTTTAAAACAAATTGTTAAATCATTTATGGCAGCTAAGACATATTGGAGAAACAAGTAAAAGAACAAAAAACGCCATTAATTTATTGATTCTGCAGTAAAGACTTGTAAAAGAGCCTCTTAAATGACAGTGTCTCACAAGATTTTAAAGCCGGACTGACGGAATTATAAATTTTGCAGATGTTATAACTGAATGAACGTTGATATAGAGCAGTTTTATGAATCGGTACCGTTAGAATATTCTTTGATCTAATGTTGATACTATGGACATCCGTTCTAAGAGTTACTTTATTAAATAGGTAAGATGGCTTTTGATAAGCAATTATGCGATGATATACACAAGCAGAATGTAACAACCTTCGATCAGACATACTTAACCATTTTAATTCTTTTAACTTGTGACTAATGTGATCCCGTCTTCTTAATCAAGTAATGTTATGTCGAGGGGTTGATGGGGGACCATAAACCTACCTTTGCACAAATATTGTAGTAAATATTTACATAATTCGTTGAATCTCAAAATGTCATCGTCGTCAAATAACATTTTTCAAATGCATTTTATGTACGGGGAAATTTACATGGAACACCCTGAAGGTTTAAGTATGCGTGTTTATAAATTGCAGCGGAATCTTTATGGTTTAAAACAATCCCCAAAATGCTGGAACGAACGGTCCAAGGATGTTTTAATATCATTTGAGAGTATGACCTGTGAATGCGCCACATTATCTTTATTGAAGAACTTTAAACGAAACAAAAATTTAGATTTGCAATCCATCGAGGTTAAGGTTTTCTAACAGTGTTTTATAACACTATCTCAAGTTTCCATTGAAACTTTCAGGAAATTTAACAAGGTTCATTCCTTATAATCCGTAAGTTCGCGCGAAATGTGGCCCTTCTAAAAGAGTTCCTTTGTTAAACTGCAGTTAGGAAGACATCGATTTTCCTACCGAGAGAAAAAGTTTTCTAACTCCTTTTAGAAATATTACGGAAACGCTTTACTATATTTAACCAAAGCAGGAAAAATGGTCTTATTCATATTTAAAACACTTCTTTTCCTCTGGTGCTCATTACGTGGGAGACTTTTACAAAATTTCGAGTTAGTTCCAGTTGGTTTCTAACTAACAAGAAAATCTTAATTGCGACATTATAATTATACGAAAGCGTGACTGTCATCATCACCTGCCTATATGACAATTTCGGTAAAGTTGACGAGGGTGCAACTAATTACTCACTTTCTAATCGATTATACATGAGACATTCCGGCGAGCATCCAATCAGTGCTAATTAAATCGCGTTAGCTTTATTTGCGAACTTCGTTACCACTTTAATTAATTAATTACAACAAAAGAAATCCCAGTTTTTCTTTCCCCCAAGTGTATTTCTTGTGGTTTAGACAATTTGGAGAAAGAATGTACCTATGAACGTTTCCGCAGTTCCAGGTGTCCGATAAAGTTACTGGCTGTAGTTTCCACTTCAAATGGAGGCTATACAACTTGCTTATCTGTTGATTGTAGAACTTGTGTAGTGTTTGAAATGTATCCACCCGTTCCCACAAAACATAACTTTCTACCAAACTGATAGTTTATCTGGAAGCTACCTAAATAATGACCGAGGGTTTTACTGGTGTGCTCATCAATTATGCAATTTATTGGCCGGTGTGGGATTCCGTGCTTCCTCTTCATTGTAAATTAATGTCTCAATAATAAGCCGCAGGAAGTAGCATTTTATTCAACGGACGGAAAAACAAGTCACACAGATAGAGAGAGGATGACTTTAAGAACTTTTAATGAACCACTTATTTTATGTTACCCTTTTAATAGCATCGAATATAACCCTTTATTATCTGTATACACGGGCTAAATTTGTTACGGAACTTTTTCATCTAGAACAGCGCCACCCTCCCGTTAAATTAGAAAGTTTCGGGCAAACAATTTGAGGAAGGAATTTAATTTTGATACAAAAATGGAGATTGAATAGCGAAATTTGAATGAAATATTCTGTATCATCATGTAGCAACAGGAAGGGAGCAATTTAAGGAACGCCGCGGGTATAAGTAAAATAAAGGATGTGAGGTGGAACATATCCTACCTCTCATATAAATAAAAGTTCAAATCATACTAGCGCATTAAATATTAATATGTAATATTTACAAGTGTATAAATAAATGACAGTATAGGTAGCAACCCCAATAGTACGTTTTTAGCGTATTTTTCATAAACAATTCAGATCCTATCTTTTTATCTGAGGGTTTTTGATTGGTTGAACGAAAAGAATTTTGCGTAAGGCGTAATATTAGTAAGCGCTATTGAAAATCATAAAGAGTATTTTAAAAAAGTATAAATTTACAAAAATGCAAGGAGGAAAATCGTACCTAGGTTTTTTAGGGAGCATTACTGAAAAAAAAGCAGTCAGGGCTTTTACTGGTAGGTTTATGAAGAGAAGAGTGTCTCAATGCTACGCATCACGATGCGGTAAAGATGGCGTTTCTGCTTAGATAAATGTGTGTTGTGTTAACGCCACGTTGACCGGTAGTAGTGCAGGGATGACATAACCGAAATTTGCACCCCATAACAAACTGGTTTCTAGAATATAACAAAAAAACGCTCGAATGAGTCACATTGGTTACTTTAATTTTCATCACTTTATTTCAATAAAGAGTACAGTGCATGGCGCGTTTTGGCGAAGCTGGCGTTATCAAGTGTAATGATAATTGGCGGTGTGTTTGAAAGACCTCGAGAAAGGAGTTTTTTTTATTGTGTAAGTGACATTTCGTTAAATAGTGGAATTAACAAAAAAAAAGACACTAGCTGGTTCGCGACGGTTGGCGGATTTGGCTCCCCAATTTAAAAACGCAGAAAATTTCGTTTTCGTTTTCCATTTGGAATAACTAGAAAATTCCACGGGCGCATAGGAGAGTATTCGGGGCACAAACCAAGCGCATACGATCACTAAAAAGAACGCTAAATTGGAATACTAGGGGGACAGTATGGAATGTTGTATTTGGAATAACTGAAAACGGCAAGGGCGCAACCGAAAGTATTCGGGGCGCAATCTCAGCGCAATCGGTCGCTATGTGAAAAAATAATTTTTTAGAAATTTGGGAGCAGTTATGAATTTGGCCCTCCCAAATTTAAGTTTATTGTAATTTTGAAACCAACCGAGGGCAATCTAAATGCAACTCGAATGCAAAGGAGCACATACAATGCACAATCCATTTCAAAAACGAAATTACTTGCTTTCTAAAAGTAGGGGGCCCAATTCACATTGTGCTATTTACTTTTAATCGGGATTTCCGCACGATTTGGTAGACCTAGTTTGTCACTATTATAATAGTGTTGTGCAGAAACAAGGTAACTACAGTTGTGAGAGAAGTTTAAAACGGTGTCACTTTTTTTTGAAAAAGTCTGTCAGGTTGGAAAATCAAGCAGTTACTGCAAAGTGAGGCCTTCTGTTAAAGTTCTCTCATTATTTAGGTAAGTAAGTACAGCTGATTTTTTTAAATGCAAATTATAGTTCATGATTTTAAAAGATTGCTTGTTTTAGGAGCTTTCCGAAAATGTACGAGTATAATATGTTATACCTATTTTCAATAATAAGCTCTCTACAATAAATTTTGTTTGAAAATAAACACCAAAAAATATAGTCGCCTATGAAACACTTTCTATCTCAAACATCTTGTTGCAATCAGGATTTGTAATGATTGAACTGCTTCAAACGCTCTTTCTACATTTCCCCGTAATTCTTTCCCATCAGTTGTAGTCTTGTAGAAGGATATTTACAAATTTTAGGCGACACTGAACCCAGCATCGGCGGCTCCACTCCAGTGTAAAATTTTTAGGGGCCGCACTAGGACACCTTTCGGGCAGACCACCAATTTGCTTTTAAAAGATAGCTGAAAAGTTTTTGTCACTCGTATCCACTACTGGGCTACTGGGCGACAAAAAGTCTTTACTAGGCGGCGCTAGTGTCGCCGTACTTTATAGCTTAAAATATGCTCTGCCTCATTGCGAACGAGCAATTTAGAATTTCCAAAGTCTGCGAAGTGTATTTGATATAAACTCTGAGGACATATTATGTATCTCGGATACGGCATCACGCACACAGTATTCTCATGTAAAAGCGGTCTAAATACCTTTGACATTTCCTTGTACCTTGTTAGTAAGATGCTTCCTATTTATTCACTAAAACAAATTTTCATATTCTATGTTTTACTGGATTTGGATATTGCACCTATAAACTTTTCTTCTGCTTTTGCAATACGCCATTGAATGGACGGTGTATTATCTTCTTCAAGCTAAAGACATTTTTTTTAGAAAAATGGTGATTTTTCTAGTGACTTTTCCTACTTGTAAATGAAAAAATTATACAAGACGAAGGAACGAGAGATCGCCCTATCATAATCCCGGACTTTGTTAAAGATACTCAGGTATACTTGAAGGGTAGACAGTTGTCAACAAATAATCAAAGAAACGACAAACGAAATCGATCTATTAATAGTCTGAGTGCCTGCTGACATAAAGTGCTATTTATTAATACCCTCCTGTAACTTCTTGTATCGCTTCATTATGGCGAGTCTACCACTTTTTCTATCTATGAAATTTTTCGTACTCGCGGCGTTTCTCCTCCATTTCTTTTCGAAAATACTAAATTTTGTATCGTAAAAAATTTATAGATACTGTGTTTCTAAAAAGTTTAATCGAAAGGGAACATTGTAAAACTCCTGAAAAAACAATTGTCGGACAAAAATGTTGGAGCGTTAGGGGTGTCTACCGAGTGAAACGTGCAAAAATAATTACTCGAAAAAATTTATAGATATCCAGCTGATATTAGCAACATTTCTTGAGAATTATGTCTATAATGATATTTTAACATTGTCCGACAAAATACTTTTACCGATTTTGCAGTCCGACGCACGAAAATTGACAGTTTTACGAGGACTAAAAATTTATTGATATCCATGTTTTTTTAAATTTGTTTGTTCATACATGAAGTATACAATATAGTTAATAAGTTGTCCGACAAAAAAATATTGGCTTATACGTGAAAAAAAGGAAAACGTTTTTTTTTTGCTGCTTGGAGTATGTGTGTTTGATCTTTGATGTAAATGTTGATATCTCAGTTCGAACAATTTTATTGCAAAGTTTTCTATTTAATTCAATAATTTCGCTGCAAATTTGTTTAATTTCTACTTTTACATGATAAAAAGGCTTCTAAAGGACGCCTAACTTGATGCAACCAAATTGACTACCTACAACCTACAACAAATGAAGATCTGTCTGTCATATTAATTAATTTGAATATTATCGTTATAGCATTGACTTCCGTGTTCTAATTTTCGTTCGTGTGCGATTTAATGAACTAAAAAAAATTTGACATTTGCAATTCGTATAGTGCCGATTACAGTTAAAGGAGATTAAGAGATTTATTTTCTGTGAAGTCAAAGCAACATTGGAAGAAATTTTTTATTTATTACGATAATATACCTATTTTTAATTATTTATTTCAGATATTTTGTAAAATAAATTAACTTTTGAATTTAGTAATAAATGTCTTTATTTCTAACTAATAATTAATATGACATCCAGATCTTTATTTGTTTCAAGAAGTTATTTTGGTTGCATAAAATTAGGCGTCTTTCAGAAGACTTTTCCGCTTGAAAGTAGACCTAGGAAATCCCTATGTCTACACTTCTACATGCATATCACTGTATAAATGTTGTTTTCATAATGTATACTTAAATATTTAATATTTAATTTGTATTAATGTTGTTTTTCTTGAAGTGCATTGTCGTCTGCTTCAACATCTACCTCGACGTCAACATTTAACCCATCTGAAGCAAGTGCATTCCCATCTTTTGCTTCAACGTCTGTCGCAATATAATATTATATATATAGCTTTATTGACGGCCAAGCCAATATTTTAGACTTTAATTTCAATAACATATTTTACTTAATATGTAGTCAAAATAACGCACTTTAGTAAAAAATAATTATATATGATTAGATATTAATCGTATGAATAAATTCAAATTACTTAAACTACTATTCAAAAAAAAATAATAATAATCGAACAAATCTAAATCTAAATCTAAATCTAAATCGCTCCTACAATGCCAACAAAAAAAAAACAAAAAAACAGTAAAAAGTGAAATGTTATGTCGATGTCTTGGTTAAAAATTGTCGTTTCAGAAGGTCTGCGATGAGTTTAGTTGATAAATAAAACAAGTCTATTTCTGGAAACTCGTTGCATGTAGCAGGGATCCTTGCTAACGGTTGACTAATAGTGTAGTTGTATCGATAGGTACCTTCTTTAAAAAGTTGTCTTGATCGGGTAGTTCTTTGAGGTATCGTGAATTGGAGAGCACTGAGAAGCTTTGGACAATCCAGAGTTCCTTTTAGTAGTTTAGCTGCGATTAGAACATCATATTAACTATTTCCACGTTCCCCACCTTCATTCTAATAGGTTATTAAACCTAGTCATTGTTATTGTGCACCTCATCAAGCATATTGAAGAAAACAATTTCTTTTAAATTTCTTTTTTGTCCGAATGAAGATTGGTTACGATATATTTGTCGGACACTTGTACCACGTATTAAGTACGTTTCTAAGAGATATTAATTTTTTTTGTCCGACAAATATTAATAAATTTTTGGTCCTCGTAAAAATGTCAATTTTCGCGCGTCGGACTGCAAAATGAGTATAAGTATTTTGTCGGACAATGTTAAAATATCATTATAGGCATAATTCTCAAAAATGTTGCTAATATCAGCTGGATATCTATAAATTTTTTCGAGTAATTATTTTTGCACGTTTCACTCGGTAGACACCCTTAACGCTCCAACATTTTTGTCCGACAATTGTTTTTGAGGGGTTTTACAAGGTTCTCTTTCGATTAATTTTTTTTAGAAAAACAGTATCTATAAATTTTTTACGATACCAAATTTAGTATTTTTGAAAAATAATGGAGGAGAAACGCCGCGAGTACGAAAAATTTCATAGATAGAAAAAGTGGTAGACTCGCCATAATGAAGCGATACAAGAAGTTACAGAAGGGTATTAATAAATAGGACTTTATGTCGGCAGGCACTCAGACTATAAAGTGTGTTGATTAAAGTCAAATTTTAGTATATAAATGATATAAAATTACTATTTGGTTTACTCGTAAATTGCGATCAAACGACAAAAGCATTTTAATAAATTAGATAACGAAGCATGAGGTTATAATCGCATATAGCTAACTAGAATAATACTATATCCATTTTCAAGACGATTACCCTCGTTTAACTATAATGTGAGCAAACTTTAACTATATATGTATGCTTAATATAACTACAACCTCTTGGGCACCGGTTCTGTTTACTATAACGAAATTTTTATCATCATTGAGAGAAAATTAGATTGCAAGCTCATCCATTAGTCAAAATCGTTTGGACTACACCTTGAAATTCATGAAGTGTGTACAACAAAAACAGCTAACCACCCACCTATAGAAATATGATCGCTCGATAGAGTTTACAGAAAGAAAAAGGTGTAACTACTCTCAAAACCCAAATGATCAGCCCTGCGATGTAACGGAAACGTTAAATCGAATATTTACCCGAATATACACGGGGTGAAATAAGCGAATGGATGCTTTTGATTAGCGGACTCTTACCGCATGCAGTTCACTTCTGCAGTGGAAATATTCTTTCCCCGTTTCCACACAGGGTTGCATTGGAAACCAAAAATATATAATTCTAGCATACATCATGCTTCAAACGCATACCTAACGTCTTCCGTTACATTCTGCACTCATTGTAACAACCGCCGTTTCAGTAGGTCATAATATATTTCCTTTTTACATACAATTTGTACCGACAAAAAAGTAAAACAATAATACTAATTAGACAAACTCTCGCCCTAACAGTTATGTGTAATTATGTGACCATTGATTTGATTGTGCTTTCATTAATTAGGCACCGCCTCGCCATGCCTGTTTCTGCATCTGTGCAACTGTAGAAAATACAACCCCATTGAATTCTTAAATGCATCGAGACCATCTTTCGAAGATATCGTCATTTAATATCTGGAGGTAGACATGTGAATTTACAACTGTCCCAATCTAAGACCTCCAAAGTTATTAAAAATTACCACGTTGTTCCCAATTAATCTTCCTTGTAGCATGGCGTTAAAGACATAAATAAGTTGTTAGGCAAGTAAATATTTGCATAATTCAAGCACTCCCTCCAACCCTACACGCATGACTAAATATTTACAAGATTAATAGGTTTCAGCAACTATTAAAGACGCGACCGAATTTACGCTAAAGTTGAATTATAAATGAATTAATGTAGCGTTGAGGGCAGGAATGAAGAGTGTATTGATTATTTTGTCAAATAATTCCAATAAGCCTTTGTCAGAATCCTTTGGTTGTCGGTCCTGAAGGATAATTTGTCGCAAATTTCCTTTACACATGAAGGCATTCTTATTACTAAACTTTCCCAAAAGAAAAACTGTTAGCTAATATTGACAAATACAGAAAACTTCGGTATTGACCTCTATCTGTACCTAATTCCTGTTTTACTATTTTTTTAAATTAACCTACTTTTATACG
This sequence comes from Photinus pyralis, assembly GCF_008802855.1. NCBI lineage: Eukaryota > Metazoa > Arthropoda > Insecta > Coleoptera > Lampyridae > Photinus > Photinus pyralis. The sequence goes on from NW_022170511.1 coordinate 35,225,572, forward strand.
AAAAAGTACAAACGCGTGTTTTATAATTCCAACAAAAACGTAAACCCCATTTGCACCCCAAAGCGTAGGTGTGATGACCTCGCTTCATATAGCCGGTCATATTGTCGGGAATTTTCTACGTTTAAAATTTAAAATATATCTCAACAAGTTGTTGAATAATTATTAATAATTTCTTTCCTATTGTTTAATATATTGTGAAGCAACATGATTTTATATTCAGTTGACGAAAAGCTACGACTTTGCTATTTCAATTCAGGGTATTTATTCTGGTAGATGTTTCATTCATTCACTTCAAAGGTATGTAACGAATTTAGTCTAAAGTAACAGAAATGATTCCTACAGATAGACGTCAAGCATAACGCATTTCAATTCAAGAGCAAGAAAAATTGAAGGAGAGTTAAAGCACAGATAGTATATTTAAATCTGTGGTGAAAGGAATTAAATTATCCACATTATGAACTTTAGCGCCCGGTATTAGTACTAGATGAAGACCCACCTTCTACATGGTATAGCATTATCATGTTGAAAGAAACCTTGCAATTCGTCATTTAAATTTAATTTCAGTTAACAATTTTAGTTTGGGAAATTTTGGGTGATAAGATTTCAATTTCAATTGTGTTGTGATGGTAAAAGTTTTGTTACGTGTGAGGTGTACCTACAGCGTCTTAATTAATATTAATATTCGTTCACCTATGTCTCCTTGCAACCGAAGAAACAGAAAAATAGTGAATTGTTAGTTAAGCATACAGGGTCAGGTAAAAAAGTTATCGATCTCATTTTTTTAAATCGGACATCCTGTAGATTTTAGTATTAGGTTGTGGCAAATTGCACTTTTTTTAAGAATAAATAAAACATAACTTCCATTCATTTTCAAACACTTTTTTTGGTAATCGAAGTATCAGTTATGACATTTGATTTGAAAAATAGTATCTGCCAAATGGCCTCCTCATGCAGTTTGGCAAACGTCCACTCTTTTGTTAAAATTTTCCAACAAATCCAAAAAATAATACAACTGGGGGTAAATTAACGTCACCATTTCTGATTTAAAATGTAATTTACCCACAGTGTAACTATTCGTTGCAAATTGGTAGCCTTGACAAAACTGTTACCTATGTAAAACGAAAAGATAATGTAGACAAATGGTTGTGAAAATAAATGGATCAAACAGGAAAGGACAGGAGGATTACATTTAGAGGTTATGTTTAGTATTGGTTCAGCATCACATGCGTTGCGGCAAATGGTTACTAAAATCATGTGTCATAAGAGCGGTACAGGCAATGGATTAAGGATCGCACTGTATTTAACAGCAAAGTAACACCTCACTTTAAGACGAGCTTCTTTCGTGAACGAAAAGTCTACGTTTCGCCCATTTTCGTGAGGGGCTTCGTCAGGACAAAAAAACAAAAATAACTGTTACCAAAGAACAAACGAGAGAAGCACTCACTACAGCTACACTAACTGCACATGTTGGAACACCGAAAAAGAAAATGCTAAACTGACACACCAGCGAATGGGATAACAGATTTCCAGAGCGAACAGAGTTATCGAATGAAACTGTTTCTTTCGTACTAATTGCCTTCACTGTCTATTGAGGTCGGCCATATGAGGCAAACAAGAAAAGAAACATTATAGGGGTGGTTCCTAAAAATTAGTGTTTCATTCTCATATATCAATGTTAGGGTTTATCGTTAAACCCAAACTTCAACACCATAAAAAACTGGAAAAACAGTTAGGCAATTGTAACTCCCCTTTCAAGTATATAATTCGAGTATACATTTTACCTATACACAGTAGAGTGTTTTGAGTTTAAACAAAATGGATTACTCCCTTCCATTAGAGTGAATATAACCGTTTATTGTAAAACGCAGCACGTTGAACGAAATGTTTTACCGAATAAGTAAGCCCATTTCTCTTTCGGGACAAATAGACGGGCACTAATAAAATTTACGGATTGAGGGGTTCAACACAAATCCTGTAATATTAGAATAAATATCGGCGACAACGGCCTCTTTGCCTTTTAATTATACGGAAACTCTTGAAATAAACAAAGGGCGTTTGATCGGTAGGCAGGAGTTAAATTTACGGTCTTTAATAAATGAAAACATACACCTTCGTTTTCTTAATATACTTCAGCCTGTCATCGCCAGGCTTCTGTATATATCACACCGTCGACATATCAAACGTGGACACGTCCTATTATCATCTAAGCTCTTTGTACTTGTCTCAGGTCTACTATTCCTTTAAACCCTTGTTGTATTTCATTGTAAGCAACTTAATTCGTCGAAAACATGAAACTACAATTTTCATTACTAGTAACGTTTCATATAATTGAAACTTTTTATACCTAACACCTTTTGCCAATTTTTCTCTGCATTCCATATGATTTTAATGAATAAAATGGCGCATACAGCGAGTTGTAGGGCTTTTCAAATTTCACGTCTAAACGAATTTTTTAATTGGAAAAAATTAACAAGCTTTGTTCCACGCACTACAAAATCTTGTACATATATAAAGTACCTACATAACAAAAACCTTATGATTCTATAATATGCGTATTACTAGAAACTAGACCCTTTCATACCTATATACTGACTAGTGAAGGAGAATGAAGATCCAACAAATGGAAATTGAATCAATGCTCTTGTAGTTTACATCAAATCCCCTTAAAGAAAAACCTAAGGATCATTATTATGGGTATATTTCCCACTTTATACAAGAGTGTGCCTACATTTTTCTGCTGAGAGGTGATCCAATTTGAATGAAATCTGTGCTTACTTCATTTCACAAGCGAAAATGTCTTGCGTTTTACCGTACCTATTTCGTGCACTGAAAGAAAAGTTTACTAATGATTAAAAAAAATTTAATTGCAGCAATAAAATATCTGACTTAAATAGGCGCCAAATCAGTTGCTTTGTTATGGCTATCAAAATGGTTTTGTTAAATTTTAGGGAATAGCGCATAGCTATGGTAAGTAAGGATATTTTCTTACCAGTAGCCTCCTGCATAATTAAGATTGATAGCTATATTATATTTATCTACTAGTGCTGACAAAATTTTTAATTGCCAGCATACTGTTCTTTAGTAACTCTTATTCATCACAATAGTTGCGATTAGCAGAAACTTTGGCTATACTATTGTAAGTGTACTAGTGGTTAGTATATTTTTTATTTGGCAGTATTCATGTTCTTTAATGACCCTTAGTCAGAAGATGAGTTGGGATTAGTAGATATGTATTAGCTTTAACTTGACTGCTATAATATGAATGCTAGTATGGTTAGCATATTTTTTATTTCCGGCTATAAAGTTGTCTAATAACCTCTAATCAAAAGAAAAGTTGTGATTAGTAGAAGCTTTATAGGGCCCACTTCACTTGAAGAGTCACAAGCGTAGAATGCTATATTAATGGCATTTGAATCACTTACTTAACTCGCTCTAAAAAAATTGAACCATAGGTACAAAACAAAATTATTTTTATGCATAAAAATAAATGTTTTTGTAGTATAGTTTATATATAAACGAAATAAAAAATATACAAGTAGGTATAGGCGCAGCTACCTAGTGAAACGAACTAAACGATATTCTAAACAGATAGAAAACTTATATTTAATAATTGAACATTAAAATGACAACGGAATATTACTCACTCTACATGTAAGTAAAGTAGTTATAAAAATAAAAACTCATTTGACTAAAAATTACACAGAAAAATACATTATTCAGTTATTGGAAAAAGTATGCCAATAAGAATGTCAACTTTACAAAGAAAAAAGATCCTTAATTAAATATCTAAAAAGTTTAAACAATCCAATATTTCAAAACACTGTGATAAACATTTTGTTATCATGCTTGACTATGGAATAAGTGTCAATATTTTCAATATCGTCTAAAAAGAGGCACACCTTGGTTTCTGTAAATTCAACCTCATAAGAAAAGCTGTGCGTATGAAATTCAACTACTTTCAACTTTTTACTAATAAAACATACCTGGTTTGAGTTATTTATTGATATTTTAAAAATGTTACCAAATTCAGGAACTGTTCACTGTTCACAAACCCACGCGTGAATGAACGATCCGCACTTCTGTTTGCTGATTGCACAAAAATTAATCTGCCATCTCGTCTGCCATCCACTTACAATGATTCATTTACAAATTGTAACAATTAAACAGTCTGCTAACACTTATTATACGCTTGAATTATTAGGAAAAACAATAAGAAATATAATTGCGACAACTATACGTGTACAAAATACTAGCTTAGCTTAAGCAAAGTGTTTCACTTAACTGGGAAACATAATGTTATTAGCTTATCGATGAAGTGCTACAATTAAACCGTTTACTAATGCTTATAATATGTCTGTATTGGATAAGCAATAATTCAAGAAATCTAATTGTGGTTACTACTAAATTGTGTAAAAAGACTCTCATACAAAAATGTTAGCTTAGAACAAGCAGGTTGACAAATTATCATTACAAAACACGGTCAGCAAAACTGATCCTTTTGCGGTTATTTTAGTACTCAATAATGGTAAATATATAAATTTGTTGTGGCTAAAAATTTCTAATTATGACAAGTATAGTATTTTCAATCAGCCGCTTTAATTGGCAGCGTTTTCTCAGTGTGTACTTATAATATGACGGAGTCGGGATAATTAATTCCATGTATTGTGGGCCCCCAAGGCGTACTCGGTAGTGATGGTTCATATGAGCATGTACACTAAAAATAATAAGCGCATAGCAAACTGAATTTATCGAAAAATAATTGGGAAATACTAGCCGACAAGGAGAAATAGAAATTCAATTATCCTTACAATTAAATATCGGTCTGATGTAATTAAGGAGTCAGAGAGAAAATAGTGGTATTTCAATGTAAGAAAATAAAAATGAATTCGATCAGAGATTTTAAATTGCGGGTGCGGTCATTGTCAATTGAATTTCTGTGATTATTCCTCCTTTACCATTCACCACCACATACTAGAGTTTCGTAAAGTAACCAACCTTGTAATTAAGAATTAGTTAAGTTAAATAAAAAGTTGTGTCCTAATTGAAGCATTAAATAAAATAGTTCAGTAAACATTGGTAGAAAATATCTCCATAACCATAAAGAAATAATATTACTATCTCGTATAACTTTTGATTGAGAAGTCTGATCGAAAAAGTACGAATTGTTTTGGATTCTACGCACCAAAATTAATAAGAAAAAGTGTTTTCCCGAGAAATTTTGGTGCAGTCGATTTTTGGTAAAAAAGGAAGGTTATACACTGTCTTTTTTTGAGGCCCTCAAAAAAAATTGTCTCAGATCGACCCGGAAAAAAAATTTTCTTATAGAATGTGATGCAAAACTAAAAGTAGGCGACTTAACCTGAAAGGTCATTTACGATATGTTTGCCTTTACTACAAGCATCTGTGGTTAAAATTTCCAATAAATATCTTAACAAATAAGAATGTTGATAATGCGCAGCCTGCGCATCGCACATTAATCGTCTAGATTTTTCTTGGCTCAGGTGCTAGAGCCATAAACTACCAAATGCAAAAACAATTAACTAAATATCTTGAAAACTGTAGGAGTAGTTAAGGCCTCGGACAGAGAAAGTGGCTACAATAGCGCCCCCTTTCCTTGGAAATGCGTTAAAAAGATTGGACACAATTACGTTTAGAACTAGAACCGTTATAAATGTGAACCAGAACCGTTATTCCAATAGGTCCGGACCGTTTGAACCGAAAAAAAAAATCGAAACCGGAACCGCAATTATGTTTAGAACCGGAACCCGGACCGGAACCGTTACAAATATTTTCCCGCTAAAAATGTCAAAACCGGAACCCTTATTTGCAATAGGTCCAGATCCCTGGTTACAACCCTTTTAATTTTCTTTCGAAATTGGTTTCTAGTCTACGAGTATATCAAGGGACTAAAATGTGTGTTTTAATCCAGAGGGTGCAGTGCAACAAGCACTCGCTTACGGTACATAATTATTAACTAAATTCGGGTGAGAAAATTCCTATCAGACGCAATACAATCAGTTTTCATTTGAGAGGATGCAACCTACTGTACCCCCTGTACGAAAAACTATTAGGGTGTAAAGAAAACCAGAAAATTTCGATTCCTTCCGAAGATATTCCAGAAACACCAATATTCGCCGATTTGCTTTTAATTTTTTTCTGATGTTACAAAAAAAAAAAATTATTTGTACAACTAGAGAACACACGAGCATAGCTGAAATTACAATCAAAATTGAAAAATTATCGTATGCAATAATGAAATTTGACACATAGCAATCTAGATTCGGGTATGTTTCAATTTTAGATGCCATTATTAACACAGCAATTGTTTTTTACTTTCCTCACTAGAGAAGAAAATCACATTTTTGTACTCATTGAATGGAAAGATAATGTTTCCAAGCATCCTCGATGCACGGGAAAACGACTTTCCCGCATCGCGGTGTTTTTTAGTTTCCACTGGAGAGAAGGGGTTATGCGCGTTCCTCGGTTGGTAGTACTTATTGAAGTCAACGAACGTCATGTCATGGTTAACTGTCATCTGCTGTAAAGTCAATTAAACCGTTGGTTGAGGGTATTTAGTGCGATTAATCGGAAATAGACGTACACTAAGTTTTACGTAAATATATAAACAAGAACTTATAACGCAATCAAATTATTTTTCAGAATTGGAACTCAAGAAAAAGTAAAATTTATTGTTAAAACGTCTTAAAATGTGACCAGTGATATTCTGCAACTATTCGCATATGCAGTTTAAGAAAGCACATATTTTTCTACACCCACTTCCACCTGTGAGGCACCCCTCGGTAGGCGCCCGCCACTAGTTTTCGAAAAAATATAATTTATTAGAAAAATGTTTCCAAACATTTTTACACTTGGTTCAAAAGTACAAAGATTGTAGTGATATAAATTAACACACACAAAGCTTCCAAGGATTTTAAATGTAACGAGTGTATTTACGCAACTCAAGATATTCAGTGCAAACGATGCAATGCCGTGACCAGTAGCACTCATTGCAAAGGCAAAGTATGTATTAACCAAAGATGTGGAAGTTTTAAATGTGACCAGTGCATTATTAAAAGTGGGTAGTTACAAAATTATGTTACCAACCAAACATATGATTGTGTTACCAACTCATGATTAAAAAAAAGCTAATTTACAAAACTTTATTAATTTTGACCTTTTTTTACGCAATTCGTTACAAAAAATATTGTACCTAACTCTTTCGGAAAGAATTTTCCCGCATTCGCACTAAATGCAGCACTCCCTACGGTCGTGCTGCAAACAAAGTGCTCATGCGGGAAAATTAACTTACCGAACTTGTTAGGTAAATAACTATTTCTTCACCCTTCACATCGACATATCGGACATTGTAATTTATCACAAAAAAACTTCGCCGTATGGGCCAATTTTCATTTTTTTAATTTTGCATAGGTATATTTGCAAAAAAATTATTAATTTCGCTAATATTCAAGGCACTCGATCGTTTGGCACGGCGATCGAAAGAGGAAGGATGCCATTTTTACCGCCATAAAAAATCAAAAGCGTCTATGCAGTACGACATCAAAATGAAAATTGGAGAACTAATCTAAATGGGCGTAAAATGTGCACTTACCGCTGAAATTCTTTGGACTTTTGGTTACTAACCATTACTTTAGAGATAACCTTTCTTAGATAATATGCTTACCATCCCTACAGTACAGTCGTAAGTGTGTTAAATCAGAATCGACATGAAAGTTCATTTTTTCAGAAATTTTCGTGAAAAATTTAGTATGTAATTCCGTTTTTTTTTTGCTAAAATCGACGTTAAACTACGAGATTAAGTGACTGCAAAAGTTTATAAGAGATTTGAGATCTCTTAGTGACCTTTTTGGGGTCCTAGTTAGGGTCTCAATGATTGACGCTGACTCAAAATCGCATTAATTAAATTAAAAATAGAAAATATTATTACACCCCAAAACCGATGACACAAACGCAAAATACACCATTTTTGGCGGTATTCATGCGAAATATACTCACTCTAGTGGAGACCAACCTATACCATGAAATTGGCACAAAAACAAAACAAATTTCTTTTCACTTCTAGGATATTCGAACAACAGGCAACCAAACCCTAACTACATTATCACAACGATAAAAAAATTACACAATGGTAAAACAATAATAAAGGGAGAGATTTTCAATACAACGTTTCGTTACGGAGAAATTATCATCAACTTTATTATTTTATATAGTTCGTAAAAAAAGTACATACTGTACTGAGTCGCATTTTTTATTACGAGTATAAAGATGGAGAATGGACAAATGTCCTGGAAAATGAAAAATTTCTCCGCTTTCGAACCGGCAGCTTTCAGTGTTTTTTAAACTACACTCCAAGGATTTCACCAAGATGATGTGAAATTATTCATCTTGTGTTCACATGTGTAACTGACGATAGTAGTAGAAGTAAATCTGCTAAACCCCCTCAACTTCTTATGACGTCACAACATTTGTGGCGCTAAATTTGAATTTGTGCGGGAGATTTAAATTTGTAGGTAAATTTGAATTTGTGCGGAGTTTTGAATTGTTGAATTTCCGGACGTCTGTCATTTTGTTGCGGTTTCTGAGGGCAAGAGGGCCTGTAGCGTTTCGTAATCTAATTTTAAATAAACTTTGTTTTAAAGCTTTTTGTAATCGAGGTTGTTCTTGCATAGCGGAGTGATAAGAACATTCTTCACTGTAAATTAAAATCGAAATCATTACCCACTGACTGATTTGGAATCGAAAAGAAAGCACATGCTTTGTCTTTGTTTTGTTGTGTTTGCCGTTTTTAGGTAAAGTGTCACTGTGTAAATAACCGTAGAGGTAATGGCGTTTGTTTATTTTTATTTTGCTCATCAGAAAACTGCCATATAAATCTTGTAGGTTTTTAAGTTAAACTTAGATTTTTTACAAGAAAGAAACAGAAGGCTCTTAAGCGTGATGGCAACTTATTCAGTGTTAAGTCAAAATTTGCCGCTCACGCAAAGCTGTATGTAGTTTAACGTCATGATCTAGTCCGATTATTCGAAACTCAATCGGCAAATAACTGAATCGGATTCGGAAGTTGTCCAAATTGTCATCTATAGAATAAAAACCTGCAATTTAATTGCATAAATTTGCAATAATATGATTTATTTTGCTGAAATATATTTTAAAGTTATAGTAGAGGTATACGAACAGTTATAACTGGTTTTAAAAAATTTGTCATCTACCCTATTCTATCGACAAAGAAACCCTAGGAACTCAAATCGCCCAGTCAGGGGGGGGGCAAAACTCCGACGTGCGAAAATTTCACCTGGACAAAACTTCGCCCCTGGGTACTTTAGGACCGCTAATTCGTGGCGTTTCTTGAAACGTATATAATATACAATAGGTGAATAATAAGAACAATAAATCAATTTATTGGTTACACCAAAAATAGTAGTTAGAAGTTCCAAATTAATAAATAAATTTATATTGCATATAAAACATAACATAAATAACTTGAAAAAAAGAATAAAAGTAATTGGGCGTCCAACACAACGAAGGTCGGTCACACCAAAAGCTTTTGGCGTCTATTTTGTATTAATCCAAATATAATAAGAGAATTGTAAATTACAATCAGAATCAAACATTTTTCAAGGAATTTGAAACGCTAACTACAGGAAAACAGAGAATTAGGAATCTAAACCACCTATAGAGTAAGTGGACAACTACCCTTCACCATGGCATAAAATTCTGTATATAATCCATGGCGTAAGGGTTAATAAAGTTATTCCAACCGCAATCTAGACCAGGCTAAACAGCTCTAAAATACCTAATTTATTTTCAAAAAAAATTAGTTACCGGGCGAAACCGGGTTTTTCAGGCAGGTGAAATGATTTGAAATTGGGGAAAAATCATTAAAACAGCTGAATTTTTCCACGGGTGTTTTGCAAATTGTGGTAAAACTATTAATTTTAGACGAAGAAAATGGTCAATATAAAAGTTATAGATAATAAAAAAATGAACAACTTTTGTATCCGCACTATTTTCGCATAACCTCCAATTTTCCCACAAAAAACCGGAAAAACCGTTTTTTCGTTTTTTTATCTTTATTTTGGCGAAAAAAAGCCGTAGTAGGGGTTTGAAATTTGGAGGAAACATACAGCTTGTTTTATGATAGAAAAGGAAATAATTTTTTTGGGCCCATAAAGTTGACTGTTTCCGAGATCTCGCGATTTCTGAAAAAACTACCCATTATTAAAATTAAAAACCTATTTTTTTCGTCGTATAGCGGTGCGCGGGGTAGAAAAATGTTCGGGAAGGCTTATACTAATATTAAAAAAAGATGGTGTGAAACAAAGCGCGCCAATCAATTAAATTCAGTTAGGTGTCAGTAAATGGTAAGTTAAAACTTGGAAAACTTTACTTTTTTCATTAAAAATCATGTGAATCGCATGGAAAAGTTTACCAAGGTATTGAAAGTTAAATAAGAAGTTTCAATTATGTTTCAATTATAAAGCGTTGCTCGTTTTCCTGGCGCAGTAGAATGAAAATTCTATGCGGGAGACAAGTTTTTCACCCATCGAGTAGCGTGCCTTGATGAACTAACTTTCTTTAAATTGCATAAAGCGTTAAAGAACCAGTAAACCTCAGACACGTGTCTTAGTAGGTCTTATACACTCAGATGATAATTAAACGTATCTTCGTTTGAATTGTCATCTGTATGCAGAAGCGATGCGATGACAGCCAGAAGTACAAACAAAGGTGTCTGTTTTCATTTATTAAAGATAGTAAATTTAGCTTCTGCCCAACGATTAAGCGCCCTGTGTTTATTTCAACAGTTTACGTATTAATTAAGTCTCTACCTCACTTTATCAAAGCGGGATTCGTCGCCATAATTTATTCTAATATTACCAGATTTGTGTTGAACGGCGCCTCTTTAACCCCTCAATTCGTAAATGTTATAATCCCCTATCTATTTGTTTCCAAACAGAAACGGGCTCACTTACTCGATAAAACATTCCGTTCAACGATGCTGCGTAGAATATATGTTCAGTTTACAATAAACGGTCCACTCTAATGGAAGTCAGTAATCCATTTTGTTTAAACTCAAAACACTCCGCTGTTTACGTAAAATGTAAATTCGAATTACAAACTTGAAATAAAAAAGTCTACGGTTACTTAAACGCTTTTACTGCGAACGTTCGTGTATAACGATAACATTATCCTAAACCATCACCCCGAACTAACCTACAATCAAAAAATAATATTGTGCCCACTATAACGAAGCCTTTTAATTTGCATTTGAATTTTTTTCGAAAGTTTTCCTTATAAAGTTGGAATTTTGGGGTTTCTCGGAAGTTTCTTTGCAATAAATACACGATATTTTATTGGTAATTTCTGGTAGGTACTTGTCCCCGTGCCTAACGCGTTAGTTCCTTAGTTCGGCTTCGATCTATCGAAACGAATTCAAATAATTTTAGTTATACTAATATTCACAAATGTTTAGTTTTCCCGTATGCGCCGATAACTTAAACGTTTATTGAAGGGTTTGGCGCACATGGGATACAATTAATTGCATGTATTGTGGGTCCCCAAGGCGTATTTGATAATAATGGCTCACGCGAGGACGTAGATAAAACGTAATACGCGCTATACAGGCAAGAAATTATCGGAAATAAATTGCGAAAGACACTGGTAGAAAAAAAAGGACAAAAATTCAAGAAACTTTAATACCCTCACAGTTACAAATAAATATTCTTTTATTGTAATTAAAAAATCTGTCAGCGAAATAGTGCTGTTGTTTCAATGTAAGAAAATGAAAATTGATTCGCACAGAGATTTGCCTTGATTACAGCTCTAAATTCTAAATTGAATGAGGAAAGTGCAAAAGAAGTTACAGGCGTGGAAGGAAATCAGTATTCATCAGCCATTATTACAATAAATTGCAAGCGCGGTCTTTGTGAATTGTGTAGTGAATGCGATAGAAAGTGCATAAGCAAACAATGCAAATCCTTTTGATATGATACTGCAGTTGCGCAAAAGTGTGTAGACTAACCGAGTCTCTTTCATTCTAGATTGCTTATGTGTAACAAAATTTTTCCAAAGGTGGTTTGAAAACCAAAATTTAGAAGTTTACTAAGAGAAAACTACCCGATGAAATTTAATCAAACTCATCAAAATAATGACCTTTTTTAAATATAATGAGCAATTTTCATTTTAAAACAGATATCTTTCACTTGCACGATTATTTTCGTATCAATAAAATGACGGGATTAATTAAAAATGCCCAATTTTGTTACTTTTCTATAAAACAATTTTAATTGAATTTTTACCCTACAAAGGCGTTAGGGACGTTAATTAAATCACAAGATAGTAGGGATAAGGTTAGAGAGGTTTTCTACGACTTTCGGTTTTGAGCTACGGTATCTTTAACCGTATTTCCAAAGTATACTTTTTTTCGGATTTTCAACCCCGCAAAAAGCTCTAAGGTCACCGCAGGTCAAAGATTCTATTTTTCGGGCAAGTTATACAAAACTTAACTGCGAACAACGAACTAAAATACAATAAAGTTCGGTCCAGAGCTAAGTTTTTATTTGGGTAAATTTTTAATTTATAATTAAAAAACTAACACTCAAACAGTTTTGTTGTGCGACCACTGCATAATACGATTGAGGGTCCCTGGCGCATTCTTTGATCTGTCACTTTGCCGTACCGATGTTCTTTGTGTGCATTCCTTCATGTAGGGTTTGTGATTATTTTACGAATTTTGTCCTTCTCTTTACGGTCAGAACATATCATCACTTATTGTTCAAGAATTGTGTTTCAATAGTAGTAAAAATGAGTGCTATCGTACTACGTTTAATATAAGTAGTGTAAATATAATAGATAATGTAAAAATTTGTTCAACTTCGACGAGCACTACTATAGTAGGTATGGGAACAAATGGTCAAAAAAATATGCGTTTTGGTCTCATTTCGATATTGACAGTCATTTACCTACAAGAACCGTAATACCGCAAAAATACTCTTTTTGTAGGTATACATGTTTACCCTCCACTTAAGCGCAACTCCGGCGAAGGGGAAAACTTGGGATAGTCATAATGGATTGAATTCCGATTCGTCTGGTTTTATTCTACAGGCCTAAAAATGCTCCCAAGAGGGCTAATTTATCACCTAATTACATACATGGGTTTTACGTAAAATTATTTCTTTTTTTGGGCGGAAATCAAAGATCTGGTCAAGATTATCGCATGGATTTTAGTAACAGATTTGTCTTTTCAACTTTCTATTTTTTTTGTGGGTGAAAACCCCATTCGTTTTTTTCTCGTAAATGGGGGTGAAATATCATTTCTTATATAACACCATTCTCTTGATTGTACATTTTTGTTTTTAACTTCAATATTTTCCGAGATATTGAATGATTTTGAATATAACATTGGGTACAAATTTAAAAATTGAGGTTTTACAGCTAAAGCAGACTAAACGTTGAGAAGATCTTAAATAAATGCTGACGCGCTAAAGAAAAGATGTGTTAGGAATTTCATGAGATTAAGGCAAAAATTTATGTTTTCAAATGTAAATGAGAAACGCAGGAGTATAAAAGCTCACGGTCTAAATCTAAATCGAGTTACAGAACATATCCATAATAGTAATATATAGGCGGCTGTAATGAAAGCGAGTTCATATTGGCCCAACTGTAACTTTCTTAAAGTGCTTCGTCGTTACGCTTCATAATCGATTTCTAAATAGTTTCGGAAATACAGACGCTCTTGAATGTTATCACAGACACACAACCACAAAGTATTGCTGTAAGCTTCCCAACAAAGCGGCATCAATAAATTATATACGAAACAATATTTTATCAACCATTGTTAACCCTGCAAAACTGAATACCTTACCTCCAAAATATCAGTGTTCGATATGTTTATAGCCTTTTCGCAGGATGGGTAGCCAGTCATTGTCTACAACACCCGCTTCCGAAATTTATGGTTTCCATTATCTAACGTAAGAAAAAACAACCGTCGCTGGTGAAATACGACTGTTCTAATGAATACTTGAGGCCGGCGTGTTGTGTTTATCAGGAAGTCTCTTTCGGTTCTGTAATAACTTGTCCAACTGTCCAAGAGCAATCCACAACAGTTTCCCTTTTAGATCTAGTGACCCTTTGACTCCCATTTGTCAATAAAGGAGATTTTGTAAACCACACCCGGATGATAACGAAATACCTTCAGCAATAAAATGAAGCTTATCTAACACCTCCAAACAAAGTAATCGGTTTTACTAGATTACAGTTTTGGGTAGTTTTCATGTCAGGGAAAACTATTATTTCATTAAAGTTATTTGAATTTGGGCCTAATAGCGTGTGGATGCAGCTTTAGTTCACATGAATATTTGAGTTTCATACCAGGCGTCGTGTAAATAGATTTATTTTGCGTGCGATTCTGCCGGCGCATAACAAACTAAAATCCTGTGGGTTTCGGTGCGAAGGAATTCCGAATTGTTGTGGCAAGCCTGGTTTTAGTTATAAATTGAGGGTTTATTTTTAAGTTTCCGATTATAATTTGTTTTAGTTGGTTAATTAATAACAGCATTTTCTAACAAGGGCACTACCCATTTAGAAGTTTTGACTATATCAGTGTTAACTGCATTAATAAGAAAATTAACGGCCTAGTTTAGATACACCACAGATTATTGTTAATATTTGGATTTAAATATAAGCCTTGCAATTTATTAAGGGATATCTTCACTACGTCCTGAAGTTTGCACGGTGAGACTTATACGCTTATAAAGCGAATAACTTTTAAGACAGGGTAGTAAAATAAATTTCCAGTGCGGTTTAAAATGAGTAATAAAAATCATAAAGTTACGTTACATTATTCATGATGTTAGTAATGAAAAATTATGTTTCATTTTCATATTTTAAAAATGTAGATGAAAAGCGAACCATTTCGAATAGCAATTTTTCGTAGACTTTGAAAACTGTTAACTGACAGCGTTTTAAATGGAAATTAAAATGTTAATGACTGACATGTTTTACCTCAACATGCAGAAGTAAACTAATGCGACCGTAATTTAGTTTTCGGTGTAAATTCACCGACTCTTCAGACTTAAATCCGACCAAGACTATAAACCCTTCAGACCCTTTAAAACGATGCGGTCAGCTTGAAATTAAATATACTCCAACAATTCGATTTATGTCCATTTTGTATGCAAATTCAATCTGGCTGTTTTATACAACAGTGTAAAATTTTAGGCTACAATTTCGTGTCAAATTCCAAGTGGGTCAACCTTTTGTTTACAATGCAGGGATGTTTTTCTAACGCGGATTTCGAACTTGAAACAGTTTATAATAATAGCTAGGTTTTATAGTTTTATATCGGTAAGTAATAATTCGATAGCACATTCGGATAAAATTTTCCTTTATAAATGAGATCAACATAAAACGCAAGAATGCATCCAGTGGCGTAACAATGCAGTCACGGGCCCACATGAATACAAAAAAAGACACTTTCAGAAGTAACATTTCTGAAAATTAATGCAAATATAACATTCCGCTCAGTTTTATGTAAAACGTTGCTTTTAAGAATTGGCAATAAAGGAAACTAACTAACTAACAAAACGCAATCAATGTAAAACCTTTAAAAAGCATATAATGCTTAATCAATAAATAATTAAAAAAATACATTATACATACCAATGCTGTATTTATAATAGTTATAGACGATATAGAGGGATGTTTTAACCATCGAGTTAAAGATGTTAATTCACGAGCGGCACGAATGAATTAACTTTCACGAGATGGTTAATTTCCCTTTATCGTCGTGTATAATACAAAACTTTATTTTATAATAGAAGCCACAGATGCCATATAAATCATTATAAAACTTCCCGTTTTTTCCATGCAAACACTATTGATTTATGTTTTGAACTTAATTTTATTTCGTGCTCCGCGTCTCATTTCTAACAAGAATGACATATTAGAATGTACAGTTAAGAGGGAAAATGTCAATTTAACATCTGCTATAAAAATAAAAATCTTCTTTCTGGCTTTAGCTTGCGCAAATGTTGACTTTATGTTAGAAATGTCTATTGTTTTAGAAATTTTTTGTTCTCGACTGTAAGTCATGGATAAGGACAACGTCTATACGCCCATCCCATAGCGTTTCTTAATAATTTTATGTTTCATTATTTAAATGAAAGTAAGTAATTTTCACTGTTTACTTACTCTCGATCATTGTTGCATTGGATTACGTCGCGCTATCTCTTTCTAGCACGATAGCTAGTATTTTCAACCGCGTAAGAGACGTTTGTTGACTATTGTATACGGTGGTTAAGAATTACCCATCTTAAGAATATAATAAAAATAATAATTTTTAGTATTCAATTGGTCTACCATAAAACAAAACGGCCAACCAAATTAAAATAAACTTTAACTGAAAATGTAGTAAACAGGTTACTAGATCCATTGAATAATCTAATTTTATATTCAATGTAAGAAGCCAAGTTTTACCCGAGGTTTACCAACCAATCTACTGAGCTATTGGTGTCGTAATTGTAATTGAAAGCTACTTACAGACAAGAGTATCGCTGAGGGTTGCTATCCGCTTGTTTTTTCAAGAACGAATTCACAGCCGTTTGTAAAGCACCATTCTGCAAAAAA
Organism: Photinus pyralis; assembly: GCF_008802855.1. Taxonomy (NCBI): domain Eukaryota; kingdom Metazoa; phylum Arthropoda; class Insecta; order Coleoptera; family Lampyridae; genus Photinus; species Photinus pyralis. Next base: position 35,242,213 of record NW_022170511.1, read on the forward strand.
AAGAAAGTATGATAAATGACGTCATTTTAAAGCGTTTACCTCCCCATCACAGTTTTTGTTGGGTCGGTTTTAAAAGTTTTAAGCAGGCAGATCCGGTAATGGGATCCACATAGCTATAAACATACGTTTATTCGGGCGCAGTAAATTTTAAGTAGAAAACCATGCAGTAAATTTTTGTAAAAGCGCTTTTAGTTTGAGTAATATATACAATTGTGGAAATTTTACATTCGTTTGGTTAAAACTTCCATGAACTTTATGCTGTAAAACTTGCAAACTTTGTTTGAAAAGTTAAAGTTTTTAAGAGAAAATATTTGCTTATTTACTTCAAGGGGAACTTTAAGCGTTCACTACGTAAAATTATATAGGTACACGAATACAATTACGTTGTTCGCAATTTCGTTTCGCTGCAACTACATCCGTGAAACATAATTTTTCCTCGCGAGATTTGGGAAACTCAATCGATTAAAAACTTTCAAAGTTGCGCTTATTGTGAAGTTATTCCGCATAGTGGATTATTTTTGTTTAACAGTAAATTAAGGAGGTACGGATCCTATGAAAACTGAACGGTTATTTTGTGCCCTTGTCGCAAAAGAAGCGTGAAGGAGACAAGAAAGAAGTGTAAGTGGAAAAGGCATAATGAAACCGCAAGATGGCGTAAGGTACGCAAAAGTGATGTACCAGTAGTGTCAGTAGTTGGTAGCGAGTAAGACATGAAAAGGGCCAATAAGTCTGTCACGTATTATTCATTTTTCGGAGAGTTCACCGTGTTAAAGATTCTAGCAAAATTCATTTATTGTGTTGTTGCATTTTTACCCCAGCCTCCCAAAGTCCTCCCATGTGGAAATTGTATGGCGGAATGAAATGTCACTGAGCAGAACTGCTGCTCCTTCAACAGATCAAAAACAGGCTCCAAACGTATACAGTTAGATATAGGGATTTATGTTTATTGTTTTCTCAATGTCTACTTTTAAACGACAAAATTTATTCTAAAGGGCGCCTAATTTTATGCATCCAAAATAACTTTTTAAAACAAATCATGAATATTGTTGCAGAAAATAAATCTCTTACGCTCCTTAATCTCTTACCGACACTATACCAATTGATAATATCAACTTTTTCTTCAGTTGATTACGTCGCATACAAACGCATATACATTTAAAAGTAGACATAGGGAAAAGCAATACACATAAATCCCTATGTGTACTTCTTAATAAATATAATTGCATATTTTGTGCTCATGCATATTATGTACCTACACATTAATATAACAGAGATATTTTGGCTCCTCTTCCTCGCCAATCCTTCAGTTTGAAAGATGTCGATGCCTACTAATTATAATGGGAAATGAAGTACCGTGAAAAATGGATGATGATTGTTTGAATCTTTTGACTGGTCGAGCGCTTATCCAATGCAAAGCAAGGTGAGAATCACACCAATGAAATAACTGAGTCCACATTCTCCAAATTAAGGCGAGTATTGCGGAACTAATACGTCGCAAAACGACTATAAAACGTCCGCTGGGAAATATAAAGGTCACGATAGGAATGGTAGAGGAAGAACGAAAAAAATATGCTCAAATAAGACGTAAAAGGAAGCGTGACGGGAGGGAGTCACAGAAAGGAAGCAGTAAAAGATGCCTCCCGGAAATTTCAAAGAGTCGTGAAGGAAGCAAAAAAGAAGCTATGTATATACAAAATTGAAGGAAGAGTTAATATCACGGTGGACTGACGTAAGCATAAATAAAGCAAAAGAGTATGAAAGAAAGAGTATGAAACGTGAAGCATGAAGGAAAGAGACGTCGAAGAAGATGACGTGCAAAAAATTTTGAAAGGGACATTAAAGAAGGATACGTACTCAGTAATCTGAATAAGGTGTAAAGAAGTCAGAAAGCGGAAAGAAACAAAGAGGCGACGCGACAAAGAAACAGGAGTCTTGAAGGGGGAGTGGTTCGTTACGGAACAAAGTGTGAAAAGTGCATGAACGAAGGGCAGGTTATTGGAAGGAAGCGTTAGGATACGTGATAAAAATGTGAATGTGTGATGGCATCGCCAGGTGTAGTTTAGGAAAACATGAAAAAAGTCGTAAAATTTAGGTAAAGGCCGTAAAAGAGAAGCGCAGAAAACGTGAAAGGGCAAGTAAGAAATGCGTATGGGGAAACGAGAGCAAGTACTTAAGATGTGAAGCAAGGAAAATTACGAGATGAGGCATAGAGAAGTCGTACAGATGGCATAAAGAAGAATTTTTTGTTAATGAAGCATAAAGCAATAGGGAATAAATAGTTAAGTTTGTAAAGGGGTTGAAAAAGAGAGAAGAGGCGTATGGATGGGTGAAAGTTGCGTAAAAAAAGGGACATAAAGGAAAGAGGTCCAAAAAACAATAATAATGAACTCAAGCAGGAAGAGGTCATGAAGTAGGTAAGTGTGAAGCATGGAAGAAGGAGACATAAAGTATCAGAAGAGCGTAGAAAGAGGCGGGAAGAAGAAGGGGCGCAAGAAAAGACTGAGAGACAAGGCAGGTGTAAAAAGTGACGGAATGGAGGGTAAAGGAGGTGTATAGCAGAAGTGAAAGGGTGCAGATGGACATGCAGCAAATATTAAACATAAACAGTCGTCACGAAAAAACAAAGTTGGCGCGAAAGAAGGAGACAGAGAGTGGAAGGAACGTGAAGCAAGAGTAAACGTGTGAACGAGATGTTCAGAACGAAATGTGAAAATCTGTAAAGAACAAGCACGCGAAGGAGCAGAACGTGTGGCGGAAAAACTAGAAATACGGCTTGAGAGTGTAGAAGGACTGTTAGGGATGTGGCGTGAACTGGACGTGGTATAAAGGAAAGGGGTGTACAGATGTCGGGAAAGCGTTATGGAATAAGGAGAAGAAAAAATGAGAGTCACATTCGGTATGAAAGTATGAAAAAGTCAGTCGCGTAGAAAGGAAAACGTCACAGAGAGGCAGAGGAGAAACGAAGGTGCTGTAAAAGATGCACAAAGGAGACGTTAAAGAGGCGAAAGGGAGCTTAAAAAAAGCGTGAACGAGGGAAAAGGAGAGGAGAACAAACAAGACATAAGAATATGTACTAAAGGCGTGAAAGTTTGATGAAGGAGTTGTGAAGAAGCCTTGAAGGAGTGTTGAAATTGGAATGAAGCAAAGGGGCATTAATAAAGGGGCAAATAAAGCGAAAACAGTCTGAATGAAAAATTCTGTACCTTGCGTTGGATCTCAAAATTCATTGGAAAGATTATAGTACCTACAGTGTTGACTTCATTGGTTTCTGAATTCGTGCGACAACTTAGCACACATGTATTTGAGTATGTATTGATTAAGTATTACGCCAGCATATTACGTTTCAATTATTTGAGGGTGTAATTTAAAGTATAATTAGTTCTTATGCAATTAACCTAAATAGACTGGCATATTTTAGCAGGCAAATTAATGGAAAGTTTTAATTTGTTTGCTCAAGAAATATTATCGTGTTTGCGCTACTTAGTATGTCTTATGAGCGATGAACTCCCAAATCTCTAATTGCATTGGATTTGTTAGGCTTAGGGAAATTTATTGAGTTACAAGCGCTTCCTTTCTAATTTCGGGGTGCTTTTTTTTATTGGAATGTCACATGCACGCCGTACATAATTCTATATAACATAATTAGGATCATAGGGACATGTGATGGCATCAAAGGAAAAATCTCTGCCGTAATAGAAAATTGTTCAAGCTCCTTTCTTTCACAAAATCTAAACCCTCCTCAAATGCCTGCTGTAAAAGATACAATACTTTCTCATGCATAAAATTGAGAATTTGAATACTTTTCGTCGTTCCCCTTTTTAAATGTGCTTTTACAAATACATTAAGCTTGTTTTTTTCGAGTTATTTACATGAGCCCTTTTTTACGACCATTTGATATTTAAGGTTATTATAAAGTCTAAGTAAACAATCGTTCTTTTCTCTAAAAGACGGCACTTAAATTTTTTTATACAGAAACTTGGTTCGAGAAAATATCATTTTCCCGATGACGACTGTCAAAACCTTAATAACCCATTTGTGAGATTTTGTAGGGAAGGGAAAGACCGTAAACCGACGATATTAATTCAGATTGAAGACTTTTTTAAATTAGTGAAAACCTAGAAGATTTGTATTCACAACCATCAACTGCAAGTCATTCTAGATTATAGATGGTTCGGTAGTTTTCATCAGTTTTTTCAGTTGAAAGCGACCCAACTATTACGTGAGATGTTTTCAATTTCCGCTCTATATCACCCATTCCACAATAAAAAAAGAGTACTTTTGTGTCCGAGCGGGATGCTGTCATTAACGTTTCCATGTAAAAATGGACGGACACGTTACACAAAAGGGAAAATGGAAATTTTCGCAATGCTTGCGATTGTTAAGATGGTAAATGAATGCCATGACACATTTTTTGCGCGTGTTGCAGTTAATGTTGTGTGTACGTGCTCTACAATTAAGAATTTTAATTAAAATCAAGAAAAGGATTACGGGTTTTTTCCGTGGAGAACTACAACGTGATATAATTCATAGCTACACATTTAAGAAATTGCCTTTTGTTGCTAAAAACGTAGTTACAAATCTTCTTAACGACGTTCCTAACATCGGTGCAGTGTATGTGACAGCAGGGCGATTTTCACCCCCAACTTATAAAATACATTGTGAAGGTACTGTATTGGTCGATTGGACGATGCGTTGATGAAAATGTATCATTATTAGAAATTTTTAGTGACTGATATAATCATCAGATTTCCTTTTTGGTAATTTAGAGCTTAACTAATCCCATAGAAAACTACGAATGAGCCCATTCCTCGTGTAATTGCAGTCAGTCCCACCTCACTAGTTATTTTACGATCCAGTTAATGGATTACGCTTTGATGATGGAGATATAAAGAGGAGAGAGTGCATAAAAATACAACATAAATTATACGATTTTTGCAGGATTTCATCGACTTTGCCCTCGCGAAAAAATTATAGCGAAGCAATTGGGCGTAGTTAAATTTCGTCTTGCATTTAAATCTTAAAGAAATGTATGCCCAGGAATAACATACTGAGATTTTATTAATTTAATTTAGTTTAATTAATGTAGATAGTCCAGTTAAATTATGGTTTGGGCTGGATGTTGTCATTTCACTCAATGAAACCAAGCGTATTATATGAATCCGAAAATCTTAGTCCCCTGGCCGGAAAGTCCCGGAACATATTATTATAAACAAAAAACAAAGAAAAAATTACAAAATGTCGTTTCTTTTCGCATTTGACTTCAATTATCTCTTTAAGTATTGCTCTGAGGGAAAAAATGAATAGAAACGAATTTGTTTAGAATTGAATTTTGTATAAGATACAGTTGATTTTCATATGTTATTGTTTTTTATGAAAAAATATAAAAAAGTAATCCAGAAAATTAACAATCTATTATTACTAAGTAAAATTTATCCGATCATTTTGAAAATCAGTATTTGGTCACTTCTTTTGATAACAAAACAATATGACAAACCCGATTATCCTAGGTTTTATAGTTATCGCATAATTAAATAAACAAATTTACAAAACGATACTTGGTCTTTCAAACTGGATGACTCCGAGAGCGTTCTCAATTTTTTTACAGATAGTGGAACCCTAAGACAACCATTTCCAAAAATTGTCCCGATGATTCTTGCAAATCGACGGACAGTGCGATTTTTTTTCAAAATCCGAAGAATTTTCCTAGTTAACAAATGGAGTTGGACTTTGATTAGGATTTCTGGTGCTTCAAAACCTCCCTTATTAATGTCCGGGTGGTAAAAAGGTAAACAAACAGTTAACAAATCCAATATGCGCAAATATATCACCGCAGTCTACTTTATAGAGGGAGATTAGAGGAACAAAAAGAAATAAAAGAAATCACAGGGGAGTGGAAAATTATGAAGGAGAGTGTTAAAAAGGCTACAATGGGTAAAAGAAGGAGAAGGGAGAGAAAGGAGTGGTGGGACAGAGAGTGTCCGGAAGATACAGAACAATGATGGAGAGATAGAGAAGTTGAGAATGCAAAAAGATCAACAGAAGAAAATACAAAGAAAAAAACAAACAGAAAGAAATGTGAAAAAGATGATAAATCGAGAAAAAGGAATACCTGATAAGTGGAAGAGAAACACAAATAGAAGACTGGAAGCAGCACTTTATGAAGGTACCACCAGGAAATCAGAATAAAGAGGGTGTGCTTAAGGAAAATGGAAGAAACGAGGTGGAAGGAGACGAGATATCAAGAGATGAAATCAAGAAGCAGTTCAAGCAACTGAAGGAAGGAAATGCGGTGGTGAGAGACAAAATACGAAATGAGGCATGGATTTTCGCCACAAATATTGTCAAGGAGAAGCCGATGAAACTCATAAACAAGATATGGAAAGGAGGAGGACCAATGGAGTATTATTCTCGGAATTAGTTTCCGAAATCTTGACAAGTTGTCTGAAATGGGGATCATATTCACTTGTTTACTTGTTCTGATTTTTGTTGCTCTTTTTACCACCCGCATGTTAGTAAGGGAGGTAGGTATTGAATTGTGGTAAAAAATGACGCCCCACTTTTTGCACCAGGAATTCGAATCAAACAAAATGTCGAAGATGTGGGTCTGCCTGTCGATCCACCTGTACCCTCACTTCCGGCTAAACAGCTGAATCGATCGGAACCAAATTTGCTACACATATTCTTAGAACTGAAGAGCTGAACAGCTTTTGGGCAGAATCGCAAATTTGCACGTGTGTCAAACTCTCATTTCCGGCTAAACGGCAGAACCAAATTGGTACACGTGTTCTTAGACATAAAAGGGTAGATTTGCGCATGCGCAGCTGTGCGAGTGGTATCTGTGCTAGCCACAGCAACTTTTTTTGTAATAATTTTGTAATTAGTACCTAGTTATATACAGGTTATATCAAATTTCGTGTATAGAGATCTCGCTTATTATCATATAGATAGAGAGTTGGTGAACTGGACAAAAATGAGTCTAGAATTATGCGTAATGAAAATGAAGAAACAAAATTTACCCTCTATCTAAAGAATATGGCTAATTTTTGTCCATTTAACCAACTTTTAATCTATGTTAATAATCGAGATCTCTGTACTTATCACGAAATTTAATACAATCAGTATATTTAATTTATTCTTTGTGAATCTCTATTTAGTTTAATTCTGTTCTCTTTCTGACCATTTACAGTACCTACACTTTTATTTCTCTTATGTTGTAATAAGCAAAATAATGTACAAATGTGGTCCAATTTCGATGGGATTAAATGGGTAACTTTCTAATTAGCGTAGATAAACGAAAACCGCTTAGGTACTTGTGACGATTAAAAAAAAATGCCCATGCCCTATTTTTTACACAAAATCCTTATCGTTTTTAATTTCGACAATGTAGGTACCATAAATTGTCCACATTTTTGCGTATGGAATAAGTTTAAAGTGGAACTCTTATATGTAGTAGTAACGCTTCTTTGTGCAATTCTAATATCGATCATATTAAAGGGAAACTGTTTAACCGAAGATAATGATAACGATACAAATAATATGGTTTACGGGAGTTACGAACGAAAGCTTTTGTGTGAGAAACTGATAGTCCAATTAACGCCATTTAAGTTACTGGAAAAGCGACCGGGATGAGATTACTCGGAAGCGTTTCATTCCTTTTTCTACTCGCTCAACGTTTTGCGCAACAGAGATTGAGGTTAAGAGATCGTTTCGGTAACTCAATTAACTGTAATGGACATTTCTAGAATTACATTTTTGATGGAAAAATATGAGATACTACTATATTAATAATAGAATGCGGTAACGTGGCAATGAAAATATGGTCTTTCAGCACAGAATTATGTTTCTTGTCATTTTCAATGGCAGAACTCTCTGAGATTTCTAAAGAGTGAGGTATGATGGTAGTCTCTGTTGACGTACGTTGAAAGAATGACATTTTTACTCACTCGGTTGCGCTAATTCAAATGGTTAGCTACTTGATATCAATGTGGGATGATACAGTATTATAATGTAAACTTTGTATTTCAGATCACAACAAACATGAACAGAAATCATCTCACGTTTGCATCTATCCGACGCAGCCCACCCCCATAAACTTGCATAAATGAAGTTTGGCCCGTGGGGTATTTATGAACTCTACACCATCTACCAGTATGAGTTGCTAAAGTAATGTAAAGCTTCTATCTATAAGCAATAATTGTGATTTATGGCTCATCATTAAACGTCTAAAGCAAAATATACTATATTCCGTATTTATTTCAGCGGATTAAAGTTTGTACACCAAACGTAACGTACAAATAAAAAAGTTGAACATTGAGGGAAATGTAATTTTTGTTTTAAATTTCAGTAAACCTTCCCTGATGGACGTGCGATGAATTGAGTCTATTGTTTATCAAAACGTATTCATTAAAATAAATTGCATGTTTTATAATTCTGTTTCAGTACGCCTTTGCCCAATGCTAAATAGCAATCCAGATTTCATACAAGTTAAATTGACAACAATATTTTCTGCGAATATAACTGCTTTCAAAGTTACCGCTAGGAAATGCATTTTGCAAGTGGCAGCCTTTGCGTCTGAAATGTAAGGGTTTGCAATTTATAAAATGAGGATTTGGATTTTATATTTATTCAATCAATCGACAGATGATGCTCTCTAGCTCTCATTTAGTTGGATGGTTCTACTAGGATTTAAATTATTATATTTCTGCGCCTGATGCACGTTTGCATGCTACCGCAGTGGTGTTGGAATTCAATGAAGTTCAATTAAACATCCATTAAACTCATTAGTAAGTCATGAACATACGATGTTTTATTGTAAAAATGCTGAAAGTTCCCTTTTCTAATCCCTCCATTCAAATTGTCCTATGTTTCAAGCAGTACTACGGGTCATTATCTGTAGCTGTAGGGTAATTCTGGCGATGTTCTTTCGTGATTCTGTTAGCGTCCATTTCACTTTTGGTAATATAGGAAAAGACACATGCGATCAAATCGGGAGAGTACAGACGATGTTGCTGCAAAGGATTTTAGTTTACGTCCATGTCCTGATTTACACACGGGGCAACGTTGTCTTGATGCAGAAACCATCGACGTTTTCTCCCGGCTTTTCAGAACAGTATATCTGATTATTAGTTTGATCCTCTGGAATCCACTCGGTGTGGACGGCGCTTCAAATGTCGTATGAAAACGATCATCATCGCCTTGAATTTTGATTTGTTCACCTTGGACCCTGGATGAAGAAGGCATATTCCAGTAAGTGGACTGGAGCTTGGCGTCCGGGTTCCATTGTGAAATCATTGTGTCGTCACAAGTTACCATTTTTCTTGTAAAACTTCTGATCCGCATGAGATGGTTTTCACGTTAAAATCTTCAAATAAATTTTTGCCGAATTGTCTCTAATATGCAAACGACGCACAGTACCGCTATGTTATATTTCTTTAATTTTGACTACACTTTTCTCGCTTCCGCCGAATATAATTACCCTGATGATCTTATTTTTAGCGCATTTTTGAAAAAAATACGCTATTATATTCGTTATTGCTGGCAGGCCGGCTGTCCGCGTGAGATCTCCACAACTACAATAGCTAGAGAATTCAAATTTTCACTAAAAGCTTTCTGCTATAGTGTAGATGTGCAGGCACTAGCCTATTTTGAGTTAGATTACTTGTGAGATCGATAATTGAAGAAAATAATTTCGATATGGGTTTCGGAGGTGCTATAATTTTACCGTTAGATAGCGCTACCAGTATAAAAACTTATTATTTACTTTGTGATTTGTTTTACAAAATGAAGACGTACCGTCAATTGAAATTAAATAAAATTAATTATTTAACGCAGCCAAAATTACTCGTGAGATCGATAATTTTAAACTTCACTAATAAAATACTGACCTGTATTACCAAAAATGCGCTTTAATCATGCATATGCTGATTTACAACTTGTTTTGTCTTAACAGCCTTTGAAACGGTGTCATTAGAGTCTAATGATTAGACCAACGGGACCTAGATCGCAAGAGGCATTCTTCGAATTCCTGGCACCAAGAAATTGAGGATAAAAGGCATTGGCAGGAGGAGATATTTTGTGGAGGACAGTAAACTACAAACAATGTCTTTTACCAAAATATTTTAGATCAATATCGTTCTCCAGTTATACGTACAACGGACTGCGTGACTTTTGCAAAACTTTCGTCGAAGACACGAGTTGAGACCAGATGAGACGAGATCGGGTTGGTAGTGTGCGAGACGAGGCGAGACTTTCGTAATTGGGTTTAGTTCTGTGCGGATTTATGTATATTTCGAGCAAATTATAAAGAAATACTTATGGACGTTGTCGGCTCTATTTTGATAACTAAATAAAAAAAAGAAAGTTTTTGAAGTGACCGATTAACATTAAAAATGAGCTACTATAAATAAACCATGAGGCATTGAAACTGTATGAAAATCGTGAAAAACGTTAACTTTTTTCAAAAGGGGCACATTTTTATGTATAAACCAACCCTATGCCAATCAAACCTTCCTCGTCTACTCTCGTGCCAACAATTTTAAATGGAAGTGATAGTCTGAAAACGACTTCTTGATTATGCTCTACGCAATCCTGGCATTAAAGCAATTACGCACAGGAGTTGCGGAACAAATTCAAGACAAGACCAACTGAAGTTTCGTCTCGTCTCGCATAAAAGATGTAAAGTTTCAAGTCTGGTCTTGTTTTAGGAATGTTAAGATAGCAGTGCATTGTTATTTTAAAAATGATGAACGTACAAACTATTTTTAGTGATACAAATAAAATAAGAAAAAATTAAGAAAAGGGGTGAGTACCTTGACGACTCTGAGTTACTTTGAGTTATCGAATTAACGTTAATTAATTTGAATTAACGTATATTACTTTGCAAGAACGGGAATTAATTTGAATTTGAATTTTTGGTGTACGAAAAATGGTACTTGTTTCCCTCTAGGTTTGTTCCATTTAAACCATACATGGAGTTTTACATTGTTTCTCGGGATTACGCTCAATATCATGCCAAAAGTCACAATTACAAATTTCACATTACAACACAGCCAATATGACATGTATAGAAGGTATTATGATAATAATGTTGAAGAAGCCGAAGCAATGGATTCAAAGTCTTACGCACATTTTAGAAAGTGCCTCAGAGAGTTCCATTACACTTCTTAGAACATATCCTCGAACTTCAGGTATAGAAATTCCTATTATGCCTATGCTCTTGCGATCAATGCTTGCGTTTTACGTGCGCTACCTAATGGCGGGAAATAGACTAGCAAACTTTCTCCCGGGAGTTAACACTGTGGAGGTGTAAATACCACTCGAAATACCACGTACTTCACAAATATTAACACAACCCTTTTAGAACCTACTTGGAAGATATATACTCGTATGTCACTGGCCCATATGAATAAAAGGGAGCATATGCTTATACTTCGCATGATTCGCCCCTGAAAATTCGCTCCAGGAATAAACGTCCCCAAGAAAACTCGCCCCCAAGTAAATTCGCCCCCGGACTATTCGCCCCGTAAGATTCGCTCCAGTAAGATTCACCCCGGAAAATTCGCCTACGACAAGTTCGCCCCCGACAAATTCGCTCCTGGAAGATTCGCCCTCGGCGATTCCGCTGCCGTAGGATTCGCCCCATAAGATTTATTAATCCTCGGAGGTAACAGGGCCAGCAGTTCATAAAATGAATTTTGTTTAATTTTAATTTTTTTTTAATAACTGTGTATACCTACATAAAGGGGGTAGAATAATAGCACTCAAATACCTGTTAACTAAAATATGAATAGGTAATTCAGATAAGGTTGAATAAAGTAAGGGTGATTTGCAAAGGATTTGACATCCAATGGAAATAAATCCTGTATTCACAATGACTTAATGACTTCTATTATTTCAGACATGACATATGAAAAATCCACCTTAACTCTTGTATTACAAAAGAAGGAAATATATAATCTAATTTAAATGACATTTTTGATTGACTGAGTTGTTAGCTTCTTAATTTCTTCCTAACAGAACGTTTGATGGCTCGTTTGGTCATTGGTGGTGGTTTTGAAACTTTTTATGTTCCTACTTGTTATGTTTTGGCGCGAATACGAACTTTGATTTTTGGTTAACGATTTTAATTCTACGGTGTGTGAAAAAATAGTTTTGAGTATTGAAGAAGATCGGTTTCACGTGGTGCTGGTAAGTTTTGTATTATTTTTATTTTATTGTAAATCAAACACAATATTTCACCTTTCGTAAATACAAAAATCTGAAAATCAAACTGACAACAGCAAAAAAGGAACTCCTTATGGCATCAGTAATAAATACGTGTCTGTATTGTGATTTTTATACATAATAGTAGGAGGACACAAAGTATATACTAAATTCATTGTCTTTTTAAGGTCTAAATTTTTGGTAAATGGTCAACGTTCAACATTTTTTGATCTCAAGTGGATACTTTGGACATTTTAAAACTTTTATGGCATTTGCACATTTTTTACAAAAATTCTCAAATTTAAGGCTGATCCGACGGGCTGAATTTGGAACGAGTACAAGAGTACCGTAGCAGACTAATTGCTACTTAACTAATAAATATATAAGCAAACTTTTTTTTTATATTTTAAAGAAATGGGATGTTTCGAGTTAGATTTTTTTTTAGATTATTTTAATTATGATTTGATACTTCAGCAAACTTCATCAATGTTGGTGTTTTTCAACACAAATTTACATCAAATCTGGACCAATTTTCAAATGTAAGTCTAAAGAAAGAATCATCCTTTGTTTATACATTGATGCCAAAAACATTTCAATACATCCATAAATAGTTCATGAATATTTCAATACATCCATAAGTAATTAGACTCCTTTGTAAACGCAATTTGTTGTAAAATGTACGAGTATTGTAAACATACGGTTGACGTTGAACCGTTGAATCAGCCTTTTACAGGTGAGAGACGATTCAATACGAACAATTTCGAGTTGTCGCCGTATTGAGTTCCAAATATCGTAATTTTTGCAAATATTTATTTAATTAATTTAAACCAACCTATTACTTCCGAGGGTTAATAAATGTTATGGGGCGAATGCTACGGGGGCGAATTTGTCGGGGCGAATATTCCGAGGGCGAATTTGTCGGGGCGAATATTCCGGGGGCGAATACTCCGGAGGCGAATTTACTTGGGGGCGAATATGCCGGGGGCGAATTTACCGCAGCGAGTCTCCCGGGGCGAATTTACCGCACACCATATCAGTGTCCCAAGATCTAAGCGAAGTGTCAAACCAAACGCTGATCTTAATCTAATGATGTTAAAATCTGAATTTGGAAGAGAAACAAAGGTGATTGGCTGATGAGATGGGATTCCAAGTGCAAGTATAATTTCGACAACCATATCAAAATCAGCTCAATAATAAATTGGAAAGAAACACGGCCGACATGGAGTCACACTATTTTTATACGTTTCACTGTAGCATGGCGAATCTCCCAACTACCAATAGAAAATAACACCACCGTATGACGGCACTGTCTCTATAGAGGCACTGTAGCCAACTTTGCGCCATGCCATGCTTTTTGAAACCTTCACGCCTTTAGATGTCAACAAAATCACCTAAATGGATCTAATCTTTGCAAAATGCAAATTCTCCACTGAAGTGTTTCAATTCCAACTTGAATTTCAGTGTTCTTCTATGCCCTCGAGCATAAATTCAAACCTTACTGCACTCAAGACTGTCATAACTAATTTGTACTCATTATTTAATAAACGCCTCTCTAATTAACGTTTTCAAATTGTCTATAGTCAATCGTAATCTTTGCGTAGATAAAATAATCTTACGGAATCGAAATACATGTGGTGTGGTAGTGAATATGACGCCTAGTGCCTAATCACCTTTGCATATTATGAATTATGTTCAAAGTCATTGCTAAGCGCTCGTTATACAAGCTTAGATATGAAGTACGGCCCTTAGCAATAGAATAAAGTGTGGAGACATAATACATTCTCAAGCGTATCACCTCCTCCACTCAGGATGTCAACAATAAATTCATGCCCTGAAAGGAAATTAACCCCGTAAATACCGATATTAGATACGCCGCAAGTACTTTTAGTGATAACCGGGTCATTAATGGAGTACAGTAAGACCGGTTTCAGTAATCTCGTCTTATTTAAGAGGAACAAATAAAACAAAAAAGAAATACACAAAGGATAGTTTTCTTTTCACGCGAAATTAGTTTCAAGATTATATACGATGCCGTTCCCGCCTTAAAGGGGTTCTAATTACGAAGCGCTGCAAAAACAGCTGCACACAACAGCGGCCTTCCAAATTAAGCGGCAGCTTGAATTTTTTATTTTTTGTTTATTAGAGAAAAACGGCTATCCAATTTATCTAGTACTAGAACATCTGGAAAAAGGACAAATCAGGAAAACAACTCCATTATTTTTTCTCAATCCAAATTACTTCAAAAATGTGAAATTTCTATTTTTTGCATAACTTCGATTCGAAAAGAACATAGAGGTTGATTTTGATTTTGGTACAAATTTTTTTTAATATATAATATACTCTTTATTCAACGTGAAATGTGGTTACCCTTAGATACACTGCGTTTGTTTCTTGTCCCACCACTTTAACACATCCCATCTGGATTAATTTGTAAACTATTTGGAAATATTTCAGTCTTACTGCACCTTCAATAATTCATTTGGGTTTGGAACGAAAGCCCATACCGCATTTGAGACTGAATAAAGATGGCATTGAAACCAGTGAAGGTTGAAAGTTTTCCATTTAGACTTAAAAATGTCAAACGCGAACTACGCCTACATAATCAGTACGTTGCATGAGATAAGTACATGTAACTTGTTTACAAACATGAATTGTCAATCCCTTTATAATCGGTAGGTACCGTATGATATGAAAATATCAAGTCATTGATATTCGTTTTTATTTACTTGGTAGGTAGGTATATAACCGCAGCGAAGCTCCGCGTTCAGTGTTTTGACAAAGATGGCTCCAATAAAATTGTATAAATGCGACGGAAGTCCCCCGGTTCGGGCCGTTCTTCTCACTGCGAAGGCTCTAGGTGTTCACCTCGTCGAATGTGACATTAACTTTTTTAAAGGCGAACACAAAACGCCCGAGTATTTAGCGGTAAGTCGATCGATTACTTCCATTTTTCCCACCGGCCAAATTTTAGATGAATCCATTGCATACAGTTCCTACTATGGACGATAATGGAAAGATTCTCTGCGACAGTCACGCGATGATGTCTTACTTAGTTGGAAAATTTGCAAAAGACGACTCATTGTATCCCAAAGATCTATTCCAGCGTGCACTTGTAGATCAAAAGTTCGCATTTGACTTGGGAGTTCTGTTTCCTCTTCTAAAACGCATTAACGTAAGACCTCCTAATTAATGCACAATTTTAGTGTTTTTCTAGTTCGCGTACATCTCCAAAGAAGTTACTAGTTTAACACCAAAGATGCGCGAAGACGTTGGCGAGGCTTACGACTTTCTCGAAAAGATGTTGAAGGGCAAAGAATGGATTGCTTTAGACCACGTCACACTTGCAGACTTCTGCTGCTATACAAGTCTAACTTGCTTAGTTTATCATGTACCGATAGATCCTGTCGCTTATCCATGTTTGAAAAGATGGTTCGATCGATGCCGTCATCTGCCGTTGTTCGCTTCGGATGCGCACCAATTTGAAAAGTTGAAAGACCTTATGAAGGCAATTGGTGCGTGCAAGGGCGCATAGTTTGATTCCTTGTGGATAGTGTCTGCTACTAAGTTAGTAAATAAGTCCAAGATGAACAACGACCATTTGAAGTTTTAGTAGTATTGTCTTGAAATTTTAATGAATTATTGTTCCTAACCACCGACCCTCGTCAAAAGCTTTATTTTCACTATTTAAAAAAATACTGTTATGAGTCTGAATAATACATTATTTCTGTGACAGAGACATAGGCACACCACATCCACGTTAAGTGGACAGAATTCGCTTTTCCCTTTGACTAAAATGAAAAATCTCCCAATAAAGGAAGTTAAATAATAACTGTTTCATTTGAAATTTGTTTGAAAGCAGCTTAAAGTGTAGACTCAAAAAACAATTGTAATTAAATGTAAAATTAATATACATATTTTGTAAAACGTGCTGATTTGAGCCTGCAAGTTATGGATAAACCACAAATGAACGCAGAAATGTAGGAGAGTTTTCATTTGCTGGAGTAGCACTAGTTCATTAAACATACATGGCCGTTCCCTAATTAGTGTTGATAATAGAGGTGGTGATTATTTCACATTTTTTCCTCCTGTAAAATTTACAGGTACAATAATTAACAAATGTTTTTGATATGTACGACTGCATTAGCAATTTCATGTTTAGTGTTCGCATTCACATGCGATTTATCTGGTATACACGACAGCTTGAATGAATGAACAATAATTGATCTGATGTGTCCATGATTGATGTATTCGCGCTTTCCCCAAATTCCCAAAATAAAGTGGAACAATAAAATTCCATAAACTAACCAAACTTACGCACGTGGGGAACACTTCACTTTTTTAATCTCACTCAAAAACCAGCATTTAGTTCAAATACAAGTACGTTACATCCCCAAGGCGTGATCGCACAACTCGAATATCTGCAAGTTCCGATATTCGCCCTGTCACGAGCTAGTAAAAATGGAGGAAGAATTGATAGAGGCAAACTACGCAATGTTAACTTCCTTATTTGTAGTTTTTTTTTTAAATTTTAACTCTCTTCTAGTAAAGGCAAGCACATCGCAGACTCTAGATTGAGGTGCGCGCTTGCGCAGACTGCACAATGAAAAAGTTTCTTATTTATAAGAATATTTATGCCATAACTTATTTTCCTTTGTACACATATACAGGGTGGCAATTTGAAAACGTACCACCCCCCATGTCTTAGTAAATAAACCAGATATTTAAAAAAATCAAAATCCGTTTCGGTAATTCGGAGGGGGAATCACAATGACATAGTTGGCGACGCACCCCCTCCAACCCCCTGCGCCCCAGCCACCACAGCTTTTAAATCTTAAATAGTGACCCCCCATGTGTGATACGTCGTTGGAAAGCTCTGAAAAAATGCTTTTCAACCATACCAAATAGCATTACATTTAGGTTAGTAATTATCGTGCAAATTAAAAAAATAAGCTAATATGATACATTTTCATTTCAATAAATGTTCAAAATGGTTTCCGTTATTGGTAAGACAGTAGTATAATCTATTCCCAAACTCTTGTCGAACCTTTTCAAATGTTGTTTTTGCAATATTGCGACATTCTTGAATTATTTTGTCTTAGTTCGTCTATGTTCGCCGATTGCGTTTTAAATACGACAGATTTCAAACAATAATGATCATTTGTATATTGGAAATACATTACAATTTTGCATGCACCTCAGGCATTACTCTATATTTAACCCTCGGGCGACCTACAATCCCTGGGCCTGGGGTCCGAGGTGTTCAATTATATTATGGGTTATTAAGGATCACATATGCGCACCAAAATTCGTGTACATTGTTCAACACGTTTTGAAAGTGTCTTTTTTCGCTTATAAAACTGAACATTCATGAAAAAGTATCATTTTCAAAACTAGTTGAACAAATATCTATTTCCTAACTGAAAATCGCGATCTTTCATTGCCAGGTCGAGAACTTTTAACCTTTCCCTTGTAATATTTTTTCATTGATCATAAAAAATTAAGTGGTGAGTTTGCATAGGTAGTCCTTTTATCTTGCAAGAGAGCATACACAACTGGAACCGTTGTGTTTGTGTAAAATTTAAAATCCTACAGGCTACAGAAGAAATGTTTTCCTTGTTGCAGGAGCTCTTATCCTATTTTGATGCAAAATTAACAAGTTAAATCGAATAATAAATAACTTTGGTTACCTTTCGTGTTAACAACAATGGAGTTCTTTGTATAAACACTGTCTACCCTTTTCCTTCTCTTTGTTAACGCACAATCACGTTATGCATTCTTCTTTTTCACGTTTCGCTCTATATGTAAAGCGGTTATAAATCGCGCATAGTTTTCCTTTTGTGTTTGTAATGATTTCTATTTCACCGACGGGTATTTTGATTTCACCCATTTCTTTTAAGTTTGTAGTTCTACAAAATCAGTACCGATATTCAATGAAGATATATTATGTATAGAGCAAATAAGTAAACTTTTGTTCCAATTAAGTGATTATAATGTAATATGTATCAGTTTGGTTCAAACTGTATTTAAGAAATTACATTCTCTATTCCATATCCAAGGCTTTGGTGGCAAGTATTTTGTTGTCCGCTTCTCTCTAATTCTGGGAAAGACGTCAGTCTTTATCTTGAAATTTAATGTAGAAACAAAATTGACACTAATCGCAAAGCCCAACTCTAATTACATACCTATGTGCAAATTAACCATAATTAATTCTGAATAACAAAGATCTGTTATGAAGGCGCAACTGTCCCACTAAATTACCCTGGACTAAAGTACGCCGGGTGCAAGTGTTTCTGACATTCGGTGGTAATAAAGAGACTTTCTTTTCCATTCATGTTCAATGTCCATGTTGAGGTGCACAACTAAACAAATTTTACCTTTATGATGAAACTTGAAACTTGAAACTTTGACTGTAACGGGTTGTTTGTTTTTGGGGCTTAATTCCCTTAAAGGGTTGTAATTCTTTATTGGGACTTGGAACTTAAATTTTGCGTTCTTTTGTCAGATTTAGTGGGATGCAACAATTACTATTATATTTATTACCATCGACTAGCTCAGATACACTACAATCCCTCTTGCTTTCCGGGATGCTTACTGCAAACCTCTCCCGGATTCGTCGTACGAACTCCTTTAAACTCCTTCTAGGTGGGTATATTTACTTGTTCAAAAAAAAACCAACAAACACTAGGCAAAATTAACCAGTATATTGACTGACAATTAAAATACGAATTGGTCACCGAATAGGCTTTTCCTTTCCAGGATTTCTTACAAAAAAAAACACTCTATTTGCTAGAAATACCTCCTAGTGAGATATAATAAAAAAAAAATAGGTGGCCACCCTACCGTTGAAACTCTTATTATAAAGCAAAAAATCCACCTATTAACGAAATATACACATACCTAATCCTACGTAAATCTACAGACATGAACTGAATAACGAACTTATAACTAACCTTGACCAATCCTGCAGTTGGGCTCAGCGAATTGGTTGACCTCTTAACTCGCGTTATCTTCTGGGCCCGTCGCGTCGTTTGGTTACGATGAAATACAATGCGTTGCCTATTGTCGGTGTGATCATGGGCAAGTAAATAGTGGTTACCCCGGTGGTCCGGGGAAAAAGTCGACACTTATTGCTTATGCTCGAAACGATTTCCAGTGAGCACCTTTACCGCACTAAAATCACCGATTCTCACCGTATCGACCGCCCTTTACTAATCACTTCTTAACCAATTTATTTATACCTCGACCCGTACCAAAACCCTTTGCCGGACGCGGAACTTAACAATTTAATTTAGGTACAGGGTAGCGCCTTCGCGATGTGCCACCTTCTGACATTCACCAAATAGTTCCCGGCGTCTGTACTTCACCGGAAAAATTAAGCAAAACCTATATTATCGGCGGCGTGGTGACTTCCACGATCGCCGCGATAATTCTCCTCTTTATACTTTCAAACTATCCCCCTGTGATTTTCCTTTTGACACGCCCGAATTTTACCACGCGCCCCAAAATCTCCAATTAACTTTGAATTCCTTGAGGCCGAATCGCCCTGATTGGTTCAAATTAAATTACAATTCTCCGTCCGCTTTACCACAAAAAAAAATTCCCTTTTCCAGGAATCGCCGCTGTTAGCGATCGATACGGTTCGATTCGAATTATATATGGGACATAGTATAAACAACCCCGTGTCAGCATTTCTGAGTAAATCGACCTGAACCAAAAATATAAAGTGTCAGATCTAGGCGGGGATGTATTAGACTTTGCTATTGGGGGCGTCAAGAGGTCCTTTGTCGCTTAATTAATTCTCTAATTTTTGGTTGCTATTTATTACCGAAACTAACAGGGCTCAGGACCTAAAATTTTTAATTGCATACGATTCATTCTTTAAAGTAACAAATTGGAAGAAAATTACTAAATTAGATATACTCTCATCCTATTAGTTTTAGTTGCTATTCGACGAACTGTTGATGTTCCGTTCCCGCTTTTATCGCTTTCCTAAACAGCAATTTTAATGACATTAATTAAATTGATGCTCTCCCTATAACTGCCGATAGTTGCCTTATACCATGTTGGCTCACTTTTATGGGAATTCAAACGACTTTTCTTTCTTGTTATCCATTCAGAATAATTAAGATTTTAAAAATGAAACCAGTTTTAAAATATCCCCCGTATTTCGTCCGGAAATTACTATTAATTATTTAATCATTGCTTCTCTTACTAATGGGTAGTAATTAAGGCTTAAATAGACCGTGTTGCACCAAAAGTGCTGCAAAAAATCATATTGTAAGTTCGAGATCGAGATTCCATCTATAATGGTTTTTAGCATAAAACGCACAGCAAAACGAAGAAATTGCTTCACTCAATTAATAAATGATGCACTAACTTCTAATTTAGGACTTAACATCTTTTTTGAATTTGAAACGTTTCCAATATATGCTCTCGAAGCTTGGAATTTTCACACACTTTCGCAGCCTGTTTTTCAATTAATTGGGATTTTTAGAAGAACGTTATGGTTATCTATACACTAAGAGACGAAAGTGTATCACCTCGGGTAGTATATACACATAAAAAATAACATAGAAAGGGGAAACATCGAAATCTACAAAAATATACTTCAAATACTTCATTAAAACATTCAATCTCTGAGAAAAGAAAGTTCTACTGGCATACTCTTTTGAAAAATCAAAAACGAGCAAGTCTTCTAGATGTTCCATGTTAATGACATTCAATAGGAGTATAAACCAAAAATAACGATAACTTTGACCATATAATTTATAGTTGAATTTTTATACAGAGCACTTAGAAGAAAATTCTTACTGGTTAAGATAGGATATCACTATTACAAAATCGTTTACGAGAAACCCTGCTCCGGACAAGGGATGGTTCAATGAGAAATATGATGCTTTTTAGAATCTACCTAAAACAAGAAGCTGGCTCCTCACCTTTAATAATAGTATTTGCCACTCTGGTCATAAGTAACTCAGTACAAACATACAACGCAACGCTAAACGGATCAAAAAAATTTACTATTAATCTGGAGCGATGTAAATAAATAAAACTACGTTAGACTTCACTAGACCCCTCAGACTGAGCTGTTCGAATTGCGCGCCTCTTGTAGTTATCATCACAATGGAAAGAATTTTATTGATACGCGAACACTGTCACAATTGCATTTGTTTACACCCTTTAAAGTAGGTATATCGAAAGCTGTTCAGATTTTTAAAATATGCAAAGAGGCAAATCTTTCTCAAATTTAATTTGCCTTCATTTCCATCATCGTATTTTTTCCGATAAGACCGGTTTCTAATAAAGCATCCTATCTCCTTCGCCACAATTCATAATCGAGAACTATTCTACATTGTTTAGGGGTCCTATTCCCACGGATTCCCAAACAATTTCGAATTACATGGATCTCCCTTCTGTGTTAAGAATTATCAAGAATTAATTGATTAATTATTGAGTAATAACTATCATTTAATAAATTAATGTTGTATTAGCTCGGTCAATATCGACATCAAACATTGCAAACGCGCATGTAACTACGATTTTTTTATATGTTGTTAGGTCCCTTGAGAGTAGTTAACACCCAAGTTTGCAACCCTGAAAACCTTGTGCACCAACGGTGCTCGAAAAACTGCGAAATTTTGGCACATATTTCAGTTGTTTAGAAAAATGTACCTTAACGAAGAGTTTTTTCAAGTACGTGTTCTAGTACTTTAATAAAGATAACTAAATTTGCTACAATTTCAGCGAAACCTGAGCACGCTATGTCTTTTGGTTGCGAAAATACAGCAAGTCAAAGATGGGCAATTTTCCCGCAGTGCTAGGAAAACTCATCTCTTCAGTAGTTTGAAAGATTAACAAACATCCATGCTTAAACTCTGGAGAGACGAATGTGTACTTTCAGAAAGGCAGTAGAGGTGGATCAGACTGCATCCAGTACCCAGCAAATTCGTTCAGTTGTGGAGAAATGCAGATTCCACGCGGGATGGTTTTATTTCTGCATGCCATCAGCGGGTGTGACACAACCTCTGCCCTTTTCTGGCAAGGCAAGATGAAGTGGTGCAACATCCTCAAAAAAAAAAACCGACTGGATAGATCTCACCAACATTTTCCTTGACCCAAACTCCAACAAGGAAGACGTAGGAAATGCTGGCGAGAAGATCTTGATCAACCTCTACGGAGGAGATGCGGGGACACTGAATACTTTGCGATACTCAGCATTTGTCAAATCGGCAGTAACGGTCAAAGTGAACCTTGCTCGCCTCCCCCCAACTACAGATGCTGCAATATATCATTCTTGGAGAACTTACCACCAAGTACAAAAATGGTTAGGGGTTGAAAAGAACCCGTGTGACTGGGGATGGGAGACCAGCGAACAAGGTCTAATGCCTGTCACAATGTGCGCAGAGCCCGCTCCTCAGACCCTGCTTAAAATGTTGGCTTGCAAATGCAAGAAAGGTTGCTTAGGTTCGTGCACTTGCAGAAAGGCCGGGCTCAAGTGCTATGTCTTATGTTCCGTTTGCCACGGTCGAAATTGCAATAACGCCATCCCTATAGTTATGGATGAGGAGGACGAGGATGAGGACAATCCAACACCATATGCCGACCCGCCTCCACCTCCAGAAAACACTATCTCTCCACCCCCACTCCCCCCCACTGATCTTGAGTGGTTGAACCTGGTCCTTCCAAAAGGGCGAGAGTCTAAAGCTCTTAATTTGTGTAAATTTAAAGTTTTAATTTATTACTGTTTTTTGTATTTACTTGCATCTTAAATGCCAAATTTGTACTTTTTGTTCTTCATGAATAATACATATATTATTGAGCACAATGTTTTTATTATTTAGCGAAAACCTAATCATCCTTTAATATTATAAACGTGAAAGTTTATAAGTATGAAATGGACGCATGGATGTTTGTTAATCTTTCAAACTACTGAACAGATGAGTTTTCCTATCACTGCGGGAAAATTGCCCATCTTTGACTTGCTGTATTTTCGCAACCAAAAGACATAGCGTGCTCAGGTTTCGCTGAAATTGTAGCAAATTTAGTTATCTTTATTAAAGTACTAGAACACGTACTTGAAAAAACTCTTCGTTAAGGTACATTTTTCTAAACAACTGAAATATGTGCCAAAATTTCGCAGTTTTTCGAGCACCGTGGGGGTAGCAAACTTGGGTGTTAACTACTCTCAAGGGACCTAACAACATATAAAAAAATCGTAGTTACATGCGCGTTTGCAATGTTTTCTTTATTTTATGTAGATTTTGACCGGTCTATATTCATTTACGCTTGTAGCAAAAAATCTACAATAAAGTTTTTTAACTTTGGGAAAGCTCATAAATTCAGAATTGGAACATATTGTAATGTAAGTGACCTTATAAGTTAACAGCTTTTATCGTTGTTTCAGTTTGCAAATAAATTTTGTTCATATACTACGGGAAAGATTAGGTAAGTACTGAAACTCAATTATGGCTCAAATTGTAAGTAACTTCATTTTAAAGTTCAAATGGTTACCACTTCCTGTTGGCATTGAGATATGCAACGTTATTGATAGGATTTTCACAAAAAATGCATAATTCTAAATTACAGTGTTTTCTTTCAGCATTTTACTGTTTCGGTAGGAATTAAATGAGATAATGGGATCTAATTGGTAGCAACGAAGTAATTTAAAAGCTCGAAAAGCCACAAACGAAAGTCATAAATTTTCTCCGCCACCAAAAAATAATAGAATAAAAACATCTTTTTTTATTAAGGTACACCGAAAACGATTCCAAGGCGTTGCAGAATTTACGACGCTATTTTTCGGTTTGTTATTTTCGTACGGTCGTTTAACTTTTCTCACATGAATTTCCAATGAATTTATACTAAAATATCTTCTCAGAGGAAGAAACTTTTCAGCGATTACTTACAATTATGAAAAATTCAGCTTCAGCTGATACGAAATGATCAATGGGCATCGTCATTACGTGCTTTGTGCAAATTTATCCACATTTCCTACACGTTCATGTTTTAAACCACTCACAAACGGAACAGCGCGGCCCGACTATGTTAAAAAAAATACAAAGCACTTGAGTGCTTAAGAAAATGCTATAATTCTCACGTTCCTGTAGAGCGTAGTTAGTAAAAGTGTACAAGTATATCTACTCTCTTTTTAAATTAGTAACGTCTACTACAAACGCTCGCAATTAATTCGGACGCGGGTAGGGACTTCGGGCATGTAATCCCTTTCTATTGTCTTAAGGTAACCTGCCTTTCAGTTAACTTTGATTGTAGTGCCCGCGAGCTCTAATCTTGACTAATGGTTTGGAGTTTATTTGAGGATAATTTAGGTTAAGCATGTTGGATAAGTTAAAGTAAGCCGTGCACGTCTTGCACTATCCTCCTCGATCAAATATTGTCTTATTTGCAATGCTTGTATCGCTATAAATCCATATTTCTTTTGCTTTGATGTTCGAAACGGGTATATGAAAATGTAATTTGAAATCAACCCTAAAGGGGAGTAAATTTTTATTTCGTTGCTATACAGTTTTTCTTTAAGTTAACTAAACTCGTTAAATTAGACATTTTTAGTAAATTTAAATGATCTCCATCTTTTTCATGATCGGATTAAACAAAAACTAGTAGTTCTGATCGCAAAAAATTGATAGTCAAGGTATAGGCTGCGAGCAACTGCTTCCAACTTCCAATACGACCTGCGTTCTTTCATAATATTTTACATCGAAAACCTAACTTTTGAATTATTCCTTATTTTTCCACGTTTCACTGCAAAAATTAAGGCGATATCCACCACCATAAAGTATGTCTCTTGATGGGAATATTTTTATTCTCTAGGAAGATATCTCTCGGATCTAAACATCTTTGTAGGAGTACTAACTATTACGATGGCGCAAGACAGATAAAAAGTTTTTAAGAAGAATTACATTGCAAGTAGTTTACAACCCAATTTCGAAGTTTTTCAGAATATTGATTGCTAATATTTGTATGGTTTTGCATGACATTAATTTGTTTAATTCCAATTAATGCTTACAGATTTATAAAATTTCACTAGCCACATAATTTAATGGAAAATTGGCCCTTTTAATTTGGACACCCTATAAATTTTCTACAGGTAATGCTTAACTTGCTCTAATCTGCTCTAATCCTTGAAACTTTGCAAGTGACTCTTCTGCTCGAGAGTTTACGGTTAGTTTTAAACGCGTTCGAAAGGTAGTATTGTACGTCTACACACAAAACTCCATCTTCAATAACTCGAAAGTTCCCCCGTACACAAAAGTTTACTCCATTTATTTGATACGTGAAACTATTTTTTCTTAGTAATACAGAGATGTTTCAATTTGTAGTAAGTAATTCAAAAACTCATTTACTTTATTCCATTAAACTGGAAAATTGCCAAATCGTTAAAACAGTCTTTTTCCAATTTAAAGGCGTAGCCATTGTCTATACAATTTAATGTGTCAAGGCTATTTTATGCGAGGCATACTTGAAACAGTCAATAAAACATCGCGACATATTCGAGAAAAAATTACACCCTATATAATAAGCCATTAAATGTTCGTTATTCCGTTAGGGATGTACTAATAATTCATAACGTCGTCGTTAACCCAGAAATGGCATAATAAAATAGACACCAAGTCTACTTGTGGAATGACCTATTAGGGCATTCCGAGAGTCCGGACGTTGTAAAGCGTATATAAAGCGCATTTTTCGCAAAAAGAGAAAGGATAATTGATAACGGACCGAGTACAGTGTGTGTACGGGCTGATGAGGGAACAATACATGGAGATCCTTTCAGACCTATTAAAAATGAACGTGGATTTTCTGTAATCTCGGATTATTCGTTCAATGGCGTAATTGAAACCGTTAACAAAGTTCTAAATTGCATCCACACAAATTGTATTGTCTGTTCTATTTTTTCCCCAAATCCGACGTAGTTTAAAAGGATTACTTTTTGGGAACCTTGGACGTAATTTAATAATTTGTTGGATATTCAAACTCCTAATCGAGGATTGTAGTAATCCCCTGCAAATTTGATGTGAAAACCGTATTTTTAAACGGAAATTTAAACAAATAACAAGTTTACTTTTACATAGAGCAGCCAGCATGGTCCATCTTTTAAAGATCCCAGAAGAAGATTCCAAAACTTGTAAAGGTTCGGCAGAGTGTGAAATTTATGAAGCTATCAAAGCTTCTGAATGGCTGAAATTGTAATTTTTTTTGTAATTTTTTTATTTACTGTCAACTCGGTTTTATATTCTCGAATCTTTTTTTTAGTGCATCGCTGGTTTTTATGTACTACTGTAATAAACTTGGAAATACCATTTCAGCAATAGATGTGCATAATTTTTTTAAGAAGTTAGCTTTCAATGTTATGATTTAGCCATAAGTTATAAAGGATTCCTGAGTGTAGATGAGGATCTATTTCTTCCTGATTTTTTGTTAATTTTTTTAAATTTTCTTCAGAACAAGTAAATGCACAATTATTTGTGAGAAATAGTCAAATAAGTATTTCATGGGAAAAACACGAAATAACTCCAATAGAATTGCTAAAAAAGATTGAGAAAGAATCGAATGAGCAAAAGTGGGTATAAGGGGGGTTGAGAATGCACTTAAAACCGACGCGATTTTATCTTTGATTGTTGTTTGGGCCACCTGGGTTAATAAAAAAACCTAGCGGATATCTTAGAAATTTCGGTAGACATCGGGGCGCCATGAAAGATTAGTCATCGGCGATAAAAGACTAAGGCGGATGTAACGCATTCTTTTCGGGAAATATGAGGTGTTTGATTCTAGAACATTCGAGAGCGTTGGGAAGCGTTCGTGATAGACTGGCGTTTGCTACATAAGCGAACTGAAATGGCGTGTAGTTAGTTCCAATATGGATGCGCTCGTGTTGCAAGTGATAAATACTAATTCACTGTTCTAAATTAATCCATTTCAAAACCGTTATAAATTTATTATTAATTAATTGTAAATAAATAAATCACCTAATTAAATAGTCTTTACAATAATATCATAATACTCAATGTTTAAGACTAATTCGTCCTATTTCCGTATTTGATGCTTAACAATTTTGAAAATTTCTAAACAAATTGTTCGCATTTCAATATTAATATCCTTGCAATATATTATATGGACATTTTATAGTATCGAGAGATTTAGAGAATACAGATACATTAGTTTGACAGAAATCCGGTGACTTTGGACGAGGGGCTAGTTCAAAAGGAGTTCATTAACAAACATGCTCACTAAGCTACGTTCCCGATCGTGTTAGTTTCCAAACTTCGAATCACAAGTTAATTGATTTCGGAGGCCAAAACTTATATAACGTAGGCGGCGTCTTAATTAAATCTACCTGTACGTATAGCTCACGAGTAAATTACGTTCCCAACTAAAAACACAGAGACCATCTGATGCGCTGTTCGTTCACTTTGTGTAAGAAAAACAAAGAAGCGAGCGGAAATTAATCATGTACCTGTGATGGGTTTCATTGACATGCAAATTAAGTAAGGTGTTGCTATGCACACTTCCATAAGTTACTCTTTCCCCATTATTCCTACATAAATATTGGTGCCAATATAAACAAGAAGGAAAAATGTTCTATTATGTCACTATACGCATAACCGATTTTACCCACACTTTTTATGCTGCAATTATTTTATTGTGTTTTGTTTCCTGAATCGATGAGACTAAATCTCTGAAAAATGATAGAGAGACGGGGTCCATTGTTGCAGTAGTATTTGTGAAGTGCGCCGAAGTTTCTGTCACTTTCACTCAACGCTATAATACAGGAGTTCTCAAAGTTTTTTGAAATGACAGGGAAATTGGCACACTGCTTCCAGTCGAAAAGTAACCCCAATGTTCGATGTTAGCCGTTCGTCGATTTGTCAAACATCCCTATCAAATCATCCCAACTCAGGATGACATGGAAGGCGACTTCGATAGTAGAATGTATATTTATGAACAAATGACAGCAATGTCATCTAATTAGAACATGTTTTGTTTTCTGATGAGTACCCCTTTACACGGCCCGGCTAGTAAAATGTGGTGTAGCTCTAAACTTGCCTTTAATTTTTTTTTTTAATTTCGTTGTGAATATTGAGAATTCTAATGATAGAACAATTTTGCATTACATACCTATCAGAGAAAGTTTACAGTTTATCGAAATTTAGAGGTTCGATTTCATAATAAAGGATTTGATTATTGGAACGGTATTCGTGAAACCGTGATGGAAAAGAAGCCTGTCTTTGACCACGTAGTTTAATTTCAGTAGCACTTTATTTCTTAAATGTATTTCGCAAGCCTTGAAGACCATCAGATGTCTGGATATTCAGTAATTTTAATTAGTGGTTATTTAGCGACAAATGCACATTCGGCATCGTGCGATTTAGTAAGTTAACATGTTTGAAAAATATGTGTTATTAGTAGCAATTCATAAAACAACAAAAGTTATGGCTATTGCTACTAATAACAGAAATGTTGACACACTGTATTGTATATAATAAGGAAAACTTTAGATAGTTCCCACAAATCCTGCCTTAATTCTATCAAGCAACAATTTTTAAGCTATTTCTTCTGGACTATCTTTTTGCAAATAAAACTTACTTTTGAATTAAACCTTGTAATGCCACACTGAGTAAAACGGTATAGAATCTCACAATTGAAACAATTCCATCCGAGGTATCAAATGCAGAACACCAGTTGCATTATAGTCTTATAATATTCTTCTCTTTGATAACGTTAAATTTCCGAATAGAATGTTAGTTCTACGTTCGTATTATAAGCACAAATAAGACCAAAAATAGAGAAAATTCTCTGGACAAATTGCAGAGGGATATAAATATAGCGCCGGGAATCCTAAGGGAATTTCAAAAACTCAACTTATTAAATATGAAGAGATCCGGTCAATATAGAACATGTCGGAGTACCGTAGAATACTGGACTTCTCTCGGTCTTGAATGTAAAATGAGCGACTTACAAATATTTCGGGATCGTACGACAAAATAAATGCTTTGAATATTTGCGCCACTAAAAGTACGATGTCTGTGCATGTTATGCGCCGTAATTTATTTAGTGCAGGTTTTAGGAGAGCAATAACCTGCGCATTGGAAAGTAAAACATTTGGAAGGAAATTGCTCGCATAAAACAACAATAAAACGTTGGTAGGGCGACATGTGAGGTTTTAATATTTTAAAGTTCCCATGTAAATG
Source organism: Photinus pyralis (assembly GCF_008802855.1). NCBI lineage: Eukaryota > Metazoa > Arthropoda > Insecta > Coleoptera > Lampyridae > Photinus > Photinus pyralis. The sequence goes on from NW_022170511.1 coordinate 35,271,618, forward strand.
ACGACAAAACTTTTAGAAGCTGAAATTATTCTTTTATACCGTTGTACCGGGTATTGTAGATGTAAAGGATTGCACAAAGATAATAATGCCACTATATAACTATGAAAACTCGCCCTGTATTTTATTAAAATAGCTAGTTTTGTAGACGTAAGGAAATCTATTAATTGAACTGAGCTTTGGGGAATTGTGGCTCATGCTTTAACAGCCAGATAAGATCTGGAATAAAGCATATGGGAGTATCAGGTGCTCTTGTCACAGCCATGCCACTAAGGAATGCTTCTAGAGTGACAGAGTATGTAGGTAGGTGTGTTGTGTGTAGATACAGGATGTTCATTTCGAAGGAAACTACGAAAATGTTGCGAAACGACTCATCTGTAACGATAGCTTTCTGTACACATAACACAACGTTATCATCGTACTGTTGTTTAATAATGGTCCAAGAAAAGGCAGGCACCTTTTTGAAAATGCAAGATATACCTATGGCCCACTGATTTGCTTATAATGCATTAAAAAAAGAAAAACGTACTGAAAATTTTTGCAAAATATCGATTAAAAATAACCATCCCTTGTTGCAATAATAATGACGCTGAGAATATTTATTAAATATAATGGAAAACTGTTGTAAATCAGCTGAAAATAGAGTTTAGCGGTTCAGATTGTAAACGACTTGACAGTGATAAATACCTTAGAAGATTACTTTAGGACAGGCATTAAAGGCGTGCGAATAAGATCATTCAAAAGTGATAAGGAAGCACGGCCTAATTTAATTCTACGGCACAATACTGGAAATGATATATTGGATTGAACAATACCGAAATTGCGATACCTGACACTAAAGTGTGTGCCTCTGGAGAGCTTTGCGTAAATTTCCCTCTGATCTGTAATTTATACAATAATTCGTTACGATTTAATATCGACTAGATTCTTTTTCATATATCAATCATAGCCATTTGAATTTCCATAGTGGTTGCCAAAATGAAATTGGTTGTAATAAATTATGTATCACGATACTTCATTCCCAATATCGAATGTTTGTGCAATGGCCGCTCTTTCTTTTAATATTTATTTGACTGTTAGTATTGGTATTTTCGAACAGAAATTGAAAGCTGAAATTTTATGTGCGTAGGTACTGAATGAATGATGCCCCAGTATTTGCTCTTGTTTGTTAAATTGAAATTGGATCTGAGATTCATTACATGAGGAAGAAACTCACTGTACTCACAAGTACGTACGTAAAACTCATTTTTTCTATTTCGATGTGGAAACAATACCGAAACCTTACTTGATTGGTCCAGTTTGCGTGCGTTTCTAGACAGAAATAATGCCGAAAGAAATAGAAACGCATTATTTTTTTTATTTTGTTGGATTGGTACCCCTCGCTTTTTTGCTGTCAACGGTATCCGTCAAATCAAAACTAAACAACCTGTAAAGTGTAAATAACGTACGAGGAACTTGACCGATTGTATTAATTCCGATTAATTTTGAATATATACTCCAAAGGGTAGAACTTTTTTTATTTTTACTTAGCGTAGTAAAATATGCCAGCAGTACATTCTTGCTTACTTTTTGAACTCCCCTTCTCGGCCAGCCAGTTTTCAAAAATTTTGTACTCCTCGTACTTTACTTTCGATTTTACAGGCAGTAAATTTAACGTCGCTTCATTGGCAATCTCTTGGATCTCTGGTGGGGTACAAGAGACGTGTTTGTCATCCGTATTTATCATAACTGCCGCAAAATGGAATTATGACCAAATAATTAAAAGTTTGAAGTTTGAAAATACAGAAATCAGGTTAGCCAACGTGAAAATAAATGAATTGTGTCTATTACCAACATACACTGAATGATAGTTTAAAATTACCTAACAACGCCTAAAGGCAATATTTATAATTTGTATAATTTATTATTTAAAATAAAAGTCGAAATAGAAAAAATAGTATAAAGCACACGTGTCATTTGTCTACTTGTCGCACTCGGCTTTTGCCGCATTCGCCGCTACGCGGCTTATGCGGCAAACTACCTCGTGCGACAATCTTCGTCAAATGACACTTGTACTTTAATATACTATTATTCATTTTTTTTTAATATTGAAATGTATCAACTTAAATTAAGTAAGTATTTTTCATGACGTTGTCATATGCTTATGTTAAATTGTTTTCTAAACTTTCGCAATTTACCACTGTAACAGGAGCCCGCTACGGCCGTTTATTTAATTTGAATTTACTTATTTTTTTCGATATTATTTGAGCGAATGGTTTCCGAGTACGGTTCTGTCGAGTTCAATGCGTGCGAAAGTGGGCGGTGCCAGGAAGTCGTGGACGATAACGAAATGAACTAGAATTACGTTACAAGCCTGCTGAACCAGATCCGTTCGTTAATCAGGGTGCTACGTGTTTTGTTTTCTGTTGATGCAACGGAATTTTGAGTCAACGTGAGTTTGAGAAGAAATGTCAGTTTCAGTTTCTAGAAATTTCATTACTTGAAAGAAGCTTGTTGATTGGTGTGGTGGACCAGATTTGAATGGCCGATGGGTGTGGTTTTAGAAAAATGTATGCGGTGGGAAAGAAGGCGTCGCTAGTCACCGCTCGCGTTGGCTGGTGAGAGAAAGTTTAAGACACCCGTAAGTTTGCGCGGACTGGTTATTTCTTTAGTGAAAAGATTCGGCCGCCGAAAAAATTCGAATCTGGGGTCTGTTCGAAGCGCAAGAGAGAAAACTTCAGTTTTAACCATAGAGTATTTTTCGCATACAGAGTCGTTAGATTGGCTGCGTCGTATCGCGAGAAGCTAAGTTAATCATCCTTGAAAATTAGGAGTAGACTAATAATAAACTGCAAAACCTAATCAGTCGCTATTTGTGAAAAGATAACACTTTTCAATGACATTTTCGTTTACCGGCGGATTGCGGAATTTTGTGTAATCGCATGGGAATTCCCAAATCAAAGCTGCATTCAATTACGAGGTTCAGGATATTCCATCGATTTTGCCGTCAACCCCACTTGGAATCAACAAAGCAGACTATCCAGTACTACGGGTTGGACGAACCCCAACTATCTATTCTTCTAGTATAGACAAGCATATCGCATATGGTAAAAATCAGATGTGGAGGAACAGGGTTTCTCGAAACGAAAAATTTTATTATTATATGTCTCTGTGGGTCACCAGAAGGTTTAGATTCACAATTAGGCCCGAGGATTTTTTTAAAAAGTTCTTTTTCGTCGTATCCTGCCGATGTGTTTTTAGGATCTCAGCTGGAAGTAAGAACGCAGATTAGCCAATATGAAAAGCATGTGATGGGGAGTGGTGATCGAAAATTAATATTTTCGGTTTTTTCTAGCAGCTCAAAAAGTATGGTTTCTTTTCAAAGTGACTACCCTATAAATTTGGAACGTTTTCAAGCCAGAACCAGCTCTATACGACTTTTGGTTTCCGAGACTTATGCATGATTGATTTTAAAGTTTGCACCAAAAACACTGACGACCGGTTGCAGGAAAGCGAATTATAATCAAAATCCTAGATTATTTTCCAAATCAAACAAGAATTTTGACATTTGATTGGATGCCTACTGCAATATAAAGCCAATCAAATGTCTTAATACCGGATTAAACAATAATCCTGGATTATTTTTTTGGTGCAACTGACCGTGATAGTTTTAAATTGAAAAATAAATGGGTATACAACATTTTTACAATAAACTTTGCGTCTTGCACGAATTGCCCATCCATGTTTAAATTTTTGGGAGATACCTGCAACCTTATGCTTGTGATTGATAACTAACCACAAAATTACCTTCTGGCTGCAAAACAGCGTGCTTCAGGTAAAGGATTTAACTGCAAGGTTGCTAATCTATACTTCAGGGTCATAAAAATGAACAAATTAAAATTTATTTGGGGAATTCTTCGTACAGTCCCAAGATTTTCAAAAGAAATTTACGCATATTTGAGAGTATCTTTGTTATAAGTAGTCTGCTAATAACGAACAGAACCCACAGATGGCTGAGCTAAAAATCAATTCAAAATGCGAACCGAAGAAGTTTGGACTGGAGCACTGTATTATTCCATTTTTAAAATTTTCAGTAGCAAAAAGTAGGTATAAAATCGCCTTATTGCCGCTTACCTCATACTAGAAAACCCCTAAATTATTAAAATGGCTAAACTTTTCACTCGGTGAACAGAGTTGATATCGCAACGGCATCCTCATGTAAGTGACAATTTTTAGATTGCACTGCCGTAGGTGCCGAGTTCGCTAAAATTAGTGTAAGTTGATTAAATCCGGAAACTCGAAAAGAAAAATACCGAATACGCCAACTTTTCGGTGTTTGAAGTCATATTTTACATAAAATCTACAAGCTAAATTGTTTTAGATAAGCTCTAAAATGGGATTTATGGGCGCAATTGCAAAAAGTTTCCGCGGATTTCTCAAATAATACCGCTTATTCATTTGCGATTGCCACCCGGGATTTAATCGTTTTCTGCTTCGCTTCTCGTTCGCGCCCACCCTTTTGATTAGACTTGTGTTATTATAACACTGATGTTTGCGTATTTCTTAGCTAAATATACATTTGAGTTGGATATGATTAAAGGGGAATAGCGTTAAGTGGTAACTGCCGTTTGATTTGGCGGCGTCAATCTGCGTGGTTCAGAGCAAACGTGACGGTGAATGAGATTTTGCATTAATCGCTTCCATATTAAATTAAACGTAGTGATTCTAACGTTCTATTGTATCATTTCTGTAAGCTAAAGTTAGAAACGAATTAAATTTCATACAAATCCATTGATTTTCATAACTGCTCGTAACTAATAAAAGATTATTGTATTTTGAAAGTGTAAATTGTAGTAGTAAATTGAAATTCATAAACCATCAGATGTAAATTAAATTTAGTTAGTTGTCATTTGTAATTACACAATACACAGTAAATTACAAGCCAAATTTTCGGAATTATATCTGAATTACAACTCAATATAATTAAAAGTTAATAGTAGTGAAAAAGAAGTTATTTTTTCACTATCCGAAAACAATTAGGGTATAGGAAACGTTTTTGGCCGAACTGTAGGAATTTTTAATTTCGTATGAATAAAGATATTTTGAAGGTATGCATTTTAAATGCGACAGGGCTCATTATCATATTTTCTCCAGAGCGTAATATTAAAATAGGCTTTAATCAATTTCAGCATCGCCTATAAAATTGTAAGGGATGAATTTTTAATCAGAGGTGTACAATGTGTTACCAATTAGTTACCGAGGGACTATGAGCGGCGTTTGAATTGTAAATTTTTATTGTAAGTTCTTTAGCGTTGCTTCTTTCTCCTATGCATAAAAAGGGGTAGGCAATTAGACTTTACACTAAATTGATTCCACGGCAACTATATAATAATAATATTGCCTTTATTAAAAAAAAAACAAGAAAAATAGCTCAACAGCTAAAGTTAGTACAAGGCGAAGTTCAGATTAGCAGTAAAAAATCCTTGTCCTTACACTATTCATTTCATTTCATTTTATCTGAACACAAGTTGTAATGATATAAAGGAATACCCTGTATGTAGGTTAGTGTAGTGATATTTCTTTTACTTACTTAGATATTCCAATGCTATGTTGACACAAAAAGTAATAAGAAGGACATGGGACACTTGTACTTGACGTCCCAAAAGAAGAGGTCGTCTTAAATTACTTCGTAAAATGAAGGTTGATTGAGAGAAATTTGTTTCGGTACTGACATGCTTTTAAAAATATTATAAATTTATTTAAATGTGTTTTGTTGGAGAAATGGTAACCAACCATTTTTCGTATTACTTTTCATTTTGTTACAGCAAATATACTTTTCACGAAGTTTTTATTGAATCATGAGATGTTCTTTAATGTTTTTAAAGAAAATCTAAAATAAATCAAATAAAGTTTGAAGATACTTTGAAAAATACCTAAATATAAATACTCCCAAGAAATTCATAAATATTTGTAAACGGCACCTTAGACATCAAGAAGTTAGTAAATGTTATAGTAAAAGGTGTCCCATTCAAAGCTAGAATTTATATTTCACAAACTGAGATAGAAATTAGTTCTTATAAGAGGCTTAAGTATGAGTATTATGATAGTTTGAACATTGTAAGGATGGCCGATTTAATGAGTAGAAAATTGCTTCATATCAGCATAAGGAAAGATATATTCTCCACCCTCCACATTATAAAGCGTCGCATTTCAGGCTGTTGTAAAATAAAGTGGTTTTAGTAGTTATTTCTAAGCGTCATACCATAGAACATTACATTGTTCATAAATGTCCAAACAATGCCCCATTAAACTAAACAAGGCGTAATTATTAAAGATAATGATAGAAGTTACAGAACTACCAAGAAATTTAATGAAAATGAATGTAGCCCACCTGTGTTATATGTATACATTGTAAAGGCATTACCGAATTCCCCAGAGTAAATAAAACTTGACTACCCTGTCCCTAACTGTATTTTACAATTTAATTTGTTTCGTTCCGCGAAAACAGCCAACTTACTAACAGTTACCATTCGCACATCGTCATTACGACGTTACAAAGAGAATAATAATCCACGTAGTTTAATGCAAAATTGTTATTCAATTAATTCCTTCACCTAACTTGAGCTAATTCGATTGAGTTGATGCGTGATACGAATTTCAAGCTGGTCCAATTTCCACACGCTGCTATTACCGAAGTTCGTTCTTAGAACATCATATGAAATTTGTTACAGGGTAGAATTATAGAATTTGTGTAGTTTGTAAGTGGGTGTAAAGTTCCATGTTTGAAAACATTACGAAACTCATAAAGTGTAAATTATCGGCTGTAATTGTGAAAAATAGCAAGAGCAAGTTATGATAAACAATATATTGATTTAATAGGTATACGAGTATTTAATAGACGGTGAAGTCTAGTAATTTCTATAATCCTCTAATTTCGCTTTATAGGGCTCATGACTTCCAAACATTGTCATGCTAAATGGAATATAATCCAGGATGTGAACAGCTTTGTAACATGAGTCCAAAGGTATATGCGTGAACCTTAAAAGGGACAGAAATAATAAGTACCTATACCGAACAGGAACTTTTAAATGACTCCGTAGATATAGTCCAATTGTCTCTGAATTTCGGCTATATGCGCGACAACTTAAGTTGCATCAAACACATCTATGAGGTCACCAAGAATCCCAATGCGTATACGGTTTACAAACGGCTGAAGAAAGAGTATAACTCAGCTGTAATCACAAGTAAAAAAACCAAAAACGATGAATTTCTTACTAATTCTAGTAACGTTATGAGAGATAGCTGGAAATTGATCAACTATGAGCGCAACAAGGTACTAAGCACCGACGACGCACACTCATTTTCGCCTGATGAATTTAACACTTTTTTTTGTAACATCGCTGCCAATTTACTCAGAATTCTGCCTGCTAATAATTTTGATGGTGGATGTTTGTCAAAAACCGTACCAGTGCCCACTTGCACTTTTTTCCTCTATCCTACTTCGACCGAGGAAATTCTCAAAGTAATTAATACTTTGAAGAATTCAGCTAGCACGGATGTATACAATATCAATTGCAAAATTGTAAAGTTTGTAGCAGACATAATTGCCTCTCCCTTGGCAGCTCTCATCAATAATTGTATCGCTTCCGGGGTCTTCCCAGATGCGTTTAAAATCAATAAAGTAGTCCTCATCCTAAAAAAAGGTACTAAGGATGACTTAAATAACTATCGTCCTATCTCCATTATCCCAGTATTCGGGAAAATATTTGAAACCGTACTGAAGACTAGGTTGTCATCATATCTAGAAGATAATGATTTGCTAAACCCTAGTCAGTATGGCTTCAGGAAAAACCCCTCCACTATCAAGGCGGTGCTCAAATTGATGCAACAACTGGTGAAAAATTTGGACGATGGAAGAATCTCTCAAATCACACTATTTGATTTATCGAAAGCCTTCGATTGTGTCCCGCATGATCTCCTTGTGGCGAAATTGGAGTATTACGGATTAAGTGGCACTTCGCTAAAGCTCTTTAAGTCATATCTCGAAGAACGACAGAATAGCGTGTGTATTAAAGGCGTCTATTCAAACTGCAGTACAATAAAGGCGGGGGTGCCGCAGGGCTCAGTGCTTGGGCCAATCTTGTTCATCACCTTCATTAATGACTTCTACTACACCATGTTACCTAATACTTGCGTTTTATTTGCCGATGACACAACATTGCTATCATCAGCTCATAAAAGCAGTGAACTACAACATAAAGTCTACGAATGTGAGAAATTGGCCGAAAACTGGTTCACCAATAATCGCCTCATATTAAATAGTAATAAGACCCAACAGTTAATTGTAACCTCTAACACTTCATTACTGAAAGGTGACAATGTTACGCTACTTGGAATCAAAATTGACGATTCTCTAAATTGGTCAGCTCATGTTGAATCTCTTACCAAGAAGCTCTCATCTACCATTTTTCTCATTAGAAATCTAAAACGCATTGTCAGCCCTCATTTACTTAAGATGGCATATTTTTCCCTATTTCACTCACAAATAAGCTATGCTGTACAGATCTGGGGGAACCCTGCTCATGCTACGAAAATTTTTCGCCTACAAAAAAGGGTGATTCGCATTATAGCTCGCAAACCGTGTAGAGCGCACTGCCGTCCATTGTTTATTTCATTATCAGTGCTGTCATTGCCTTCTCTATATATTCTGGCTTCTTTGGTGGACATTCATTCAACTGCTGAATCCTACGAGCTAAATTCTGACATTCACGACTACAACACCAGAGCCAAAGGGACGTTGCGACTACCCCGACATCGCATCAAGATGTCTGATATGAATGGAGTGAACTTGAAACTCGACAAACAACTACCTGATAATATCAAAGCACTCGACAATAGAAAATTTAAAACCAGTAAAGCGTTATATTCAGTCAATGAATTTTTAAGCACACAAATATCACCGAGAGACATAGTATAAACTTTGTACGCTTACATGTACCTACCTAAAATATTATTTATGTATATATGTTAAATGTAAAATAATTTTATCGTATAATGTATATTTATATTGTATGTTACTTTGTATGTTACTTTTATATGTTATGCTTGACGTGCCACAAACACATCTACCAGACATGTAACGTGGTAAATAATAAATGAAATAATGAAATAATGAAATATCTATGAAAAAATCGGGGTTTTGCTAATGTAAATGTAACTGTTTAGATTCATAAAAAATTATTCTTGGCATTTTTCAAGGTATGATAGCAAGTTTGCTCGAACCTCCCCTGATTATCTAACCAAAACTGCCAGAATACTAACAAAAAATTCCTTCTAATGAAAATAAAATAATTACAACAGTATCAAATAAGTATTAATAGGTAATAGCAACATTTTTAAATTTAATACAACCAGATCTAAACAACAATTAACACGGCTTAATTGACCTGCGGCGTCGGAACCCGCAAGAAAATGGCTTCATGATCAAGTTTCATCAAAATCGTCGAAGAACAATTACACTGAAGAGCACTACCTGATACTGTACTAAAAGTTAACTCAACCACAGCCGAATCATACAGAAAACTCACAAAATATCTACAAGAAGGAAAAATAATTTTCCACACGTATCAAGTAAAACAAAACAGAGCATACAAAGGAGTTATAAAAGACTTATACCTACTATTCAATACCTACCAAAAAATTGTAGAAGAACTGGCAAAACTATAGATCACGAGGTTCGCAACATCGTTAACACAAAACGTCGCCAAACTAAAGACCCGCTACCCCTATTTTTCATTGATCTAGAGCCAAAGCAAAATAACAAGGAGATATGTATATCAAATACCTGCGCAATATGAGAATAATAATTGAAGCTCTAAGGAAGAAGAATGAGCAATGTACACGATGTCAGCGTTTCGGACATACCAAAAAAATAATGTGGGGGCGAACCCGGCCCACCCACCCCATAAGGGTTTTAGGCCTTAGAGAACAAAAGTTTATTAATAAACGTCTGTCATTTAATTAATACATATTATATTTCGTATTGAGAGACGTTTACCAATCAAACTTTTTTTTAGCAATTTTTGGAACATTACAATATATGCTACCAAGCGATTAGACAACGAAAAACGTCTGTCAATGTGCTAGCGCAGTATTATTTTCTCATATAAGCTCATATAATTTTGGGTACCAGGCGTGTAAAAGTCACACCAAAAAGTAAATAAAAATATAAACTAAAAATAAAATAAGAATAGAAGCTTTGTGAATCCTCGCACAGCAGTGGGTATAACCTATGCCATAGCAAAGAATCTACATACACATTAATAGTTATTTGTACTAGTTCTGAAAGTGATACTTTTTTCATGAATTTGCATTAATGAGGGCGAAGCCCGAGCTAATCAAGCAAGTTCATGAAAAAAAGACACTTTCAAAATGTGTTGTACACGAAATTTTTTTGTATAGTGATCCTTAATCAAACATAATTGAATAATATTGACCATTCGCGATTTACTGTCACTCAAAAATTGATGCTACTGTCCATAGATAGGACTAAACGCCATGGAAACGCTAAAGTATAAATCTTGAAAAAAAAGTAATACGATTATGCGTTAAAAAAAAGTCCGGTAATTTGATTGCTATGCAAAGATAGTTATTTACATAAAAGTCAGGAAAATGACACATTACTGGCGAGGAAATATTGAAGTGCCTTTGGCGCCGAGTACTTTAATTTCCGAGACAGCGAATACGTAGGTATACGTATACGCTATAACTAAAGATAGGTAATTAAAGTAGGTAAATCATATGGCATAACCTAAAAAGAAACGTGTTAACAAAGAGGAATTCTATGAAAATAACTTTACCTAAAGAGATACAGTCATGTTCCTTTTGCGTGAAGACGGTTTGATAATTAATTTAAACAATTTTAGCGTGATGACTCTGGAATTTTCCAATTCAAATCAACATTTTTCGCAAAGACCAGTCAATTCATTGACAAATGCAAAAGTGATCTTATCTCAATACTACTCCTAACACACAAAGAGCGCATTCAGTCAGCAAGAGTATCATGCAATCCAATACTTTACACACCTTAGACAACACCTATCTGACTCTAACGTAAATAGGGAATAGGCGAGACAAAGTATCATTTCAAAATGTACGGTATTACTGGTATAAAGATTAAACACTGATGAGAGTCTTTTCTCACCACACCAGTTTGGGTTTCGTTACCACCACTCGACAATCAATCAAATGCATCGAGTCGTTAATACTCAACTAATGTAATCAAATCAGGGGTTCCGTTAAGCCTGTCTCACAATTGACGCCAACGTGAACGCTAACGCGAACGTGACCGTAAGCATTTAATTAAAACATGAATATTTACTATTTCCATTCACATATAACGCAACGGGAACGTGAAAACGTGAAACAAACGCGACAGTTGGTCAACTTTTATCTTTCCCGTTCCCGTTGGCGTTTTAAACATGCGCGCGCTTGCGATCCAGCCACATAACCTTTAAAGACCAAACACTATTTTTGTACGAAGTATTGCATGATTATCCGTTTGTTGAATTGAATAGAATAGTCTGTGACTACCACAGAACACATTTTAATAAACAAAATATTCCGTGACAAAACTTAACACTCCAGGAGCGTAACGTTAATTGTGAGACTGCGAATTTGTTCATGTTCACGTTACCGTTTGCGTTTCCGTTGGCGTTTACGTTTGCGTCAATTGTGAAACAAGCTTTACTCTACGTGCTGTTTACTTCGGATTTGCCTGAAAATACAACGATTGCCGCATTTGCTGATGATACTGCAATACTCTCAATTACTGAATATCCAGTAGCAGCCTCACTGAATCTGCAACACCACTTAAACTTGCTAGAGAAATGGTTTAAAACATGGAAAATAAAAATATGAATGAAACGAAATCATGGAGGTAGCGCCAAAGTTTCAAAGCTAAAAATCGTAGAGCGCATCCGATCGAAAACGAAGAACCATCACAAACTCCCCATGGTATGTCAGGAATGAAACCCTACACACCGATATGAATACACCATTTGTCAAAGATGAAATAGCGAGATTATCAACGCAATATGGTCTGAACTTATCACGACAACGAGTTGATAACTACCATTTATCATCTACCAACACACAGACGGGTGAAAAGACAATGGCCAAAAGACCTTCCGAGACAACGTGAAATAATATAATATAGATATCTAAAATTGTAAACGTGAATAGCTGCCTATGGTGTAGATTAATTATAAAAGATTTAGTTATTACTCATTTCAATAAGAGTAGACTGCAACTGCATTAATACAGACAACGAGCGACGAGATCACTTCCGAGTATGAACCAAAATTTAATCAGTTAGTCTCTTTACCATTGTCTACCTATTACTGAAAACATAATGGCAAATTTAAAACCGTTCGTGAATTATTATACAATTGTACACAGACGGACGGACGGACAGAAAATCCAAAATCATGAACTCGCTTTTTGAGCGGATAATAAATTAAAAAAGAAAAATATTGAGGAGTAGAAAATTGGAATTTATATTTGGGGAAAATTGAAAAATGTGTATAGCGAGAACATAATGAAGTGTTTATGTAAGACATAATTTTAGCCCGAGACCTATGCATACGCATTACGCATGTAGATGTACTACAGTGCTCTTATCAAGCGTGACAATATTCGGCTAAGATACTCTTTAAAAAAATTTGTAACAGCATGAGAATAATTGAAACGGAAAGATAATATTGTGCTTATAACAGCAAACATAAATTAAACTCGATCCACGTGAGGACGAAATGGGATGAAATGGCTTTTAAGGGGTGGGAAATGTTTTTTTTACAATTTTAAACGAAACTGAACATCCTACTAAAAAGTTAAATGGATAAGTTATAGGTAATAAAAAGACGTAGGTACAACTTTTGTATGATACAATTTCACATAACCGCAAGTTTTCTGATCGTAAAAATTGTTTTTTTTATATCCACAATAATTATTTTTCACGGAATTTAGTGGAAAATTACCTTCTTGTATTAGATATTTATGATTTTTCTCGGGAAATTTGAGATTATATGAAGTGGATTACATTAAAATTGCAGATCTTTTTATTACAATAACCTTTTATTTTGTTGATAGAAGCTTTAGTTACGTTGGAAATCGTGGAAAGCCATTTTCCACTCCTAAAAGCTTCCTCATTTCATCCGACTTATTCATATCGACTTTCACTATCTTTTTAATATGTACCTATCTGCCCTGGCCTATTTATTGACATCGTAACGTAATTATAGATGTCATAACGATCAATTTCATTGTTATGTCATCTGTCACTATTCAGTATTTTGTGATAAGTGGTGGTGGTTTTGGCAATTTTAAGTAGTAACGTTAATGGACACTTTGATCCATTATGGCCTGTTATAGGACACAAAAGGCCCGTGAAGGTTAAATGACAATCATATCGTTAATAATAGGTGGCTTATAATCCCTACACCAATTGCTTATGCGACATTATTTAATTTAATTTAATATTGAGAAGGCCCCCAGTAGGGGTTGTCGTGAGTTTTCGGGTCATTATTTCTGAAAACAGCCATTCAAAGTAAATTTTGTAATTAACGTTTGCTAGTATTATTTCTATAAGGTATCTAACAATAGGCAACATTTATTTTACGTTTTAAGTACTGCCCTCATTTTAGTATCCAAACCACTTAACATGCGACGAGACTTTACTGTTTCCGAAATTTTCACCCTTTTTGTTTCATTGTTCCCTAAAACGGTAAATTTAACTAATCTCGTATACGGTGACAGAATAAAAACATCGTCGGTTGCACGACGATCCGTACACATAAAAATAAAAAGTTTTACTTGGAGTCGAACGTCAAGTGGAAAATTATTACATTTAACACGCAACTACAAGGCAACCCATTCAATCATAGCCTCAAACTTTTCCAATTAAATAATGTGATTAATGGAGCTTGAAATCGGATAATAACTTCACAAATAAAAGCAATTCTTGCACCAACTAGATTAATTCAATGTAAATCTTACTACGAAATTTGATTCCTGTTTTCTAAGTACATCATCCACGATTATATCAAATGAGGGTTACACGACTAAAGCAGCTATCAGCGATAATGGAATGTGTCCTTTCCTGCATGTTGAAAGTTCACGTATTTGTCAACGACACCCTCGGCAATTACCTACCTAATGTATACACTTAACAAAGGATTTACTATTTTAGAAAGATTTCTGTACAAAGTATCACATTTTTTATTGTGTCATAACAAATTTAATGGTGTTTAAACACCCAACTTGCCAACTAGTAAGTAGGAAAAGTCGCGAAAAGTAAAATGCACTTATTCTCTAATAATCCAAAACGAAACATTTTCACGTAACTATCCACTGGGGTAAATGATAAATTTCCAAAACTACTGGTTAAGTAATTTTTAACGCCTATTTAGTGGTGGAATGGTAATGGCGGAGACACTTTGTTAAATTTCATTGGTTCGTCGACTAACTCGACATATTTTACTTCTTCTCCCAAAGAATGCTTAATTTACAGCGTAGGATATGTAACTTATTAATATGACCTGGCGTGTAAAACATAACCAGTTCTCGAAAATGTGGCGACAGATGCGATTTAAAACAATGGCATAAGAATGATTGAATGTTCCTGAAACTTTGACGGTTTTTAAACTACTTGGAAATTGTTCTTCCGCAATTTGAATGGAATAATCACATAATTTTAGGTGAAAAATGATAAATTAACGGAATTAAGCACACCCGATTTATGCGCTTTGAAATAAGCATACGTTGAATGATTTAATAAGCATGATTCAATTAATAAACATGGTTTCATATTTAATTATTATGATTTAAATTGAACTCATTTTCTCTGTGTTAGGTACGTTTATTCTGTCATCATGTCGAACCCTATGTATTAATTTGGAGATGATAAATAAAAAAACAATGGAGGTAAACTATCTACCTACTGGTTTTCTGATAAAGTTGTTAATATATTCGGCAAATAAATGAAGCGCGCGAGCAATGCAATTACCTCATGTGTGAAAATCCATTTTATTACATAACACAGCATTAACTAGATGCAATTGTCCGAAGCTTTAACCCATTCCCATAAAATAGACGTGGGATAATGTCCAATTTTCAACCACCGAATAGTGGGTGGTGTAGGTAGGTATATGTACCTACCTTTACGTTTCATTTCGAACGAATAATTGATGAAGCTCTGATGCGAATTATAATTGGGTCTATTTGCGCGATTTTAAATCGTTAGTAACAGGTCCATCTCGATTGACAGTTTCATTAAATCATTCAATCGGTATATTTTGGTAAATTAAATGTACAACTTTCTAAACTTTAAAAAATTCAGTCCATTTGCAGCAGCTGTGGATACAAAAATCAAAATGGCCGATGGCAGATTGACAATTTAATAATGAAGACTGTAGAGAATGTTGAAGAGGATGCTGATCTTCAATAAGTTGTTGTGGTGTCCGATCACAAACATTCCTCTTGTTCTTAGTTTTTGTTTTGAATGTTGTCTATAATATACCCTTCTATTGACGCAAAGACCACTTTGGCTTCGGCATACACCATTTGAAGCAAAAATTATTGCTAGTTTCATAAATAAGAAATAATTGAGAGGGCCATGAAGGAACCTTAAAATATTTTCAAATGTTGACACTTAAAATTCTCTAAACGTAATCAATTGGTGTCGACACTTTGGTTTACTTGTGAAGGCTTATCAAGCTTTCTGTGGAAAAATTATTTTTGAGAAACGAAGAATTGCTTTTTTCTATTTCGATTCTTATTAACGCACTGTTTTCCGCTCAAAACAGTGCGTTAATGAGACCTATTAACGCACCGTTTTTAAGTTGGTATTAAAGAGGAAAACCTAAATTCACTGCCCTATTTGACATTCGATTGTATTTATTTACAAATTAGGGTTATGTTTTGATATACAGAAAGACAAGATTCCCTTTCTATTTGATTAAAAGCGAGACATGTAAGGCTGATAAAGTGTTAATCAAATTACAAGAAGAACAATATGAAAAAACCACAATTACTTTCTCCCAAAACTGAGAAGGGAATTAAATATTACGGTATGTAGCGTAAGAACCGAGATATCAACAATGTGGGGCTTTGAGGTAAATTTTTACATTAATGATTAATGCCTCTTTTTGTAGCACGTTCAACATCTACGTGCAATCTGTGACCATTGATTACTAGTACGAATAGTGTACCTATCTTCCAAAAAAGACCTACAGGTTATAAAGGAGATTTCGAATGGGGAAAGGATGACAACGAGGATACCTTCGGAACACATTAAACAATATTTTAAAGAAGCAGCTTATTGCTTTTAGCACTTGTTCTGTGTTATTAATATCGTGAGCCTGATTTGTGTAGTATTGTTATGCTCCTAAGAGGAAGTGACAATCCGAAGCCGAACCCGTCCTAATGAGTGACACCTATCACGTAACAACAACCCACTAAGGACCGATCCGTTAGTGACCGTTAATGGCAAATCGCGAAAAGAAACCTTTGTTTTTCTTTTATGTCAGTCACCAATATAAGTAGAAGCAGTGTCATATGGGCGAAATCTGTTAGCTGTTAGCTTTGTCGTTAATCGACAGTGACACGACTGAATTTCACATCTTATATAAAAGGACGAAGGACTGTATTTTGCCTTTATGAATTGTTCCACAGTTAAGGCGAGGCTTTACAATTCAAATTGTTGCGATTCCGCGCTCCAGAAGAAATAATTTGTGTGAATTAGTGGGAGAAATAGCGAGTTCATCCGATGCAGTAGTCCCGCCTTGATACACGACGGCGCGCGTCGCCGACGCCCGATTACGAATTGGTCGGATGCTAGTTTCTTTGAAACATTGACAATTGTTTTGGAAGTTTACGCAATTAGCACGAACCGTCTGCTTTACGCTAACCGACTATCTAATTCGCGTTGTTCGAGTTTTGCCATTTGCGTTATCTGGTAATTACCAAATATAATGCACAGAGATAAACAATGCATAGGAATAAACGCTATCTATAATAAACATGGAAAATTACGACTATCAGCTAATAAAAAAAAGGCATATTTAGCTTTGAGTAGATGGCGATATGTAAAAACATTGACGTATTCCGTTGACAGCATGGGTCATCTCTAATTTGAATAATAAATAAGTATAGGGGATTATTAGGGAAGCCAGGGATTGTCAATCTGTAGTCGAATCGGTTGATGATAACAATAATTACGCTAATCCCGATTTGATTCAGTCAATGGCTTTTGAACATAATTGTGATGTAAACTGTGATTCTCTAGCTCAACCTTCGTCTCACAGTCCCGCATAAAGACCAATTTGGAAATCAGATCAAGAAAGGTAACACGGTACACACGCATGGATTTCACTGTTGATTATTAACGATCCTCAGAGCCTTTTATAGTTTTATATTGTCGTCCGTCCGTCCGTGTGCGCTATAACTCTTTTTAAAAGTAGCCAGGAATTTGTTGCATTTTTGGCAACCACGTGTATATACTATGCGACCAAAAATGAGTTGCTGTCGAGTTCCCTTTGAATTTAATTTTTGATCGCCCGATATAGCAGCTCATCTGTGAGTTACGCGTCACACATTTAAAAACAAAGAAAAATGTAGGTAAGGCAGTTCTCTATATGATCTTCGCTGATTCAATACCTCATTGCTTTTTTTCTTGCGTCCTTCTGTTTTAGTTTTTATTATGGGTAAACATAAGGAAGAAGAGTTTCCTGTTACGATAAAGACAACGTCGAAATTCGCGCAATTAGGAAAAAGTTTTCACGTAAATTAGACCTTTAGAGAGGCAAACATTATCAGCGTGCTTTTCCGAACTTCACTACAAATAATTTTCCGTTCTATATACACGCTGCTCTCAGAGTATAAGTTTCATTTGTTAATGTGTATTAAATGATCTCGTTTATGCAGTCCGTATTTCATTATATGAATTTATGTCAGTTTTCGGTACACTTAACAACCAACATGTAGACAGCCTAAATATTATAGGAAATTGGATCCAAATCTCAAAGGAAGCAGCATCCACACCGATTTAGTCGATAAGTGGAGGGAAATCTTGCGCTGTGGTCTTATGGATAAAGACCGTAAAGAATTGGGAAACAAGTACCGCATACCACAAAATTATGTGAAATGTCTCCTTCAATTTGAATGGGCCATTAAAAGCGGCTGTTAAAAGAGTGTTGTGGATCGCGATGCAAAAACTAGTGCCGCGAGACGAGACCAAGTCAAAGTCTCGTCTAGTCTCGCCATACTATCCAAAAATGGTGGAGTATATAAAAGGTACTACGAAGGCATGATAAGTAAATAATAATGACCGTTGTTATCTATCTCCTAATCACGAAACATAATTTTTCTGTTATATACGTATTTTATGGATTTTCTTTAGCATTCTGTAACTTAAAAAAATAGCTTTCATAAAATGTACCTATCTGATAATGTAACTAGGTAGAAAAGTCTTACCGAATTCTTTGTTACTTAAATACTTAAAGATAATCTGTCGAAGTTATTTTGTAAAATCTTACTTTTATGGTCTACTACGCGGTAAATATGTAACTACTTATACCTACAGTGACTGTATTAGGATATGTCATCGGTCCGAAATATACATACTCACAGAGTTTCGAAAGAACACAAAGAAAAGTGTAACTCCTATACCAAAGTATGGCATTTTAGCCTCAATATGGTGGACCGAAACCCGGTTGTCGTCACTGTTCTAAATTGAGTCATTGTACCTATACCTAGAAACGATTGGACTCAATGCCATAAACTTATGAAAATACAATAAGAGCATTATTTGATATAAACCAATCCGCGAAATCCTATCAAGTATTACAACCTAATCTTGTTTTTCCAGCATAAACAATTACTATTATTTAAGTAAGCAGGTATACTGCTATTGATAAGAGTACATGTTTAATAATCAATTGTCCTCAATAAAATAAAATAAAGCTGGCGAAGGCTTCCTGGATTTAAGAAAAAATACGGTTATTGTATAGGACCTATGGTAATTAAGTCTTAAATCAGTAAGGTCAGGGGAGGTTTATGTAAACAATTGGAATTCGTGCTACTATAATTGATTTTCCTGATTAAAAATTAAAAAAAACAGTACAAATAAATACAAAAAAGACTTCGAGACCAAAAGTGAGTCTCGTCGGGACTCTCGCCGAGACGAGACGAGCCGAGACTTGGTCTAACTTGGAGTAGGTTATTTTTATGTTATTTGTTGAGTATTATCTCTGGCTTCAGCTTGGTATTTAAATTTAATTCAAGATCCCTATAAACAACGAGTTAGATCTCCAGTTATAGTCGCAATAGTGTAACCCATGTTCATTGGTCAACAACAAATTTTAAAACTGTTTGCAATAAAAAGCTTTGGTATTGGAAAAGTAAACAACCTACCTATTTACTCTGTAATATTAAAAAAAACATAACCACCAAACACGATTCATTATGTAATTATGTATGTATGTATTATGTATGTAGGTACAATGATAT
Organism: Photinus pyralis; assembly: GCF_008802855.1. Taxonomy (NCBI): domain Eukaryota; kingdom Metazoa; phylum Arthropoda; class Insecta; order Coleoptera; family Lampyridae; genus Photinus; species Photinus pyralis. The sequence continues at coordinate 35,291,160 of NW_022170511.1, forward strand.
ATACAATGCTAAAGTTCGCGTTTCATATTGTTTTTCCTTTATTTGGAAATTTGCCCACAGTTCAGTACGAATTATGTGTGTCTCCAATCGGTTTTGATGTGTTTATTTGCAAAAAGTTAAACTCGATAAAAGTGCATATTTTACAATAAACTTATGTTTATTTCAAAGTGAGTGATTTTTATCGAAAGACCATTTATTGTAAAAAAGCAATTCGCAAGTTGTACGAAATTTTACTGTTATGCGTACACCAATTTGTATAGCAAACCCACAAAAATGCCTATATTTCAGCTACGTATTTGTTTGTCGACCGCAAATGTGTTTTAGAAACCGCAAAAAAAACTCTATACTTTTCTTGTTTGTTGAATAAGATTGCCGCTTTAAATAAGAACGTTTTGAATTTTTTTATCCGACGAGATCCTACAGCGAAAAAGTCGTGTACCATCGTATGTTGAATAGAACAAAAACATAAAATATGATGTTTGCAGGAATTTGTTTCGTAACATTTTTTTTGTAGAACGCGAAGCGGGGCAGTGCTCCAGTAACGAAATTAATAAAATATTTTACCCCGTAGGAACGCTATATAAAGGGAAAGGTTAAATATGATGTCCTTAACGAGGCACGAGTTTAGATTACATACAATTAACGAGTTGAGGACAAACGTTTACAAATAAACACGCTTACGTCTCGTTTGTATTTGTAGCGTTACAAATGTTTGCTGCACGTTAAGCCCTTGTGATTTACAGCAGTTCCCCACTTGGAATTTATTTTGACGGAGGAAAATTGCATAATATTTTACATATAAATTGTATGAAAAGTGTCGCACCAACTTCTACTGAATGTAATTTATAGCAAAAAAGCAAGCTGACAAGGACGTGTCTGTTAAGAGGTACGACCCCACAGCACAATCTAATCTTTAAGCACCACAATGTAAGCCCTCCTTATTACATCTCTAACGACGCATCCCTTAAATTCCGTAATCATATTTGTTGTTGTCTCGTAAAAAATTGTATACTCTAGTGAGCAATCAAACCCTACTATCCTGTGATAATAGATACATTTACATACAGGGCTTTCAATTGAAAAAGAACTATACACCGATTATAATTTGGAAAAAAATTTAAAATTGCGGAAACACGTCCATTTAGATATAGCTAAAGGGAATTTTACTTTAACCAAAGGAGATTTCCTCTTACTCCTCACTACTATTGATTTATGGCCCTAAAAAGCGCAAGATTAAATTCTACAGAGGAAATTGATTAGCGTCAAGATCACAATAATTAACTTACATTACACCTTATTTTAAATAATCTCCAGCGGATCCCAAAGAAAAAAATGGATATTCAAGTCTCTGAATAGTAACTAAGCATTGGCCGGGAGTTAGTGAATTTGTAATTCATAAAACTGAAACATGAATACTTCGAAAATTAGGAATAAACAAGATGGAAAAAATTGCAAACTATTCAAAATGGTGTGCGGACATATCGCGGCCGAACTATTCCCTCCTAAGGATAATTCGCTCCCAGAACAATGCGCTCTCAGAAAATTCGCTCAAGGAAAAAATCGGTATTGAGATCAAATGGTTTATGAAATATTGATGAATTAAATTGAATAGACTTTTTTCACAAAACCAAAAGAAGTCAACGTTGAAAACCTGTTGGTTGCAACAGGATGGTGCAGCCGTACACAACGCCCTAAAGCGCGAGAATACCTATCGCACAAATGGAAGATGAAATATATGTCTGATAGGTAGGTACGTATTCTCGTACAATTGGCGCGATGTGCGAGTGCACCATCCTGTTGAAACAGTTTCCAACTTTTTTTGTGTGTGTGCCGTATATCGTTGTATTCGTAATAAAAAATTGTACTCAATACAGTGAGTACTTTTTTTACGGGCTATATAAAAAAATAATGTCGATTTCTCTGAATTGAAAATCCCTCAACGCTGTCTTGTACAGCTCAAAAAGTGGCAATGAGAAAATTTTTATATATTAGCCAACACTGGAAGGTAACTCGTTCTTATTTCTTTTAATTGCGTTAGGGATTAAAATTTTGTTTTTTTAAGTAACTGAGAAATTTACAGGAATAACTTATTAGATAGAACCACGCACGAACCCGAACTCTTTATTAACAATATTATAACTCTCGTTACAAAAGGCTCGTTTTCAAATGCCCCTAAAGAAACAAACCAAGCACAGTCAAATTTTCTTCAGCATGTCGTCCACTTGACTCTCCAAAGATTGTGTGATTACTGCTTCCAATAGATCAGGGTCAGTGACGAAGATGACGTGAAAGCTGCAGTTTGAGGAAAAACGAGAGAATATTTTCTTAGGGGTATTGGGTTGGGGTTTGGGGGCAACAATATTAAAAATACAATTTATTTGTTAGTCTAATCCGCTTCATTCATAGACTGTTGGCGCTGCCTATGTACCATTAATTAAACATTAATGTTAGTATTAGTATGGGTCGAAAATAGGTACAGTAGTAATTGTCAATTAAATATATAGGAAGCTGGATTTAGGGATGAACCCTTTAACCATAGCTATTAGAAACTATGAAATAAGTGGATACGAACTTGATGATCGGTTATAGTCGACTGGTACACACGTACAGCTTCCGTACGTGAATCTGTAATTCCAATTTGGAAGGAACATCGATATCGCATACATTACGGCGACGTTCCTCAAAGTGTAATATTCAAAGCCTAATGTAAGCATAACTTGAAACTATAATGTATAGAGATAAGGCTAAATCCGAACCCTCCACTAACGTTTATTGCGAAAATGTATCACGTGAACATCTGAAACCGTCACTGCCAACTTCAATAAAATATGGTCTTACATTGTTAAGGAGAAAGCAAATGGAAGGATCTATAAATTATATTGTTGGGTGGAGTTTGGGCGACAAAAACGTATGGCAGATAACCGACGTTCAACAAAAAGGGAATTGCGGATATTTAGGAAGACGAAGCGAAAATTAAATGTGTTTCCTTTGTTTTATCGCAAGACGCGCCTGTTTCTCGATCTGTTTCCTTTTCTTAGAGAAGCGCTCGAGATTCGTCATTTATTAGATCCTATCTAATTGGGATTGTGAATAATGAGACACCAGACGTTTGCTGTACGATAATCCGCAATTTATGGCGACAATATTAAACTTTAGTAATGATCGTGCAAATTCTAATCTAGAGATGTAAAAAGCATATTCCAAAGGGGTGGAAAGCTTGCAATTACTTAATTGGGCAAGAAGACAATATACACAAACCTAATGATGGAGAGTATCGTCCAACATAAAGGTTGTCTATATCACATTTTCAAATCTTACATCACAAGTAAAGGTCAGTTAATTAAGATTGATTGATTAAACCAACAATTTTTGCCAAATTACTGCGTTTTGCGTAGGTATATGACAGTTGCTGTAAAATCCATTGTGACACATAATGGAATATAAACTATTTAAAGGGAATAAATGTGTTATGTACTTTCTTTTCTTGGAACAGCCGTGAATTTTGAATAGCTACATTATTTAATAACGTTTTACTCTTACATAATCCATTATTACGCCTTCGGGTAATGTTATACAAAACGCGTTGTTAAAAATTGCTATTTTGCCTATAGTATATAGTGGATGTACGAAACGAGGAAACATTTTACGGGTACGCTGATGAAAATCGCTTTCTACATTCTGTGGCTTACAGTTTTACGCAAACATCTTTCGGACGTTCGCTATGAGCAGCATTTTTAATTGATACCTACATTAGTACCTACTAGATTTTATAAATCAGCAAACAAAAAGCGTTTTATGTCTGTAATTGGCCAATGTTAAAAAACGAGAATTACCTTTCTCAAAAGAAGAGTCTTAATTCGACGCTAACGAATTTAATTCTTACTTTCTAACTTATAAAAAGTCTGGTAATTATTTAATACCCTCTGCTTCTCTCTTCCAAGAAATTATTCTTGATATTAGAGGGCGTGTGAAATTTATTTCCCCAAAGTTAAGAAATACTTGCAGCACATGATTTTCTTAAATTATTTTAAAATGGCTTTGTATAGAAAATAGGATTACATTTATAAAAATGACTCATTATACTGGCGAGGAAACATTGAAGTCCGAGGCCCCTTTGGGGCGAAGCACTTTAATTTCCGAGACATGTAATGTCATTTTACTGACGAGTTTTGTATTAAATTTTACCCGAAATCGTATTTTAATATAAAATTTTAATTCATCAGTGGTTTAGAGGTTGTTGAATATGAAACGTAAATTTAGACATCATTTTGTTCGAAGTGTTGTTATTGTTGTTTAAGAGTTACTTAAGAACAAAACTACGTGAACTGGAAAAGCTGATCAAAAAAGTACGTAGCTAAAGAGTTTATCTTATCCATCCTAAGGCGTGGTACCCTACCAGGCGTCCCCATCAGGTGGCGGGTAGGGGAACCACCTAAGCGAATGGCGTAAGTGACGCGTATGCTAATGCTAGGGATAAAGATGCTCGTCACTTATGAAACGGCGGCTGTTATCAACCAAAGATAGCATCGCGGACCAGCTACTCCGCCCGACTGTCGTATTGTAGGCAAGGGATTGCAGGGACCGATAAGAAATCCAAATTCCAACTTTTTTGGGGCAAATTATCCAAATAATTTGGATTGTTTTCGTCAAGATATCCAATTTTTATCGACAAATTATCCAAATCCAAATAAAGCGACAAAATATCCAACCCATTTGAAAACTCCGATTTGGATCCAAATATCCTTTTTTTAGACAAGAAATCCAAATTTTTTGGACAAAATATCCAAAAAGTTCGGAAATTCTTTGACAAGATATCCAAACTTTTTTAGACAAGAAATCCAAATTTTATTCAAGCCCTTTAATCACGTATGAACTTGGTGCAGTACGAAACATTTCAGTTTCAGGGGAACTACAACCAACTCTCTCAGGGGAATTACAACCAACGGTGCCAACCACCGCATTTGAGGAGGTAAGCTCCGGTTTTACTATTTTATTAATGGTAAAAGTAGCAAAAATTAATCTACATCACAGTAGGGCGGCATCTGCCCCACTCTGGTGCATAAACATAATATTTATGTAACCCTGGTGCAAGAAGTTTGACCCTATACAAACGGCCAATACGCAGTCTGGGACTGAAACGGAACGCGGCTCATTACTGAGCCAACCGAAATCTAGGTATCCCATCTTAGCTAAGAATGGCGTTCAGTTACTATAGCATTAGACCTGATGGCAGTAATGCTGACAGTGGAAAGGAATGGGAATGAGAACGGGCTTGTGCTCGGATCCGCATACCTCCCTTATGATCAACCTTATCACACTGGTGAAACACTGTCAGATTCCAAAGAGCATACAAAAAGGGACAGAGGGTGTAATCGGTTCCTCGAGGAAAATTGAGGGGGACTATACAGCCACCGCAAAGGAGGACCTGGAAACTTTTGCTTCAATCACACTTTCCGGAATTAAATGCCCTCGCTCAAGATGATGCGGGTGAACCAATTACTCTGGAACCACTTCTTAGGGGGAAACAGAGCAGGCTGGGTTTTGGCTCGACAGATATTGAACCTAACCAACGTTAGGTGGGCAGTGAACTTTTGCCCTGGGATACATACTTGTGGAGTGGTAAAAGTCGTATTTATACCGAAACACTAACATGATTGTACTAGTTTTCACGTATGCGTCACTGGTGTGGTGGAATAAGACTTTCACTTAGAGGAACATACAGATACTTAGCAAGGTGCAGTGCATAGCTTGACTTAGAATTGTGGGGGCAATGATAAAGACCGCACCCACGGCAACTATTGAGACCCTCTTGAACTTTAACACCACTACACCTCGTAATTAGAGCAGAGACACGCGGAGGACCATACCGGCTGAGAGACAATGACGAGGAGGGATTCTTGAAGGGTAGACAATATCGGGGAGCACAATAAATCAAAAGATCGCAGTGCATGAACCGACTGGGACCACACCAGAACTATAATAATAGTAATAAATATCGTACGCATTAAAAAAGATGCAAGTAAACAAAAGTTAAAGCATGAGTAACGACTCATTCATTTTGGGAGGACCTCTATTAATATTACTTCTTGATAAAAGGCAAGTCTGACATTTTAAACCATTTATAAGATTCATTTAAACTCCTTTGTTAAGTTATCTATAAAATTCATTGGCCCATATGAAAAAAAGGGAGCATATGACTATACTTGCAAAGTTCAAAGTAAATACTCGTAAGCCCCTTCACACTAGGCGACTTAGCAGCGCTACTTAGCCGCGCTGGTGAGCAGTGCATCGTTGCTGAGCAGCCCGGTGTGAAGGGACACTTAAGAGTATTTTTTAAATTTTGCAAGTATAAGCATAATTATGCTCCCTTTTATTCATAAGGGCCATTGTTTTTTATAAAGTACGTCGTCAATGGTAACATCCTTTATACACTACTTAAAGTGCGCAGTTTAATTTTTCGTACCTATTTTTTTTTTATTCTATTACCATGGTTATTACGTTGAGCTTTGAAAAAATTTTTCTCTCATGGTCAAATAAAAGACGAATTCGGGTAAAATAAGCTTCAGTGTGATAAACAAGATAACACGGTGTTTTATAGTTTAAAGGACCCTGCCCATTAAAACCTCGTTCCCTTCGGTCGCTCGGATTTAAAATGCGCATCGTCCTGTAAAGTACCCCTAAAACATCTATTTACCTTAATAGCTATAAAACAAATTTTCGTAGTTTTGAAACTCGTTGGCGTTTTTTGTGATATATTTGTTTCATTTTTGGGTTCGTTATGGTATTATAAGACAAAGTTAACTGATAGATTATAGTGCCTTGTATGGCAATCATGAACAAAAGTTAGTATTTAATTTAATTAAGGCACATTGAAACCAATGTAACAAATTCATGAATTTTCCAATAATGGACAACGTTTAAAATTTAAAAGGAATTAATGGCGCTAATGACATTTAAAAACGGGTTACCCCGCGTCTAAAAATTAATTGCCCACAAAAAAGTTCTCCCTTTTTTATTACGTTCTTTTTAGTAGGTACAGTTCTGTGAGACGTGAACACCTGATATTACCGAAAAGCCGTCCTATTGTTGTATATTCGTACGTTTCATTTTCATTATTTAAAGCGATGGTGAAATGAAAACGTACACACAAGGTTTCATTTAAATGAATCGATTTTTTATCAAAGCGTCGCACGCCTCCGTTGCTAACTTTTGCAAGTAGAACAGCCTTTTGATTAACTCTCCCTATTTAAGTTTATCAGAAAAGCAGAAGGCAGATTTCCACATACCTTTCCCGATTAGAGTGACATAGTTCACCTGCAGACTATTCATTACCATATAGCTGACCTGCTGCTCAACCACACTTTGTGGTCAAACTGTTTAGGCCAACGCCGCAAAGAGTTTCTACTGACGTATGCATTAGGAAATAAAAGTAAATTTTGAGGATGCATATAGCAACGATACATGGATTTTGATTACGTTCCCAAAGCAACAATAAAAAAGCTCTAATCCCGAAACCATTTACACTAAAAGGTTAGGTTGGCACGCGAGAAAGGTTTGGTCCTCATTTACAAAACAAATCACCAATCTGGAAATCTTGTCCTGGGAAAATTGAATTTAGATGCTACATATTATTGCAAACGAACATTGTCGGCTGAAACTATCTAGTAGATTCAGTTTTAATTAACAAAGTAATTTCAGCTCGGTAACGTTTCAAAACAAATATATATGGAAGTTGTGTAATATTGGGTATCAGCGACTGGAATATGTGTAACGGTACAAGTAGGCACGCGTCTAACCGTCATTGTTGTAAAACCAATTACACTATCTGCCAGGTATACATCAAAGGTATCCGTTTAATGTCTGCGTAATTAATTGTGGAAACTGTTGTGTATATGCCCTTAACGAAACCATTTCGCTGTAAATGCTGACGCGCCCACTAACGGAAATCATCAGGAAATACCGGTACGGGTTTCATAATTGCAATTATCCCTGAAATCTATTACTGGCGTTAATGAATTAGTTTTTGTAAAAGCGATACATTGTGTGTGAAACAAATTGAAATTGTTTCGACAACTAAATCCTTCAATCTCACGTTTTAAAAATATGGAGCACGCCAAAAGTGAATTCTGGGAATTGATCCTAGGCAACATTCCTTGACATAATAAAAGCTTGTCTAGGTATAAGTTACAGTCTCAAAGCGCGAAGTAACTCAATATGCCTATCCTAAAGTACATGTACGCAGGTTATATAAACGGAAAACTTATGTTAAAATGTTGCAAATCATCATTCTTCATTTCTTACTCAAAATATTTACAGCACTGCGGTCAAAAAACAACCATTGACAGAGAAGTGCCGTTCCAATAAAATTCACATTTCATTCAGGAATCGATTAAGCAGAACATGTACAAAGAATAATTTTAATTGAGATAAGACTTCAAACCTTTCCGAGATAATTGCAAATAAGCTATCGATGAACCTTCTTTTGATTAAAAAATCTTCTCCAGATTTATTTAGAAAAAAATATTGAAAGTATTGGCTACAGATGTACTTATTCCGATTATTAAACAATAAAGCGTTTCTAGGTTTAGGTTCACAATATCAATTATGATCCAAGATTGCTCGAAGCTTTGCAAATTGGTATTTGTTACGCTTCAACTACACGCAGCGCAATTAATATTTACGCGTATCGACCATAAATATTGCTAAAATTGATCCAGCAGCCGGTTGACATTTTTCCTACGAAATAATTAATTGAGGTAATTTGATTAACGTCACATGGTACATCGGGAGTCATATTCTAGTGAAATTAATCGCTCATCGTTTAATTTGATTTATTAGTAATTACTTACGTCGGGAAATTGGAAATGAGTCGATTTTTCGGATAAGTGGAGAATATTTGATCTAAATTAGGCCGATTTGGTTATTGATTGCTGAGCCTGTGCCTCTTGTAGGTTATTCAAACTTTTGGAGCGCATAATGAGTTAGATCATTATTTTATAGGAGGGTCATACTTATGAGATTATACCTAAGCTTGTTCTGTACATCGACAGGAAGAAAATATTTATTTGTGCTCCGTTTTCAAACTGAACGCTCCCAATGAAATCCTGTATCTCGTCGTGTTTTACATGATACCATCACCACTTTGGACTTATTTATATACATCTTTAACAAAGCTCTGCTTTATGTGACAGCTTGTCATGAAGTTCTTTGGCAGAAGCGGAAATGCAGAAAAAGCCGGCCATGCTTCACCATTTCACAGGGATAAATTTACGCATAGGGAGGACAAAAAGCGGAGCGGACAATTTATCACGATTGACATGAGTAAAAATCTCGAAAATCTCTTCGCTTGGGAACAAAATCGTTTATTGACGTTTAATTGAGCCAAATCGACCTAAAGGAACAAAATAGCTCATCGACATCCCATATTTTCACTTCTTCGTAGAGTATTATAAGTAACTGATCCTCTTCAAATATCATTACTATCATCTTAGAACCCTCTGTCAAAATATTCTACAATCTCTAGAACCTTAGGAGAATTAGAACCTTTTTCATAAAATAAGTGGAATCCTTTAAAAGCCCTCTTAGGTATGTCTACTCCTACTTCTTTTCATAAAAAAAGTTGATTCGGCAACGTTGAATTACCAAGAATTGACGATAGCAGAAATCGATTATTTAATCTTGACAATTTTAAAAACGTGATTATAAACGTCCCTTTTATAAATAATATGCTGGAATTGTTCATGAAATATGCTGTAAGTATTGTATTTTAATCCCAAGGCATTAAATGAGAATGAGAAAAATGCTAGGGTGAAGTTTTTAGGCCAATTAAGTGAACGAAATAAAGAAAGATATCGAAAAATTTTGGGGTCTACGCAAGAGGAAGAGCAGTGTTACGCAATTGAATTCCCGCATACGCGTTGGGTTTTGTACAAATTAATTAATCATGTTTAGTATAAGTATAGTTAATGATACGAAAGCCTGAACACCTTCAATGTCCGAAAAATCACATACTACTAGCCATACTAATTGCAAAAGGAAGCCTACTAAATTTCCAACGACCAAAAGGAGTAGAAAAAGTACATAAATCATGATTTAGTATCAAGTACAACCTACCAGTAACCAACCTTAAAATCTAACACTGAGAATACTTTTAATAAAGTCTCATGCAATTTAGATTTGATTGCTGTGGTGAGGTGAATTAACAATTGGTTTGCAATTTTCTTGAATGTCTATGGTACACCTCTCCCTGCAACTACCTAAACCTTCAAAAATTTCTTTATTCTTTTGTATAAATGCAGCTTTGTCATTGTCAAGGTGTACTTTTTTACATTTCTTATACACCGCAGTCTCAACCAAAATAATTATTGTTTGGAGAAGATAACATCTTGTTTTATTGATTAATATTTCAACCCAATTAGAACATATGGAATTTCGAATTTTGTTTAAATGTTTTTTAATAGCTACAAATGATGGTCGTAAGATTCCATTATGTCAGCATGTACTATTAGATTTTCGGTAATAAAAGTTTATAAAATTACGTAAATATTACAGGTATTAACCGTAGATTTGCGAGTAAAAATTTAATTTTGAGATTAAGAGGAAGACCGCAATATAACACGTTAACCAGGAACAGAAGTAAGATTCAATTTTGAGATACGATAGCCTTAAGCGGTTAAGCTCAATAGTAAAAATCACTATCAACATTTTCGGTGATTGCGATAAAATTCATCTATGTACCAAGGGGACAAAGAACGTTTGGTGAAATTAATATTCGAATTTGGAATTTTCTCACGTTGGGACAGTAAATTTAAGAAAGGAATTCAGGTTTCGGGAAAGTGCCAATAAATTGAAGGACTCATCTGGAAAGGAAATATTACGTTTAAACGAGACGAGTTATAAACATTCTTTCGCTGTGTGTGCAATAAGTACGTTCAAGGTTTTTATCATACCATGGTTCAAGGTGACAGATAAATAAAAAAATAATTATAGTCACGATTGGGCGTGTTTTCCTTACGGTGGCGTTTACACAAAGTGGAAAAGTTGCCTTGCGATTTCCTCAATAACTTTGTTTCGAGGTAAAAAAAATAAACTTCTGTTAACGCCCGATGGTTGCTAAGGGTTTAAGCTTGTGAATGAAGTTAAATTTGATAACAATTTATTATCAGTGTGTGATAAAAATGAAAGATATATATTTTATATGGGAGTTTTTTATCAACCTGTTTCCTAAATACCAGCGAAAGTGCAGCAATTAGCTAAATAATTTTTGTTTCATGCAAATGTCGGAACATTATATATTTCAACCAAAAATTTGTACCCAGAAGGCAGTTATTGTGGAAACAAATTTCCAATTTTTCAATGTAAACGCCACCTTAATGCAGGATATGCAGTAGTAATCTATGAAAAAACGAAATCTTTCTCTTTTAATAACATTGGTTTGGATTATTAGAGAAACATTGACAGCATTAATGTAATTTACACAGCTAAGTAAATGTATAAAGTCATGAAGTCTTCCTGCTAGACAATCCAAAACCACCAGCAATTCAGTATACCTTTTCTATCTTCGCGGGAATGTTGACACATCCGACAACTATCAAAAATTACACCCACATTCCATTCAAGCTAGGATAATTTAAGAATTATCCATTTCAGAAAGGAAACCGATCAATTTGATATGCCATGGAAACCACAGACCTAAGCTCTAAGAAAGATATTGTTCCATTTTCAACTTCTTATTGTACAAATAATTAAGTTTCCTTTTTTATGCGTCTAAATCATAAGAGAAAAAAATTTCATTGGTCTAATAGTAATTCGAATTTTAGAGGTTATTACACGTACCTACATTGTCTTATGAAACGATGTTTCTATTTCAATAGCATTTGCTGTAAGCACAGATGGAAATATACAAATACATCAATGTTGTAACATTGTCCTTTTAATAATTAATGCACTATATTACCATTTACCACTTAGATTGAGGAAGCTTGTGTTACGTGTATCGGAAAACTCGCCGAAACGTACACTATAAACTTTATAGTCCAACAGATCAGAAAATGAACTTTAGTTTCGCAAATTTAGCTTAAAGCTAGTTAATTAGTAACGGAACAGAATAGTACAACTTGATAAAAGAGCGCCCCAGTTTGTATAAGGCAACGTAAAAGTACAGTTACGTTTCGTTTGTTATATAAAAAAAAATCACGTTTCGTTCTCCTTTGCCTTGTACCGTTTCATTTTTCATACGATATTCATATTAGGGAATTACATAGCGTTTTTATAAAGAAAATTTTAATATAATCATATTAAAAACGAGACAAGGGGAATTCAAGTAGTATAAACAGAGGCCTGTTACTAAAATTTCTTAATTTCAACTTCGTTTCTCGTGTGTGTTGAGTCTCGGTCTGATACGCCCTTATAAACAATTCGAAGTCGAAAGCGCTGCTTCAAGATGACAACAATATCATATTACAGGAGGCAGGGCAATCGAAATATACGTGCATAGTGAACTAAACAGTCAGTTAATAGAATGTAATTTAAATTCCGCGTCGTTTGCATCAATTATTTCAAACGATCTCCCACTAGTTCAAGTACTAATTAGGTGAGTGTCTGATAATGGCGACCGAATGTAATGAGTAAAAGTAAAAAGCGAGGTAAAAAGATTAGGTACACTCACGGTATAATAAAAAATAAAAAGTACACTCACGGTATAATAAAAAATAAAAACTACACTCATGGTATAATAAAAAGGTACACTGTATGCAAGATATGGGCAGTCACTATGGACATTCTAGAAATTGTAAAAGATACAAATTTGGTTAAATTGAGGGAAAAGTTGCGGCTTGCGCAATCAAAGGTCTAACATTTTTGCTTTTTGAAATATTTTGAAAAAATATCATTTTCTGATTTTAAGCACTACATATATCCTTCTGGCGTTACTATTTGACCTAGGGCAGAATCAATGAAACTTCTCCACAGTAACTATTAATGATCTTTAAGCTGGCGTTAGTGCGAGATTTTGTCTTTGCGGATTCATTATCACCTTACTTTTTTCAACACGGCCCTGCTATTCCAATATCATAATAAATTATGTATAGCGTATAGCTTTCTTATTTAAACCCGAAAAAAACTAGACCTTTGATAGTGCAATTTGTCTCCCATTTAACCGATACCGATTGTACCTCTTACCGGTGCTAGAATGTCCACAATTGCCCTCTTTATCTCGGATATGAAAGTTTTATTGATGCCCTAGCGACCCGATAGCTTTATAAAATTTTGGAAACTGTTTTGGAAATTAACTACTTCCTTCTGTTGAGCTTACAAAATATTAATTTGTCTAGCCGATTCACTCGTAATTCGACTGGTAGAACAGAAAGTTCGAATAATGCAACTATGATCAGAAATTCAATTCACGTAAATTAGATTAATTAGGTTTTATTAAAATAGTAGCAAATGCAATAAAGTAGCAAATGCAGTAATGAGGGAGCACAATTCAATTAAAGCTGTATATCAAGCCGAATGATGTGCGATTCTTGGAGTTACCTAATTTATTTGGAGGTATTTTCATTAAAATTTAGAACATAAATAAGTATGATATAAAAGTTTTGCAGACTACCCTCAGATGTTCGAAACATTTTCAATATGTGTTGAAATCCTTTTGAAAACCTACCGAGTGGGGATACAGCACACAGTTGTTGTACAATAAATAAATCCATTAGACTCAAATGACATCATCCTGCTGAATGTATTGCTAATATTACGATATAACATTTTGTAACGAGCGAAGGTCTGCCATCCCAATATTTACTTAGTCTTCCTTTCCTCACATCGTTAGTAAAGTACACGAAAACTGCTTTTCCGACCATTTACTAAAAGGATTTTACTCGTGAAGCTTTTTCCTCTTATTGATGTCACTGTCAAGTTATATTGAGTTATTAATAAGGACAATTTACGTCTACCTGCGTATCCATCTGAAATGTCCCGTTAAAACGTTGATAATTAGAATGCTGAAAGTGCGTAGCGAAAAAATAGAGTGACATTTTTATTTAATAATCTCACAAAGTCCCCTCGCAATTATAACTTGGCGGTTGCACGTAAATGATAAGAATTTTATGGAAATGTCTTCAAACCGCAGAATTATTTCATTCAACGTCTGAGCTTTTAGTGGATAATTAGATTTCACTTCATCTCACATACCTAAATCTTTATACTAATCTTACAAATTAAATTTGAGGTTTAGGTCTACACGATGCGTTCCATTCTTTGGTTTTGATTGTCAAAGTAGGTACACTATTCTAACAGGGAAAAGAAGTTACATTTTTCTATGAGTTGCGATAAATCTTTGTCAAGAGAATGTCTTTCTTTTCAAATTTAACTTACAAATTGCAGGTAGGTAAGCAGTTTTTATTAGGTACTCATCAGTCGGCAATTATAAGCCTGTCTAGAGAATTAACACAATTAAATCCGCTTTATATCCGTCTCCATGGCTATCGGTAAGCGCTCAATGAGCTTTGTAGAGATCGTTCCACGAGTAAAAGATGTTAAGATGCGCATCTTTAGTCGGTAAATCCAAAATTTCGCGATTGCACGAAATAAATTATAAATAAAAACGTCCACCCTAAACATGATGTGAGGAACAGTTATGAACACATTTTGAAATTAGATAGTATATTTGCATTCGTTTCAAAACTAGTTTCTGTGCCCACAATCTTTTAGTTTTGGAACGTTCTGTAAAGCTCCCATATTAAAATAGGTAGGTACTTCTTTAATGATAACGTGGACTGTGAACTTTGCAATATGCTGTTACCAATTGCAAAATCTGCTGTTTTGGGGTTTTAGGTCCACTTGTAGACAAATCATTCTTTTGCTCAAAAATAAAGGCAAAATAAAATAAATATAAATAAAATTTGCAATAGAGAACAATAAGGAAAAATTAACCTATAACTTCGTCGAGTTTTATCAACGGTTTTAGTTATATGTTTGGAGCACAGAAAAGTTTATTCTCAATCAGAACTTACCTTTTTCTTCGCTTGGGCTAGATAGAGAATAGCTTAAGACTTAAGTTGTTTACAACTCATAGGCGACCGCTTTTGCAGTGGGCGGCTACCTGCGATGATTGACGTGACTGTTTTTATACTAGAAGACGTCTAATGATCTTCAGTCAAGACCTTATTTCAATATACAATGCTCTTAAATATGCTTTGACAGTAAAATTTATAAATGAGTGTTAATTTATTAAAGACAGAAAACCACAACGTATATTATGGTGACACAATCATGGCAAAAATTCAGTTATATAATGAGTGTATCCAAATAAATAATGTTCTATGTGGAAATTCAAAGCATAAATTTGTCAACCGTCATAGAAATTAAGCTCAAATTGACTGAGTAATTTAATTTAAATAGAGCATTGCTTCTAAATGGGTTTCGGAAACCTTTCGAGTCAAGATGTCTGGCATTTATATCATATTTCGTCTTCTTAATTAGTGTTATTCGGTTACAATGCAAGGCAGCATGAGTTCACGCTTAGATCGTAAAAAAGTCAGCTAAATATCAGTAGGAAAGCACAACCCCTTTTTTCTGGGCTTTCGTGATTCCTATTGGCACAATTAAAAACATGGTGAATATAAAAAAGGGGCAGTAATTAACACCGAATAATGGGGATTAATCTAAGACAAAAAATTAATGCGATTCACGTTTAAACGAGGCGAACAGTGTGGGTTCATACAACATTTTGTTTGATTGATTCATTGATTAGCATATGAGCAACGGAAGGATTCAACCGTGTCAATCGCAAATACATAAAATTCGAGTCTTGTGGGCAAAAAAGGCAAGTAGGGGAAGTTCGCAAGGAAGACTTTTTTCGGATTTTCCAAACTAAACACACTGACACTGTAATTTGTGATAGCAAATAAATTTTTCTGAGCCGGAAATCAAAACACGAGTTTGTGCACCTACATATTGTTGTGTAAACTGTAGGGGGACCTCGTTTTTCTAGGTTGAAATAATGCCAACGATCAGAGCGAGTCACCATGTAGTTGAAAATTTTCGTGCTGAAAACGTAATTTAGGTTGAGGCATTAGAAGTTTCAGGCGGAACATCCTGTACAATGTACAATTTATTTGTATAGGATCCGAGAGAAACTGATAAGAAAGAAGTTTTATCTGGACAAATGTGAGTGTAAAAGTCGTTATCGGACAATAGTTATTTGTACAACTAGTTTTGAAAATGATACTTTTTTTCATGAATTTGCAGTTGCAGTTGCAGCAAATGCTATTGTTCATAGACAAGACTAAACTCCATTGAAACGCATAGTAAAAATCTTGAAAAAAAGTACCACTTTCCATATGATTTTTCGTTAAAAAATGTCCGATAATTTCATCACTATGCAAAAAATTAATTTGCGCGATAACACCTTCATGATAAGCGTTCGTATATGAGGATCTATTTGGCAACGGATTTGGCTGTTCGTTTTTCGTCGTGTAGCAACGATTCAGATTCCAGGAGTGGAGGTGATGAATGCTTAAATAAATGGAGCAAGTTAAGGACGCGGCTGCTCGGGTAATATTTGAAAACTTGCGTAACTCATCTTACGTGAAATTTTATACGCGTTTAGTCTCAAGTTGAGTTGGAAGTGGTTCTCAGTCAGGTTGCGTCAAGTTTAAGTTCTGGCCTTCAAATGTGTTTGTACCTACCCGATGCTTTGGGACTTAAAAAACATGGTGGTTTCTGTCGAAGACACAATATCAAAGTACTAACGCATCAAAGCACTAAAAAAATTTAAAAAACCTCTCCGTAGGTATTCGTATTAAAAGCAGAATTTTGATTCACCACACTCGTAGTTTCACTAGCTAGTGCATTTTAATTGTATTTTTGTCTGTTCCAAACTAATTAAAATACCTAGCGAATCAATTGTATTTAATTGAAAGACAAGGGTCTCTATAGCCTCAGTCCCTTAACGAGCGTAATTACGCCAGTCGGAACCTTTATCCGTGGCCGCTAATTCTATTGAGAATTTTATCAGTAACAGTTGTACGCCCTGCGTTTTAAGCATAAAACGAATTCGATCCTTTGCGACACCGGCTACCGTAACGGAATTAGATTAACATCCCAAAAGTGCAGACCTTTGGAAGGATAATTGGATTGAGTAATACGGACATCGATCAAAATAAATAAAGCGATAGGGTGTTTTACCGATGTCGACGAAAAAGTAAATAAAATTGAAACTTTGTTGCAACTTGCATTGAAAACGCCATGCAGGAATTGGCAGGCGAGTTGAAAAATTAATTTGATAGTCATTGGGGTTTGCCGGGGGTTCGATATCGGTAAAGTTCATTGGAAGAAAGCCAAAGAACATTGTGAATATCACTTACGCTGACATAATTAAATGTAAAAAATCTATCATGTACATTAAACAAAACGCTGAGATATTTTTGCTACGTTTTGTGGACTAATAATTGCAAACAAAATTGCAAGAAGACAGTATATAAACCGCATTAAGTATTGAGCACATAGACACGTTCGTTTTTACTCATTCATTCGTTTTAACTAACTCAAATTGAAACATTTAAAGACTGTTATAAATGTATTGGTAATTAGTTATAAATAAATGAAGCACGTAATGAAACTGTCGTTACGTCACACTGGTGTCAGTCTTAAAACGAATCCATTTATAACAGTTATAGTATTATTTATCACTCACATATGCACAATTTATAACAGCACGAACTATTTATTACTCTGGCGTTGAAATTAAAACTGATGTGAAACGAAAACCCGAGTGCTTCCGGATGTTGAACATTCTACAACAAAATACGTCATGTTTTCCAAGATCCACATTCGTTTTTTTATCGCCGATGACTAATTTATGGCGCTTCGATGTCTATCGGGGCTTCTGGAATACCCGTATATTCCCGTCGAATTCCAAAAATATACTTCTATACCGGATTCAAACATTTGCGATTCTTACTTGCCTCTTTTCGCACCAATCATAAGGCATAAAAGTGGAACTAACTACTTTGTCTATGATTTAAGGTATTTTTTATTGATTTATAATCTAAGAATTTTGGAATTCCGATTACTTCCGAAGATATTCTAGAAAAACCGAAATTTGCCGATTTTGTTCTTGTTTGAACAGGTACAACAAAATAAAAATACTTTCTCTTCGCCATTCTTTGAGCTCTACAAGACAGCGTTGAGAGATTTTCAATACGTTTCGTTTCGGAGAAATCATCTATTTATACGACCCGTAAAAAAGTACATACTATATCATCAGAGCTGGGTAGTGCTTTGAAAAAAAGTGCTTGCTAAAGGACTTCAATTACTTTTAGTGCTTAGAGCTCTTTGCTTCAATTACTTTTCTAATTCAGGAAAAAGTGCTTGGAGCTTCAAGCCCTATTGAACTGCTTGAAGCACTTTCATACAATTTCGAGCACTTCTAAAGAGCTTCAAGCACTTATAAAGAGCTTCAAGCACTTATAAAGAGCTTCAAGCATTTTCAAAGAGCTTAAAGCACTTTCAAAGAACTTCAAGCACTTTTTAAGGGCTTCAAGCACTTACAAAGAGCTTCAAGCACTTTCATAACGAAGCTCTTATCGTGAATTAGGTGACGAATATAGAAAACCCTTAGTCTTACTCATTCCTTCACTCCTACTCTGACGTTACCTACGTGTTCTGTGCTTCATTGGTTAGTCTGCTGTCTGCACATCCCACTTTTGACTTCTTGTTTTTCGTATTGTGTGGTTTTCTGTGAAAGGGGTCGTACGATTTCGCCAACAAAAAAAGGAAGAGGCAAGTTCTGCCATTTATTAACGCTGCCCTATCATATTCAGGGCATACCGGCATACGTTAAGTTTTGTTATAGTTATTACGATAGGTATAATCAGATAATTTACTGCCGCGTATATAATACATAAAATACATTACCTGAACGGCAAAAAAGTACCTAATCAATTACCACGCACTTACCACTAAATTAAACATTTTTATAAAAGGCCAGAAAATAACATCAAACCGCCAAAATAGTAAATACCAAGAATAGTAGAAGTTTAAATTTTGGTTTGCAAGTTATTTTTTTAATTTAGTCTTAACCCTTATATCTGTATTACTTTGATTATAAGGAATTGTTATCTTTTATTGTCCTTTTATATTTGTAATTAAGAATTATTACCTACATAGTAAAAGTTTACAAATTTTATCTGTGCATTTCTTCACGTAACATACTATCACTAATTTCAATTATTTCAGAAGATACGTCTCGGTAGGTACTTACAAGTAACAAGTGTCAAGGAATTTCCGAGCAACATTCTGGATTTTTTTCTTGTAGTACCTACTTAGTACTCTACATTAGTCATTACCAATGGGTACGGGGAGAGTACTGTACCGATAACAACAGTTTTTACCTAATCGTTTTAAACGAATATTTGGACAAGCAAAACTTTAGCGATAAAACCACTAATTCCTTCAGTATAATTACCTACGATGCGGAAGTACTGTTTCTAGCGTATTTTTAAAGTGTTTCCAGCAGGCTAGCAACCAATTTGGAAAAAAAATTCAAAGGGCTGTAACTTTTGAATTAGTAGCCCAATCTTGGAACTGTTTGAAGTTATCGATTCTACAGGCCACATTCTATAAGAAAATTTTTTTCCCGGGTCGATCTGAGACAATTTTTTTTCGGGGCTCAAAAAAAGGCAGTGTATAACCTTCCATTTTTACCAAAAATCGACTACACCAAAATTTCTCGGGTATCATGTTTTATTACAAATACAACGATGTACGGCACACAAAATGACAAAAGTTGGAAACTGTTTCAACAGGATGTTGCATCCGCGCACAAGGTCCTAATCTCGCAAGAATACCTATCGGACAAATTTTCCATTTTCCAGGAAATTTAAATGTTTATAGGGTTCATATGGACACATTGTACTGGGCTATTTGCTCAACAGTCAACCTGCTCCTGGCAACAGGTAATTTAGAATTACAATACTTGTATATACAAATTTTAAGAGATCTCCCCTAGTAATTCTGCGTTATCTTGCTTCTCGGAATAGAATTAGAAAACTAAAATCCGTGCATTAACAAAAATTGCACGGGAAGTTCCATCATAACAGTGAATTTAATTAAAGAAATAATCTAAATGAAAGTAAAAAATAAAACAGGGTAATTTTCAGAATGTGTTGTACCCAATGTTCAGCAAATCCGAGAGTAAATAACAGTTTACTACAAGACAGTGTCCAAACTGTAATCTAAAATTGATTTCAGGCCGTTACCAACTGCATATTTGAAAATGTTGTAGCTTTTCCCTTGGATTTAAAGTTCAAAGCTTTGAGTGGTTTGTTCGAAATAAGCTCTTTAGGCGAAAGATCAGGGTCAAGTGACTGCACATCTTGAACGAACAATTAATATTAAAACCACCGCATCAGAAGTTCTATCATTAGGGGTTGGAGCTACAGCCTGACAAATAAAACGATTGCAGCCACTCGATTGAAAAATCGAGGAAGGCATATTATAGCAGAATTTTCTGTCTAAAAAGGGAAATAGCGAGTACAATAAGAGACTCTGTCCCTTTTACTACAAATTGCAAAGTAATTATTAGTTTTCAGTGAAAAATTTTTTACTTAACAATAAACGAAAAAGTGATCTATTGTTAAAAATTTTTTATAGCACTAATTGAACCGCACACTCTCGTATGGTGGCTGTGGATCGTTAAACATGGAAATAATGAATACAAATTGCAATAATCTTTCTTTTGGAGACGTTAATCAATCAGAATATCTATTCTTATTGTAAAAAACGGACGTTAAGCTGGTATTGGCATTCTTAAGTAGCAGTACTTTGTAGCTATTAGCTTGGCAGGCATTTCACTCAATATCCAGAAAAAATTTTTCGACAGTCACACCATAAATCACAAGAGACATTTCCTTTTGATTAAAAATTGCAACGTATAGAAGCTTTTATGTTTTCCAACCTCCGCTGACAACAGAGAAGGCATTTAGTTGAGACATTTATTCTAGTGAAACTCCAGATAGGGATTCACGGAGGTCCGGTTCGAAACTACCCTTAGAGGAAGTTACAACGCACGAATGCCCTTATAAAGTGCGTATATGCAAGGCTCGCATGTCGAAAGCTTGGGTAGAAGTAAATTACACACACAACACCTACAGTGATTGCAATTATCGAATGGAATTGGTATACGCGCGTAATAGTACAATTCACATTCTCCACACATTGGCTTCCTCTGCGGTGATTAATATATGAACTACGCTGCGATGTTAGGGTTCGACAAAGTAGTTTGGTAGTTGTGCTTTCGATAATGAAGTTTATCGAGTTAGAGATAGCAATCAAGCTACTATACGCCCCTAACTGAATTAAAAGCAATCGGTTCGGGAAGGCAGTACGTCAACGTAAACGGGAAATATTGGATCACCTAAAAAATGTAATCCAAATCGAGCGCTGAAAGTGAACGTAAATTAAATCAAATGTGCTTTCGGAGAGCTAAATTTATTTTCATTCGGTTTTAGCAGAGCGCACCTTTCTCTAATGTTATTTTCGTTACCGTATGGCACTAATGGGTTTTTGTCTTCTAGTGTTTTCGGTAGACGCGGCTATTATTTATTTAGAAGTAAGTTCAGATGTCTATAGTTCATCAATTTTTCTCTCCACACAATTGATTGTATTCCCACGGGAACGGACACGCGCCACCGTAAAAAGGTATAGAAAATACGGTTTACGAAATTGCTTTTAGTGCAAATCCGAGCTTTCAATATAATTAATGTTTAGGTAAACTTATTTAGTTTACCTTTGACATACTGAGCTCTTTTCCTTTTGTGACTAATGCAAAACGCGCTTCCCTTCGGCAAAACTCCATTATATTCATGTGACTTCACAGAGTTTCGCAACTTTCCATTACAGTTTCAACTAAATGCTTTGTCTATAATTGCACAATGTTTATTTGTGGGTTACGTGTGGGTATAGATGAATGTATTGTTAAAGTAAACAGATAATTGGAATAATTAGGTACCTACTGGCATGTAATTAATACTGTTTTCCAAGTTTAATACGTTCTAACTCGCATTGTACACTCAATTATGTATATCATTAGTGTATCTGGCTAAGGATAATACACAATTGACGTTAGTGTGACAATAAAAAGTCCTAATGCACAGGGAACAGTTAAAGACATTGGAGGAATACTATCGTTGAGGGATTTGGTAATTTATGTTTAAAATTTGAAAATATGCAACGTATCCTTATGAATCCCGCGTTTGTGCGGCAATGGTGCACATGTTTAAATTATGTAAATAATCACTTTTTACCCGGGATATTCGGGTTTCTTTCTTTTCAACTTGTGGCACTACGTAGATCGTGGTAAAAGTTTGAGAATTTGCTGAATATATTAGGAAATAAACCTCTACAAAGGTTATGTGTAGGTAATAAATGTTTCGCATATAATATTATCATGGAAGAAAGTTGCGACTCCGAAAATATAGGTTGATTGTTCAGTAACTTACTCAATTCGTGAATGGAAAAGGTCAGAATGTGTAGAAAAAAGTCACTTACCTGAAACAAAAAAAACGTTATTAGAAACATGTAACTGTATGATAATATGACTTAAATTATTTGTGTAAGGGCACAAAGATCTAGTATGATCTTTGAAGGGAAAGAGAAGCTACAGAGTGTAACCTAGGTTCAGGTGTAAACTGTTTAAATTTGTACATTTGCTTCAAAGTTTCTACCACAGTCGCCTACACCTAATATAAACGGTACTGGCAAAAAAATTCCGATCTCGATCATATTCGTCCCAAGGGAGTTTTTGAACGTGACATTTGCAACTATCTGACAAACGGAGTTTCGCGATATCTTTATTGTATAATCTCTTTGTGCGTTTAAAGATTAAAACATGACGATTCTTTGCTTCAGTAGCAGTTTCGTTTAAATTTTGACAAAATCTAACCAGAATTCAATATTGTCTAGAGCAACAAACCCCCCCATGTACTAAATTTAATCGAAATCAGAATTTTGGCACCTAAATACATACGCAAATATCTGCTAGTTTTATTCTTCTGTGTGAAAGTGAATAAATAAAAAATACGTGGAAAAACGTTTGTTTAGTCTCCTCTATCACACATTTCTTTTTATGCTCGAACTAACTTTACACTCCCTATTAAATCTGTTCCCAGAAAATAAACAACGTCCAGTGTACTCCTTCCCGCCATCTCAAAGAAGTGACGTTGTAAGACTTTCCTGGCAAGACGTGTTAAATCTTAATTTGGCATCGGTGAACAACTTAACCCAAACTAATTGTGTCTAGAAGACCTCCCTATACGGTTCATATAGCGCTGTGAATTTCTATAACTGCAATTTCACTCCCTTAGTAGCTTAATGTAACACACACAAAGCCAAATATTCGATTTAATATAAACTCGGCAGAAGGTAGCATGAATATAAATCATTTACGTACGTACGACCTACAACTCAAAGTGTTAGTGCTATTTTTCTTGTTTTACTTTCCCGTTTCATTACAAGAGAAGGAGATGTAAATAAAACAGTCGTGAAAATGAAATCAAACACTTCCCTGGCACATAATGTTTGCGGAAATTACTAGTTGATGACTCCATAAAACGAGATGTTTAATTTAATGACCATTTTATGGCCAGAAATAATTATCATTCGAGATACAATAATAACCCATCAGATATTATGTAGGTAGTACATAAAAAGTTCAATCACAAATTGGAACATTTGCGCTTGCTTTATTTTCCCTTCAGCAAGGCGTTTTTAATCCTTTCTACGTAAATGCTAATTATCAGGTAAACGAGGTGGGCGTTTACTGTAGGTATAGCATTTGTTTTTCAAGGGATCGAGTCACAAGCAGAGCTTTCTATAAAATTAGGAGCTCTTTTTGTTGTGTCGGTTGCCTAGGGATTGACGTTAGCGGTATATGGCAAAAGCGATACCGTTCTCGATTTCAAAGTTGACAAATTGAGAGTGCGAATTAAAATGATCGAATTTAACACAGCACTGTTGAGAAGGTCGTTAGTAAATATTGTGTGACATCGTGCAGAACCTTTACCTAATTGACGCCACATGTCATCAAATAACCAATCAATTAACTACACAATATATATCGCCGCGTAATTAAAATAAACCAATTAGTACAACAATGAGTAAATGTACACTACTAGTGCATTAATCTGTCAAAATGTCACGTCCTAGTAATTGAATAGCGCACAAAGCAATTAACGTTGGTGGTAAAAATTTTTAGCGGAATATTATTGGAATTGGAATTCTTTCCTGTATTAAACAGAAATCATTGCCAGAGCTTCTTTAAAATAAGTTAATACAGTAGCAACCCAGCACTATTCTAAACAAATCTTGCATTAATTGACAATAACTGAATACCAAGGTAGTACCTAATTCGGCTCAGCGGGAGTGTAATTTTCCAAAAACAAATAGTGTAACATTTACTCATCACATTTAGCTGCAAGTCGTTGTTTAAAACCCAGAGTTCTAATTGCACCAAGTATTGCTGTAGCATTGCGGTGTCTTTGATACCCCCAACCGCCCTGAAAATCGTCGGCGAAGAGCGCATGGTCAGATAACAGTATTGATGAAATATCGTTGATGACGGCCAGGAACAGTAGAGGACCAAGATGAGAGCGTTGTGAGTTGTGATACTTTTGACCTTATATCGAAGAAATTTGACCAGGTATCTTCAATGAAGACCTGGACTGTTCGTCTATCGTTCGTCGGCCTGGCCCGGTACTACCAATCAAATCCATTTTAGCAAGCCTATCTTGAATATGTTGAGCCGTAAATTTGACCAGGTCGATTTGGTCAAGCATGGCGAATGAATTACCTGATTGAACTATCCATAAAGGCACTGGCGAAATGTTTAGCGAAAAGGTTGACAATTTCATCTGAGAAGTAACTACCATCGTTAAACATATGGATGGTAAACCGTTAGATGACTTATGCAAGTTATGGTGAAATTTCCAAAATAATCTGGGAGTGACCTCCAAAAATCTGATAAAATTCTCATAACACTGCTTGGTCAATATGCGGCACTTATTGCGTAGACTTGATGCGAGTATCCCGATGAAACGGTCGTACCGTACAAACCCGTAAATAAAGGCTAATAATAACAATGCTTTTATAATGTGTGTACACTAATACGGTAATTTACGCAATACTTTAAAATCTACAATCGGGCCCAGCAAGATTTCTTTCAAATTTTCTCCTATGCACCATTTTATAATGTAAATGTGTTTTACGATATCACCACCACCGTAATTATTCCCAATGTTTTAAAATATCTGGATACCAGACTGGGTTTAAATCCCAAATAAAACAGGGTTGTTTGTGAGGATGTGTTGATATTAGCTAATACAGTTAATAATAAAATTTAAAAAAATATTGGAATAGTAGAAGGTATTAAGCTAAGTACGTGCACTTGTTGCATCGTTCTCTTAGCACTTTAAAGTAAGCATAGCCACTACGACGTATACGTACATATCAGTTAAGCTTATTGGTAAGATTATAGTGAAGTGGCATCCCTCAGATGAGCGTGTGAGTACATTCAAAATAGGAATTTTACTACCCTCCGCATAATTTTAGAGCAATTTTTATTTACTTCGTTCCTTAATAAAGTGTTTTCGTTGTAGCCGTCGATACCATCCCTAGAAAATTAGAATGGTAACTCAAATATTTTTCACCCAATGTTAAACCAATTTTAACCGTAAAATTTTATACACTTCGCCTCACAATAAATCATTTTTGTTGTAAAAGGTAGATTATATCCTTGTTGTGCGCGGTAAGTATATCTTGTCCCCTAGTATGAGCCTTTTCTTGATAAAGGAATTGTAATTTTCCTACTCGCCCCATAATTTTAACCCAAACTTATAGGTGGATTTGAAATTACTTCGTTCTATAATAAACTTCGGTTATTGTAGGCAGTAGATCCTTTTCCCTAAGATCCATCTCGTGCGTGTTTTTTTTATTCGGGTAGTTTCACTAACCTCCCCTGATTGTATACTATATTTAGTAGTAGATTTTTAGTTATTTCACGCTCTAATAAATTGAGTATGTTATAACAAAGTCAAAAATTCTTATTTTAAAATGGAATAAATCCAGGAGTTTAATTTGAAAAGCTAGGACGTTAATATACACAATAATAATTGCACAAAAATGTAGTCCTATTTTCCTATTATGAAAACACAGAGCGTACATCAAAATTTTCAATTTTTGCTCTTATATTAGATACCCCAGTGTACACAATCAAGGATGTGTGAATATAAGGAGAGATACAAAAGTGTCATAAAAGCACTAGTGTTCTTATGAATTCATAAAAGCACGCAAATAATAACAACTACCATTTTCTACACTCTACTAACAGCAAACGTCAAATTTGACAAACGTGATTACCATGACATCCACTAGTATGGACACTTGATAATTTTGAATTATAATTTATGAAAACGGTTAGATAACTCAAAAATCTGATTAAAATCGATTTGGACTGTCGTAGATTAAATTTTGAATGATACACGATCTATATGAACGTTATTAATGAAACTTGTGTAACTAACATCTTAACGTTACACGCGTTTCAATATGACGTTCATAAACGAACTTGTATCATTAAGAACTATAATGGTTCTCCTTTGTAGCCCGAAAATTCTATTGGCTATACTGGAATGTTCCCATATCAATATTCCATACGAAATATGAGACTAAATTAAGGTGAAATATATTGTTCTGAAAATATTGGCAGATAGACTGCTCGAGGCATGAGTTTGATTCCCCTTTTTAGTATAGGATTAACTGCCCTTCGAAAAGGTGGTTTAGTTACATTGACATATCACTTTTTTGGATATATCACTATGAAAAACGTTTTATATTGCATAATCAAATTTAGGAGAAACACTCAAATTGAGGAAAATAGCTTTTGTATTAATCAATTTTATAATTTTACTAGTTTTATCATGTTTTCATGTTATATATTTAAAAAAATTCCCTGCGAAAATAGAGCTTTCCATTAAAAATCTGACCCTCTTAGTTTTGTAAACGCACGCCACTGTAAATAATTTTTAAGCATGCAAATTTGCTTATAGATTTTTAATGACTTTTGATGCAATAAACTGCTTTGGCATAAATAACAAAAGAGTGATGCTTTTTTTCAACGCAAACGAGTGAGATTAAAATTAATTAACACAACGATTTTTCTTTTAAATTTGATCATTATAACAAGTTTTTTATGTTGCTACATCCAAAAAAGTGTATTGTTTAAAAATATGTAACAAAAACTAGTAGTTGCCAAAAAAATATGCCCCCATTGAGATGTACGTCACTGACTACAAATTTAAGGTACATAAATTAGTGGCAAACGTTTTATAATTTTGGATGCCACAAAAAGTTTCTTAAATAATCTTGTTTTGAAGATGTATCCAGTGTTTTAGAAAAAAAGTTCACCCAGTATAGAAAACTCTTGCGTTACTGACTCATGATCATGACAACCCACATCCGAAACTACTGGGTGGAAGAAGCTAACATTTGCCTACGGGAATAGGAAAAAACGGGATTTTACGTTTCACAGTCGAAACTGCGGAAGATAGAGACTCGACATTTAACGCATTAACGTGTACTCCGAAAGCACTTCCTAAAATTCCCGCGTCACACATTTTTAATAGGAAAAGATTTGTGGAAACTTTGAATTAAGTTTTTGAACTTACATCGCACCTCTTTCACCTGAGATTCAATAGTATCAGGTGCAAGCCGGCAAAATGCAATAGGGAAGTCTCAGGAGCTGCCTTTATCTTAGGCATAAACTATTTGGTTGTGTAGATGCCTTAGGACGACCTTGCGTGGCCATTTTTGCTTCAGGATAGTAATTTTATTACCCTTCACATAATTTCATCCTATTTTTTTTAGTATTGAATAAATTCTACAATACAACCTCTCACTTCACTCCACGTTTTGTACTGTGTTTTTTATTTATTTAGCCTTTTAAGCTATTTTTGTTGTGCGTAGGATATCGAATCCCTTAACTCGAGCGTAGGAGTCAGTTCGTTGTTCAGAATAGTAAGGTTAGTAACCCCCGCATAATTTACCACAAGTTTCAACGTAGATTTTCATTTACTTCGCCCCATCATAAATTGTTTCGAATCACAATTTTATTATCTCAGCCTGATTTTATACCAAGTTTCGCAGCAGAATTTTATTTACTTTGCCCTATAATCATTTATTAAGGATCCTCAGATCCTTTATAGTTTTGTATTGTCGTCCGTCCGTCCGTCCGTCCGTCCGTCCGTCCGTCCGTGTGCGCTCTAACTCTTTTTAAAAGTGGCCGATTGTGTTGAAATTTGGTATACGGGTACGTTGGACATTAAGAACGGACGCTATTGATTTTCAGGAAGCTGGTTCAACAGGAACAAAAGTTATACGACTTCGAGTGAATCGGGAACAGGAAAAACTGCGAACTCAATATAATAAAAATTAACATATTTCATTCCCTAGGTCATGTATCGAGTTCGGACTTTCGCTAGATTATTCCCTATGACTCTTAGATGTGTAACAATTCAATATAACTCTTCTCTGTGGTCTCGGTCAAAAGTTTTAGAGCAAAATGTACCCAAAATTATTCTTTACACATGAATTTAGAGTTGTAAAAGCTTTCAAACGCATTATCTTGATGCTGAAAGAGTTGATAACGTGCACGTTTGATAACCGCATGTGTGTGATTCAAAAATGTTAAATTATTTTTCTGAGGCCACATGGATTTTGATCAAAATATGTCAAAATCGTTAATTATGCACCAAGATCGTTGGGAAAAAGACTACGCGCATTATCTCAATGCCCAAGACATGAATTTGATGCATTTTTGGCGACCACGTGGATTTTGATCAAAACATGTCAAAATCGTTATTTATGCACCAAGATCGTTGGGAAAAGACTAGGCGCATTATCTCAATGCCCAAGACATGAATTTGATGCATTTTTGGCGACCACGTGGATTTTGATCAAAACATGTCAAAATCGTTATTTATGCACCAAGAGCGTTGGGAAAAAGACTACGCGCATTATCTCAATGCCCAAGACATGAATTTGATGCATTTTTGGCGACCACGTGGATTTTGATCAAAACATGTCAAAATCGTTATTTATGCACCAAGAGCGTTGGGAAAAAGACTAAGCGCATTATATCAATGCCCAAGACATGAATTTTATGCATTTTTGGCGACCACGTGGATTTTGATCAAAACATGTCAAAATCGTTATTTATGCACCAAGATCATTGGGAAAAAGACTAGGCGCATTATCTCAATGCCCAAGACATGAATTTGATGAATTTTTGGCGAAAACGTGGATTTTGATCAAAACATGTCAAAATCGTTATTTATGCACCAAGATCGTTGGGAAAAAGATCAAGAGCATTATCTCAATGATCTAAACATGAATTTGATCTATTTTTATGGACCACATGGATTTTGATCAAAACATGTCAAAATCGTTATTTATGCACCAAGATCGTTGGGAAAAAAACCAAGAGCATTATCTCAAAGCCCAAGACATGAATTTGATGCATTTTTGTTAACTATAAAATGTATTTTGTAAGATTAAAATAAATTGTCGTTAAAAGTGATTGTAATACTGAGGATCCTTCGATATTTCGTTGTATCGGTTTATTTTTGTTGTGAATTGTAAATCTTATCCCCTAAGACTCTCACGAAACCGTTTTGGGTTCAGAAGAGGACTTTTACCGCCGTCCTCATAATTTTAAACCAAGTTTCATCGTGGATTTAGTAGACCTTACCCCCTTAGACCTCAGTGCAGCTTTCGGTTTTGTTTTGTTGTGTAACTAATTCCACAGACTAAATGGATTTATTGACCAGCAACAAGGCTCGTTCATGATTTTGGACTTTTCGTCCCTCCGCCCGTCCGTTCATCTACCTGTGTACATAATAACTTGCAATTCGAAATTTTTCAATTCCGTTTTTAGTATTATGTATATTTATTATCACCCAAGGAAGAACTGATTAAATGACCCAGGATCTCGTTTGCTATTATTTGATACTAGTTTATTAAATATATTAGGAGAGGCATTTTTTAGCATTAAGTGCAAGGTGTAAGATGACCATCGCAGTGGCGGACCAGCAAATACTTCCAATTCAATTCGTAAAGTCAATCACAAAATGTGCAGAATACAAGCTTAAAAGAAAAGGTACAGGTAAAGTCTTTCCTTCAAAAAGAATTTTTCTGGTTGCGCAAAGTCACCTTTTTGTTAAGAATATGAAACTGAATTCCTCATAAAAGCACAATGAGACCGCAGAGATGATTATCTCGTATTTTAGACTAGAAGGGCTTTAAAACGAAACGTAAAAGTTATGAATCTTTTAGCAACTTGTTTGATATTTACTTATCAATGTCAAAAGCACAATCTGATTGCCTACGTTTTTACGTACAACGAATTCTTTGATAATTTCAAAAGCAATTCCAATAAGAAGATTATTGCTACTCAAGCGTGATCATCGTTTACTTTTAAAATAAAATATGGCCTTTCATTACACGAAAAGCTTCTGGTGCTACAAAGGTCTTTGACAGCGCAAGGTACCCATTTGCACTAGCTGTATAAGCTCGACCTAATTTTACGTAAAAATCGTTGTAAATCCTGGCCGTTCTCTTGATTAATTTACTTACAGGTACGTAGTTTCAACTCGGCGAATGGGGGCGTAAATCTCTTTTATTGCAGGCGACTTTTTAAAGGACCCGTCGTGTTTTAATTAACGAGGAGAAGCTGTAGTTCGCGCAAACTGTAATGTTGCATTTGTAGGAAGCGGAATGTACGCGTAATAGTTAGGAACTGATAGTACTTCATCGTTGGAATTTAAACAAATTTAAAGAATTGCACTTAAATCATTTCCATGTGCTATATATACCCCATCATTCCAGTGTTGTGACGATTAAAGCTAAGATGATGCACGTATTCACTAACAGAAAAATAATTGACTAAATGACAACAAATACGCCCAAGACACGTCAAGAAGAAGGATATATCTTATTAGTCGGACGCGAAGACAAACTTATTATGTTCGGCGTGTTATTGCTGTATGAATAATGGAGAAGTGCAAATTAAAAACATTGCCGACGTTAATGATTTTTTAATTAATTTTCGCAAGCTGTTCGGATAACTGAGTAGGTGACGTGCTCGTAAAAAATCGGAAATTTCGTATGTTACTAGTGCTCGACTTCGAAAAAATAAAAACTAAGTTTCCCTCAATCCTACATCCGTTTTCTCTCTAATTAGGGATAATGGATTAGATTACACAAGATGAGAATTAGGGAGCATGATAACTCGCCCTTTAGAAAGCTGATTCGAAACATCTATACAGCTTCTACCAGTATATGCTTATCTTGAGCATTGTAAAACATTTCCTTATCAAAATCTCAAGGTAATTTCAATGTAACGCCTACGATCGCAGAGAGAAAATTAAAAAAATAAAATTCTAAAAACAATACATCCCTTAATTTCTTATATTATGTAGAAGCATAATACTTTTTTAATTATCACAAAAATTCATTGCCCTTTGTAAAAAAAAAGCGCGCATTCGTACCGTACTCATTAGCGTAAATTAAAAGGAGAAAATCTTTTTGTGAGCAGTGATGAAAAATGATGACTGAAGGGGCGAACCCTTTGATATTGAATAATTAAATTCAGAGTGAGAGAGAGAAAAAATCACATCCAGAAGACGATTATATTGAATTTCGTTCTTTTATTTACTTTTCTAGAGAATTTTTTTCATTACTCTGCGTATAGACGAGTCCCTGTATAATATAACATAATTTAATTTCGTGGGTCGTTTTTGACGTTCGTCCTTGAATGATTTCGTCGAAATATCGTGAGGCCTCACATTAGTAATATAATCTTATTGTAACCACTGAGGTAAATTTACGACTTTTCAGTTTTCCCCAAAAATGTTTAATTTTTTCACACTTTAGGGGATGAGGACAGCACACCATTTTTTGTTTGGGAAACTTTAAAATCAATCATTTATGTGAAAGGAATAAGTAGATGGGAAAGGCACTAATACAACACAGAGAGAATTGGGCGAGATAGAGAACATTCTGTAAAGGAGGTTTAGAAAAAAAATTAAGGGAATAAAGAGAAAATTAATGGAAATTCTTGAGATTTTAGGAAAACTAGCTTGACAAAACCAAAATTGTTTGAGCCCTAATACAAAAAAAACTATCTTTCTCTATAATAACGGTGTTGCATTTTAAACAGAAGCGGTGGTGTGGCTTCTGGTTGTAACCAGAAGTGTACACCGAAGATCTTGGTGCATTAAAACAAGTACCGATTGCAAAAATGGGCGCCATCCGGTTGAAATTATGATTATGAAATACGATATTATACTCGTTATGACTGGCTGGCTGTCCGGCTAAGATCTCAGCAACTACAGTTGCTAGAGACTTTACATTTTCACTAAAAGCTTTCTGTTATGGTGTAGATGTGCATTTTGAGTTATATTATTCGTGAGATCGATAATTTTAAACCAAAAATGCACTTTCATCATGCATATGCTGATTTACAACTTGTTTACAGCTAATGCAAATTAAAATCCATCTTACATCCACCACTAGTCATCGTGTGTTTTCCACCTATTTGTCTAACGGCCAATCTTTCCATTTCTCGATAAATTTATTAGGAGATTGGATCAACAATGGTATCCATGGAATTTATTCGGTGAACAAAGTTATTGAGAAGTGGAAAAACTAAGCTTTGTTCACTCTTCTAAAAAGGACAAGTTGCGTGTACTCTCTGTACACTATAAAGCTCATCTAGATTGCTGCACAAAAATTAAAATTTAAACGTTAACCACAGATTCATCTGCATATAAACATATATTGATTCGTCGACATCCGAAACTGTTGAGTTGTAAGCTAGGATTTGGGGCGCTAGTCCTTAAAATTATTCTGCTAGTGAAAAACCAACACTTCGTTCCTCCTCTAAAAACATCCCGATTTACATTGATTGATCGAAATTAATTTTTATTCGTTCTTCCAATAACGTTATATGTAATTTCACAAGGTGCCCGATTTCGTACCAAATGTTTTGGCAAACAAAGCATGAGTCATGTTATAAATTATCTAAAGAAAAAGAGCGATAAATTAGTAATCGGCAATTTGTGAATATGAAATATTGCTTATTGTTATGCTGGAAAATTTTTTTTCATAAATAGAAAATATGGACAGGAAATGAGCTATATATTGCTGTGGAAAAAGAAAGTTTACCGCCCTTTGATTTATAAAGCACCCATTTTTGCATCGATTTTGTTTCGGGTGTCATGATAGGGCTTTGCTTTTGGACTGTCTATCGAGAACGTGTATAGTAAAATAATTTTTTTAGTTATTCTTATTGAAATTTACACGCAGTAAGGTTAGTAACTTTTTCATAGTGATATCAAAAATCCTGAAAACCGTTTCGAGAGGAAATCGGAAAAATAGAAACCCTTGTAGTCCCCCTCCCCCTGCTCTTTCTAAACCAATAAATTTATTTTAGTATCTTTCACTGTAACACCTCATAATTGGTTACCATGGAAAGATCTTCTCAGTGATGTATCGTATACAGGGTGCTCGTTTTTCGAGCTCCAACATGGGGATCTCGGTTATTTGAAGAGATGCGATGGGCAAATTTGCGTATTTTGGTGGCTAATA
Organism: Photinus pyralis; assembly: GCF_008802855.1. NCBI lineage: Eukaryota > Metazoa > Arthropoda > Insecta > Coleoptera > Lampyridae > Photinus > Photinus pyralis. The sequence goes on from NW_022170511.1 coordinate 35,324,859, forward strand.
ATATGCCATTACCAAAATGCAGATGCCTTCCGAGGTTTCCGATATTTTTGAAAGTAACCGAAATTTTCAATTCTCGGTTTTCCGTTTTATTTCGAAATCAACAAAACGTGGACGTTTTATACTAAAACATTATTAAAACACTTTTTTATGAGGAATCCAAATATGTAATCGGAAAATTCAAGACACTCTAGACTTGGAAGGTACGGTAGATTACTTTTTTATTTCTTATGGCAGCCATACTGGATTTTAGCATTTTTCAATAAAGCTCGTTTTTCTGATTACAATGATATATCATATACTTATGTTTCAACTTTAAGATTCCGTCAAAATATGGAAAAAACGGTTTTTGCGAAAAGTGCTTTGGAGTTAAACTGCAAATGGAGATGTGAACCGGGTGATGAGTCACCAACCACCTTTTTCCGTTGCGCGACGCTGTAACTGTGCAAATTAACTTTATCAAAATGTCGTTGTTGTAATGTTAAGCGTTTAAAAGTTGAACTTTCGTAGTTGCGTATGGTTCCATCAACATATTTAAATAACATTACCTTCTTTAACATTATAATGACATCGCTGCAAGGTTTTGCAAAAAAAAGTTATTAAATAATTATGGTATAACGTTAACGTTTGGTACACAATTAATTTTATTTTGTTTCAATCATTCCGAACAAATCCACAATTTTATTTTTGGATAATTGTCCAACTATATAAGTTGTAGATATTTTTGTAAAAATTTCGGCGGCATTTCGAATTTAATTATTGAAAGAAAAAATTTGAGGTTTCCTGATGAGAACAATCCACTATTTGTTTACAACTAGACTATACATTTATTATTTATTTATCGTATAGATGGTGACACTCCCGAGATACGTTTTCAGATCACAGCAACAGTGAGCCGCCTGTGTGACCTAAAGCTAGTTTTACATCAACAATTTCTTTATCAATTACTTCATGAAGTTATTTGTCAATTTATTGAAAATTCTTGCTCAAATTCCTTGGTTTTACACTGCTGTTAACTTGATCAATTACTTGTTCCTTTTAAAGTCATTGCGCAATTTCACCAACCTTTAATTATTTTTAGATTAGGTTGTGATTTTTTTTAGTTGTGTAGAAAAAAAAAGTGAAAAGTGGAAAAATGTTTCCCTCTGTCTTGATAGAAGATTACGGAATAGAAAAAGAAAGATCGCGACATTATACCTCATAAAAATTATGAAAACATCTTGATTTTATTATTTATGTTGGTTGCTGGTAGTTGGTACCTACTACTGAAATTACGTAAAAATTGACAGAAAAATAGAACTTGTGCTATTATAATCCGACAAGAAATTGATCAAGTTATTTCATCCAATTCTGTGTTTACACTTGTAAAGCTTTCTTGTCAAAGCGACTTGAACAAGAAATTGATCAATTTATTGTTGATGTTAAATCAGCTTAACAACAGTCGTTGTATGACTGCCGGGACCGCCAGCTTTACATGCCCTCCGAAGCATGGTAGTCAGCAGATGTTCTGTACCACTAAAAACTGCCAAGTTGTGCGATTCGAATTCATACATCAAAAATATATACAGGGTGGTGACTTGCGTAACGCATCATAGGGATTTCAATGTAAAATTCATATCATGCGATTATTGGCTCCCCAAATTATTTTACAGCAAAGATGTATTAAAGCTTTTTGTAGAAAAAAATTTTTTACGCTAATCAACCGTATTAGTTTTCAATCTTTTTCATATAAAGACGGAAAATTGGAAAAATAAAACCCGCATCTTTTTCAATAATCTGCGATGCCATGGAATTTTCTAAAACAAAAAGATATCCAGTTAGCAATTAGAAGCACTTCGAAATGGATTTTATGATCGACTTGATTACTGTCTTGCAGTTAATGGTGACTTATTCGAACATTTATTGTAAATTGTTATATTAGAAAACCGTTTTTAGCAATTTGGTCTTTCTTTATGTTGAATTCGTTGTTCTAAATATAATATCTTTTGATAGAATTTGATTTTTTTTATAGCAGACATTCCATGGCATCACAGATTATTGAAAAAGATGGCGGTTTTATTTTTCCAATTTTCCGTCTTTATTATGCAAAAAATTGAAATCTAATACGGTTGATTGACGTAAAAAATTTTTTTCTACAAAAAACCTTAATACATCTTTGCTCCAAAATAATTTGGGGAGCCAATAATCGCATGTTATGAATTTTACATTGAAATCCCTATGATGCGTTACGCAAGTCACCACCCTGTATACGTCCCATATATTACGTGTCCATCAGCTTTAAGAAAATATAATTTGAAGGAAGTTGAATAAATTCTATTTTTCCATTTACTTTCAAATAATTGCCATAAGGTTCCCATTCGTAGAAATTGTGTTATGCGAAGGTGGAAAAAAATTAGTATAAAATGAAACTGTAAACTGAGCCAAATAGAACCTAATCACCTAAGTACTTAAAAATAAAGAAAATATTACACGGGTAATTTAACCATTTGTCTAAATCAATTTGGAACATGGGAATATTCCAATCAATTAGGAAAGTTTGATGTGAATCTCCTAAAGTAATCCTTGGCATAAGACCCAATGAAATGGGACAATTTCTCCGTCGATCCTTATCCTTTTTATATGCTTAAACTTCGTTTGGAGAAGGGTTCATTAGATATGTGAATGTAAGGCTCCCAATTTCCGTCTAGAAAACTCGTGTGTACCAAGTAAAGGGATCTCAATTTGATATAGATACTTAACGAACGGGAACAGCATCGAGATTCACATCAAACTTTCGAATACCTAAATCAAAATGCATTCATTCCTTAAATGAAGTGAAGTATACGATAGTGTTTGTGAATTAAAAAAAACGCATACTGAAATCCATTCTTTAATCATTATAACCCTTTTCAAATTGGATTGTCGGCGACAACTTGTATATAGGAGTGCTAAATACTTAAATTAAGATACACCTTCAACGTGAATTTTCTTTCGCTTGACATCTAATTGTTGTATAGTGTAGAAGGTGACTATGAAAGTGACCAACCTGAACCGTAACGAATGTTATTTCTGCAAATGAAGACCTATCCTTTAATAAATTGTATAAGGTTCGCCCGCTGGAGACCTCCGACTTGAGCTTTTACAATTTCTAAGCCTAAAAAGCGACACGATTGACTTTTTCACAACTGGGCCAACATACGACGTTGACAGAAATTGTATTTACTTCATGGCGTGCACCGCGTTAATATTCTCGGCAAACTGTGTCTTACTGTATCTCCGAGTTCTGACAGCGTGCGCTACAAAAGCACAAACCCTATCACAACTTCGTAGAACTTTATTAAAATTTCGATGCATCCGAGCGGAGAGTTCATAAACATGAAACTTTCGCGCAGAAAAAGTACCAATAGCTTATAAATATTGACGAACCGTTGAAGAAATTGAATTCCGACAATGGCGGAGCTATAATTTACTCTATCTTCCAAATCTTGAGCTACTAAAATTACCATGTTTTTGTCGAACGTAGGATGGATTACGTGAACGACATTTTAAAGTGACTGAAAAGTAGCCTAAAGTTTGTCGATCACTATTGCCTCCAGAGAAGGTCTCCTACGCCGAGGGAATACAAATATTTTGTTTAGCGTGATGAAGGAATTTATAGGGCTCTCTTAGTTCTAGAGAGATAAAAAAGTACAAGCTGGAGATTTGAATAGCGACCACAGCGCGATGTTTTCCCAGGGGTTTAACAGAATAGCTGGTGTCCATTTCCCGAAGCAGCTAATATTTGTTAATTCCAACAGTTTCGTGTCAGTTTGATTGCAATCACAATCCATGTATGAGTAGGTAAGTGAAAATGGATTTCTATTAATCATGAGATTTACAGTGGAGTGTTTACAATGGAATGTGAATAATTTACTTTTCCATTAGAAGCTCGAACAATGTTTATGTATTATCGCTAACTTATGCATACCCCAACACCGATATATGTTTAAAACGATTCCGATTTTACACGTGATCCATATACACTAGCTCTACACTTTTGACCGGACCTACACCGAACTTTTCCTATTTGACACGAACAATGTTTTGGTATTAATTGTATACAGTGTCCTTTTTGTGAAGAGAAAAACGTAAGAAACGAATTGTATGTCCTGCAAACTAGTCCGATTTGAAACATGTTCTGCGAAGATTTCTCGGTGCTCTTTCAAGAGGTTGTGGATAGAAAACGTCATAAAACAGTGCAAAATCTAAGAACAATTTGTACAAAGTTAGTGAACCCCAAAGATAATAAATGGTGAGAAATTTTAGATCATTAATCACATTTCTTAGTCGCTAAGATTCTTAAGACAATAAATCTAAAAATTTAGTGATTGAATTCTTTTGGTTTAAGGGTTCAACTGCTAAGGTCATATCCCTTTTACCTATGCCTCATACGTTCCATACGTTAATGCTTTTAAAAAAAGTGAATATATTCTTTTCATTCACCGCGTTAGAGCTAGGTTCATTACATAATCGTTTTATAGGTTGTCTCATTCTCTGTGCCTCATTATTTGGACACATATATTATACAGGGTGTGCATTTAAAAACTTCCCACCACAGATTTATACTATTTCACTCCCTTTCACCCCCTGCCTCCCAGAGTCATTCCCTTAAAAACTTTAAATGAAAAGTGGTAATGAGTAATAGCTTGTTTGAAATCTCTTTCGAGGTCCTTTATTTTGAAGTTTAATGGTTTTTAATCGGTCGACTCGTTTTCGAGAAAGTGAGAAAAATCTTTATTTAATTTATTTAATCGACTTATCATAATTTGTTCAGATAGAAAACAAAAACAAACGAAAATATCACTTATTTGTTGCTATAGGAAAGATAGTTATGTATTATACAAGGCGATAAAGGGATATTTTAACCATTGAGTGAAAGATGTTAATTCACGAGTGGCGCAGCCCCCAAATTTAAAATTTAAAAGTAGCATCTTGTAGAGGGACAAAAGTGGCCATAATAATGTATTATTTATTTCGAAATGCCTTTTTAAATAACATTTTACAAGATTTCGGATTTTTCCTCTGAAAGTAGTCGGAATTTTTTCAGTTTCAAAACTGCATTTTGTTAGGTATCAAAATAGTGTTCAATTCAATAATTCCGATTGTGGAAATAATTTTGTAGGCGCTAATCGTCAAATTTTACAATTATTCCGACAAGCTGCGGAATCAGAATGCATAGAATTTAAATTCACTCTCCAGGTTCCCCGCAAAATCGATCAAGTTTAGATAGTTTGTTATTTGTAGTTCGTAGATTTCGTTTATACGTAGATTGTCACTATAAACTTAAAAAAATGGAAAAGTCTTCCCCGTTTAATGACAATTAGAATAAAATGAGTAGACGACTAAAGATGAACATGTTTAGTAATTGCTATTTATACCTTGAAGAATCCGAAATAAATCAAAAAGAGATTTAAAGCTACAAACATTGTTCAGCTCCATGAAGATGAAATATGAAAATAAATAATTAGATTAAATACTTGGAAATAAATAACTTCCAATGTTCTCATTCGTAATCCTGTATCCTCTCAAAGAAAGGCAATTAATCAATTCTCTCTAGTCAATCGAGGGCTGAGTTTACGAATGCACGCTTAATTACATACGAGCCGGAAAAATTTGCCCTGATTGAAGTGTTCCGTTTATACAGAAATACACAAACGGGTCCCCGACGACTAAAATGAAACGTAATTTAATCCTTATCCTTAAACTGAAATTAAAGTTGTCGCAATACCTTGATCATCAACAACTTGCCACCACTTCTTCAGGATCAATCAAAACAGTTTATAGTTGATAGGTATGAGAGTGACAGAATTACATTCGAACCCTATTTAGCATCTCCAACTCAGATGGTATATTACATCTCATATTTTTGTGTATCGAATAAGAAAACATTGAATACTTATAAAAATGATTTATTTCCATAATATGGGGTAGGCAGGACTTTCGAATATAGGAAAATAACAGACTGAGTGAAATATAAAATAATCGCAAAGGGAGAAAAAGGTTCGCATTCGCATCCCTTATGGAAATGCCGCAACAAGCAAAAGATAAAATATGTTTATTTCACAAATGCTATAAATTGGTGATATCGAAGGCAAATTTTGTATTTCTGAAACGATTCCATTTTCCCGTAACCGTCGTCGCAGTGCGAGTAGTTTGTTTAGTAATGTGATTTCAATTTAATGCGCAATTATCACGAAGACATTTACTGAAATTGAAATCAATTTGGAGGCTAAATTGAATAATCCTCATTATAGATTTATCGCAGGAAGGAAAGTGACTAATTGCCTTTGCGACCGGTCGCATAGGTTGATATCAAACCCCTAACGACATTTACGAAATTATTCCGTTTTGTAACTTTCAGGTACTGATCGAGGAGGCAAAGTAGAATGTTTTCAGTAATGGAAGCCGTGTAAGCATCGATTTGCAATACCTTCTTCTTCAACGTCTGCTCCTACGGAGGTCATTATTGGATTGAAAAACTCAAAACTTTCCCTTAATCCCCATACTTCAATTTAATTAGTACTTACATACGTTTATGACAATTTAAAATTGACCCTCTTACTGTTGGCCCCCCTTACAATTATTAACGAGCTCATAGCTAGTTCATAATTTTGCTATATCTGTGCGTCATGTGAGTCCGTTAGCACGATATCTCGAATACAAATAGACTTAAAAACTTAAAACTTGAATAATTTATTTGATTTCATAATTTAAAAACTTATATGTTATTTTAATTATCACTTGTTATGTATGCTTTTGTTTCAAAGACAACTTTGATGAATATAAATATTGCAATTTAAATTTATGAATGAGTGCATTCTCTGAGTAGGAAACCGATATCAAAATGCGATGTTTACTGACGTTTTCACTTTTCCTTCTTATTTGATAATATCACATAATAGTTTCATTTGAAATTTTTGAAAAACCTACAAAGTTTATGTAAATGTCAAACCGTGCCCTCTACCACTCATCATGATTTCTATTCGTGTAAAATCTGATTACAAAAAGAGATCTTCTTCCAATAAAACCAATTATGTGAAAATCGGTTAACCTAAATCGAAATTACCTTCAATTCCTTAAAAATATGTTACCCTTCTCCCACTCCTCATATTTTATGAGCTAGAGCAATATGTGCTGCATCAAAGTGATGCAAAATTCATACAAGATTGCGATTGATGTGTTTTATATGGGTTTTTGGGTATATTTTAGAAAAGTTATTTGTACAACTAGAGAAGAAAGTGAAGTGAACTCGAGTTCAAAATTTGACACATGCGCGTAGCGAGTGTGTCAATTGAACGAGAGTTGAAAAACACATTCTCCTCAAGTTTTACACATCATTTTTTCTGAAACTACAATCAAAAATTATCGTATACAATAATGATGTTTGACACTTAGCAATCTAGATACAGGTATGTTTCAATTTTAAATGTCATTATTAAGGTTAACACAGCAATTGTTTTTTATACTTTCCTCACTAGAGAGGAAAATCACATTTTCTTCACCCTTTTTAGAGACGAAAGTAGTTGTAAACTAGTTTAAAAAACGCTGTGTAATTAACGGTTCCATACATATGGCCTGTGACCTTTAGAACACTCTACAACTATTTTTGAAAATGATACTTTGTTTCATGAATTAGTGAAAATAAGTGAAAAAAAAACTTTCAAAACGTACACGTACATTTTCGATACGATTTTTTTGAGAAAAAAGCTTCCTCGTAGATTGTACGTAATGCAGTAATTGTTTTCCGGTAGGTATTTATAAATCCATACTACAAAAATTTCTCTCTGGGCGTTATAGTAAATCCACTTCATCTACCAGCAAATGGTTTTGTTCCATTTTCTGGGGTCATTTCCACATTAACAGTCGGCCCGAAAAAATAAATTGCTCTATCCAAATTCGTTTACATCCATTTAACCAAAATCCATCCACAAATAAGAAAATTAGCACTTCACATGCACAATCTATTCTTTGACATGTCATTTCAACTTGATTTTATAAGAAAAAAATCATCTTAGCGTAAGTATAGAATTTATAAGCACAAAAATCTGATACAACAACACGATCATCGAGATCATGCATCCATTAATTTTACAACACACCTCCTGAAGGGGTTGTTTCTGTTCCCTCAGATCAGCATAGTTTGCAAAACAAATGTTTTAATTTGGTATTAGTTTTACTTTTATTCGAGGTGGGTATACAGGGTGGTGACTTGCGTCACGCATCATAGGGATTTCAATGTAAAATTCATAACATGCGATTATTGGCTCCCCAAATTATTTTAAAGCAAAAATGTATTAAGATTTTTTGTAGAAAAAAATTTTTTACGTCAATCAACCGTGTTAGTTTTCAATTTTTTGCATAAAAAAGACGGAAAATTGGAAAATAAAACCCACATCTTTTTCAATAGTCTGTGATGCCATGGAATTTTATAATACAAAAATTACGCCAATATCCGTCATGCCATGGAATGTCTGCTATAAAACAAATCAAATTTTATCAAAAAGTATTATATTTAGAACAGCGAATTCGACATAAAGAAAGACCAAATTACTAAACGCGGTTTCCTGATATAACAATTTACAATAAATGTTCGAGTAAGTCACCATTAACTGCAATACAGTAACCCAGTCGATCATAAAATCCATTTCGAACTGCTGCTAATTGATAACTGGATAAGTATCTTTTTGTTTTAGAAAATTCCATGGCATCGCAAATTATTGAAAAAGATGCGGGTTTTTTTTCCAATTTTCCGTCTTTACATGAAAAAAATTGAAAACTAATACGGTTGATTGGTGTAAAAAAATTTTTTCTACAAAAAATCTTAATACATTTTTGCTCTAAAATAATTTGGGGAGCCAATAATCGCATGTTATGAATTTTACATTGCAATCCCTATGATGCGTTACGCAAGTCACCACCCTGTATACAAAATTTCATTTAACTCTCTTAACAATAAACAAGTTAAAAAGTAATCGTAAACGATTTACATAAAGCGCATTTCCACTTGCATTCATTTTCCATTTGTAAGATGCAACTTCTATAAAATCGTAAAAATTCGGCCACAAATATGAAAGATAGCGTTGCACATGGGCAATCCATTTTTGTTGTGCTACTTCAATGTCAGTTTATGAGAAGAATTTCATTTCAATGCTTTTCTAAATAAGAAAGTTGGAACTGCGCATGCGCAAACCTAAATTTTGAAACTAATGTTAGATTTTCCTTTGTTCCAAGCGCCTAAATATCAAATTTCACTTAAATGCTTCCATAGATAAAAAAGTTAGTACTGCGCATGCGCAAAATAAAATTTTGAAACTGGTGCTAGATTTTCCTTTATTCCAAGTGCCTATGTATCAAATTACATTTAAATTCTTCCATAAATAAAACAGTTGGCACTGCGCATGCGCAAAACCAAATTTTGAAATTGGCGTTTGATTTTCCTTTATCCCAAGTGCCTATGTATCAAATTTCATTCTAATGCTTTTATAAGTAAAAAATTTTGCAATTTTGGCATTGCGTATTATATGGCTAAAGCTATGCCCATATTGAATTTCGTGCAATTCAGTTCATAACTAACGGAGATGTAAAAGTGATCGAACATTTCTAAACCAAGTTATCGTTCACAAGGACAGATAGATGGACAGACAGACAAAGGAACAGACGGACAGACCAACAGGCAGACGACAGATAGCAATGCAAAATTATAAACGATCTCTAGGATCGTTAATAAACGGCAAAAGTGTAAAATTATGGAACATGTAAAAAACGGTTTTTTGTTTTTTTTAAAATAACTTTTTTTGTAAGCGGTACAGAAAAAATTCCTTCCTTGGTACAAGACTCGACACCATAACGAACCAAATAGCGAAAAAAGTAGAACAATAGCTCCTAAGATAAAGAACTAGTAGCGTCGCAAAACGAGCGGACGGACGGACGGACGGACAAAGTGGCCACAATAGCGCATTTTTTTTTATTTTTGTGGAAATGCGCTAAAAATAGGATTGCGCAAATGTCAAAACAGAATTTTTTAAAAGTTTGGTCAGTTTTTGAGCTGTAACATTTTGGCCCGTTAGTCTACGTAGCCGAAAAATAATATCGACCTTTCTTATATCCTTGAGAACATGCGTACCAATTTTAAAAGCGATTCGGCGTTTCTACCCAAAGTTATCGTACACACAGACTGACAGACAGACAGACAGACAGACAACAGACAGACAGACAAAAAATACAAAATTATATCTCGGAGATCGTTAATAAACTGCAAAAGTCTAAAATTATCGTATAAATGAAAAAATTGATGTTTGCAGAAAAATTTCTTTCCTTGGTGCAAGCCACGACACCATAACGAACCAAATAGCGAAAAAAGTAGAACGATAGCTCTTAAGACAAGACAAAGTAATTATTGAAGAAGTATGCACCATGGACCTTCGAATGGGTATTCTCGATGCTTAGAAGCGACACAAACTCCAAATAAAAAGAAAAACGACAGTTGAATGGAAATGCACATGTATCATGTAAACAGAACATTGGGCAAAAAATACAGTAAATACGTAAAGTACGTGTGTACGTCGTTACAATGATAACCCGCTTTACTAATATCATTAATTATACGTTGCTCTCAACATCAAAAACCGCTTCTTAATTACTTTTACACATAACGCTTTGTGTTTAAAAGCAAGTTTAATTAGAGCTCATGGCGGAAAAGTAATAGCGTTCTCCTATTTTTTTGCGACGGGGATGCCGTTTTGTCTTTTAATTTTTTTCTAAATACAACACAGTTGCCGAGACATGAAATTCGATTACGAACTTTTTAGAGAGAATGACACTTTGTCGTCGACTGAAATGACTTTCAATAATAAAACAGAAGTTGTCATAAGTTGGAGATGAAATTGGAAACTTTATACACGATATAACAAAATTTCGCTACTTAAATCTGAAACATCCCCTTTAACAAGAATCAATTGTGACCTCATAATGTAATTTTCTAGAGCGAAGTTACATGCGATGCGAAGTTGCTGTGTATATACACAGTTTTTGTTGCAAATACTTTTTTTATTAAACTAATTGCGTATTGTATAAAATTACTTTATTGTTCTTGCAATGGAAAACGTCGCTCTGTTGAAATATTTTTGCATATAATTGCGCTTGTGGTAATGGAAGCGTAGATAACCCAAAAAGTAGTTAGTTATTACGTATTCGGATTTTGGTTTCCGGTCCGTTCTACAACGAGAAGACAACAAATATGCGGTTACATTTCCACTAAGGGTTATGAATAAAACAATGGCAACTAAAAGCTTAACCACTTTACGGTTGTATCTTTCAAATTTGATGTAATTTTGTAATGTAATGTGTATGCAAAACAAAAAATAATTCACTGCAGGTATTATCCAGATTCAAGCTCGATAGGGTAGCAACTAATTTATATTCTAACATAATGAATTCAAGTACATTAGGTTGTGTAATTAAATTTATCGATTTTAGTTTTTTCTTATCCCTGTTAATCCCGTAGCTAATGTCTAATTCGGACGAAATTGGTTTAACTTGAATCTCGATTTATGGAATTTTAAACCAGATGGAATCTACGAAAATCGCATTTCCATTTTCGTCTTCGGTTCATTATCCAATATAATTACCAAAAGCTGCAACATTTTATCAGAGATTTTAAAAAATTAACGAACCGCAGTAAATGAGAAAATGTAAAAAATTATTTAAAAGAAAAAATTATGTAAATATGAAACAATGAGGAAGCAGCAGGAAATAATACTATCCGGACTGAAACGCAAAATTAAGCAAAGAGATGTAGGAAAAATTAAAAAATGAATGATGAAGGAAAAAAAATTAATGAGACAAGAAGATAACGACATTGAATAAGGAATCTTCAATAACGCATACCCGTTCTCAACTTTATTATTTTAGTTGGTGTCGATTATTTAGCAAAATTGGGTATGTTTGGCGAATCTCTTACTGCCGTAACAATTATTTTAGAAACCTATGTAATGAACCTTTGTAACCTCTTCTGATAATGTGGTTATTTTACTGAACCTCAGTCGTAATAAATAGAGGAAAAAAGGGTTATGTGATTTCTTGAATTTATGTCGATATTTTCAACATTTTTTAAATTCCTGGGGCAATTCTTATTGAACACTTTATTGACTGAAAGGTATTATAGGTCGTTTCAAATGGCAAGCAATTTATTAAGCGTCACTAAAATAAGTTTTTCCTTTTATTTTACCTCATGTTGGCTATGTTTTAAATTAAGATTATTCAGAATAAGCTTTTGTTTACTTTTGTTTTATGACTGTTGTATTAAAGCTAATATCAAATTTAATAATCCCTTTGACCGACTCAACACCAGTATTGTCATGTTTATTTTATAAATTTTATTTTTGTTGAAACGAAATGAAATAAGAATTTTGTAGCTGTGTAAAAGGTACTCATCGATTAACATGGAAATGAAAGTCCAGCATTTTCTATCCGTTCCCTCTGTATATTCTGATTTCAATTAAAATAGGCAAGGCAAACTTATGGCAAAGTGTCCCTAATTTCGGATACATTTCGGCGAATATAGAATTAGAAAGGTATAAGGTATTTCTATACAGGGTGAAGGATTTTCGCGTTCCGTAATGGAAATCTCCATTAAATTAGATCAATGTGAGCCAAAATCTGAATGGGAAGAATAAAAATATATTGTGTTTTAGATGATTTCGTATTCTGGCAATCAATTTGTGTTTTCCGAGTTTCCATACAAGACTATTTTTGACTAAAATAATGCATTGCAATAATATGTTATGTGCCATTCTACCGTCTAATATAAGACTACGTTAAACCCAACTTCATTTTGAAACTCTTAAAAAAAGTGTAAACGGCGTGGTGTGTTGCCATTTTAAGATTCGGCTGTTAATTTACGTAATTCATCCCAACTTCACATGATAAACGTTGTATAACGAAATCAAAATTAATTTCTTCTACACGGATGCTTAAAAATCTCTATCAAATAAGCCTAATAAAAGTGCAAAATTCAATTGTTTTTCGTTATTCATTTGTTTTCTGAAATAAAAACAATGGAATGCTGCCTTATTATGGGAAATAAAATGCTAAACAACTTTCATAAATAATCAAACACTAATGAGTCGCTTTATCAGATAATACCAAGTTTAGTTTGGTTCCAGTTTTATTTCGTTTACTTAAAAAAAATTTTTTTTATTCCCACTGTGTGTATCAGTATAATTGGTCTTCATACTTTCTCTTTCATCCTCTCGCCAGAGCATATTATACGGAACAAAAATATTTACATTGTCTATAGGTAATTGTTACAGCTTGTCATCTTTTTCTTTTCTTTTGGTTAAATAAATATAAATAATAAAAATAAAAATAAAATAAGATCAAATAGCAATCATAATAATTAAAAAGAATAATAATAATATTATTATGATCGGTGTTTCTTGTGAGAGCTCAGGTCTAGCCTGGTTAACTAATCGCACGGATTAAAATCAAGTACGATTAGTGTGTGTGTCTGTGTCTGGTGAGGTTATGTAGGGTCCTAAAAAAAAAGAAAAAAAAAATCACACGTACATTTAAATCTAGGGATAGTATGTAATTCATACTTACCAACATACCTATTGATGGGCACAATAGCCAACGCTATTATATATATTATTATTATTATTATTATTATTATCGGTGTTTCTTGTGAGAACTCAGGTCTAGCCTGGTTAACTAATCGCACGGATTAAAATCAAGTAACGATTAGTGTCTGTGTCTGTGTCTGGTGAAGTTATGTAGGGTCCTTAAAAAAATAAAAAAAAATCAAAAAAAATAAAAAAAATCACACACGTACATTGGACATCTAGGGATAATGTAATTCGTACTTACCAACATACCTATTGATGGGCACAATAGCCAACGCTATCAGGAAAGAGGAAAACAAAACAAAAAAAAATCATTATAATAATTCCTGTAATTTTATTAAATGGAGTTTATTGTGTAGGTGTTTCTTTGGCTTTGCGTTTGGGTTGAATACGAGTGGGTTGTGATAACGTGGTGTGCTTCTGTGAAGAAGGAGTTTTGTGTTTTTCAATTGTATTTATGGTGTTTCTTTGTTCCTGAGGTCGTATTTGTGAGGTTGCTTGGGTTTTTGGTGGAGATATTGCAGTATTTTGTGAGCCTGTGGTGCTGTTAAGGTTTTTGCGTTTCGGTTGTATACGAGTGGGTTGTTTCTGAGAAGAAGGAGTTATGTGTTTTTTAACTGTGCTAGGGCGTGTAATTTTATTGGGTGGACCTGTCTTTGTAGTGCATGTTGCGTTACTTGTATTTATGATGTTTCTTTGTTCTTGAGGTTGTATTTGTGAAGTTGCTTGGGTTTTTGGTGGAGTTATTTTAGTATGTTGTGAGCCTGTAGTTCTGTTAAGGTTTTTGCGTTGCGGTTGAATACGAGTGGGTTGTGAAAATGTGGTGTGTTTCTGTGAAGAAGGAGTTATGTGTTTTTTAATTGTGCTAGGGCGTGTAATTTTATTGGGTGGACCTGTCTTTGTAGTGCATGTTGCGTTAGTTGTATTTATGGTGTTTCTTTGTTCTTGAGGTTGTATTTGAGAGGTTGCTTGGGTTTTTGCTGGAGATATTTTAGTATGTTGTGAGCCTGTAGTTCTGTTAAGGTTTTCGCGTTTCGGTTGAATACGAGTGGGTTGTGATAACGTGGTGTGTTTCTGAGAAGAAAGAGTATTGTGTTTTTTAGCTGTGCTAGGCCGTGTGGGTGAGGGCGTCTTTGTAGTGCGTGTTGCGTTACTTGTATTTATTGCGTTTGTTTGTTCAGGAAGTTGTGTTTGTGTGGTTGGTTGAGTTAAGTTTGGAAATATTACAGTATGTTGTGTGTCATGTTGTGAGTTATTATTATTATGGTCGGTGTTTCTTGTGAGAACTCAGGTCTAGCCTGGTTAACTAATCGCACGGATTAAAATCAAGTAACGATTAGTGTCTGTGTCTGGTGAAGTTATGTAGGGTTCTAAAGAAAAAAAAAAAAAAAAAATATTCACACACTCGCATTGGAAATCTACGGATAGTATGTAATTCATACTTACCAACATAGCTATTAATGGCCACAATAGTCAACGCTATCAGGAAAGAAGAAAACAAAACAAAAATATCATTATAATAATTCCTGTAATTTTATTAAATAGAGTTTATTGTGTAAGTGTTTCTTTGGCTTTGCGTTGGGGTTGAATACGAGTGGGTTGTGATAACGTGGTGTGTTTATGTGAAGAAGGAGTTTTGTGTTTTTTAATTGTATTTATGGTGTTTCTTTGTTCCTGAGGTCCTATTTGTGAGGTTGTTTGGGTTTTTGGTGGAGATATTGCAGTATTTTGTGAGCCTGTGGTGCTGTTAAGGTTTTTGCGCTTCGGTTGTATACGAGTGGGTTGTGACAATGTGGTGTGTTTCTGTGAAGAAGGAGTTATGTGTTTTTTAAGTGTGCTAGGGCGTGTAACTTTATTGGGTGGACCTGTTTTTGTAGTGCATGTTGCGTTACTTGTATTTGTGGTGTTTCTTTGTTCTTGACGTTGTATTTGTGTGGTTGCTTGGGTTTTTGGTGGGGGTATTACAGTATGTTGTGAGCATGTAGTTCTGTTAAGGTTTTCACGTTTCGGTTGAATCCGAGTTGGTTGTGATAATGTGGTGTGTTTC